>NW_024041151.1:10961722-11314021 GCF_014851395.1 Micropterus salmoides
AGAGAGACCATTTCATGGGACAAAGAGATAAAAAAACAAAACAGGGACTGATTAGGAAAGGTGAAGGAGAAAAAGAGGGTATCTTCTACTACAGACAAGAAACATACTTGTTACGAGAGATTAGACGTACACTACCACAGAGTAAAGAGACATTAGCAACAGGCTAGACAGAGCAAAGGTTAAGATGTAGGTTCAAAGGTAAGAAAGGAGCTAATAAAGGTGGATGTTAGACAATGACTTGGACATGATTCATCAAGTATTTGGAAAATGTGGACAAACTGTACAAAGATTTTCTGATAAATGACAGACCTTTATTGTTAGGTTTAGAGAATAATAGAATACACTTTAAAACCTAAACTTCCTCCATTTGCAGCTGTTTTGTGGCCTCTAACCTGTTTCCAGGGGCTGCTGCTGGCCACATCTTTGTCTTCCTTGCCATAAGCATCATGCTTTGACTTCTCCAATAGTGACAGCCGGTTCTGCAGCTCGTTGTTTAAAGTCTGCAGTCTGCTGACACAATCCTGTAGCTCTACCACCTAAACCCCGGGAGGACACATTTTTGTTTCAGTGTGTTCCTGTTTTTGTGTGACATGTCTATCCAGCTAATTAAACTGTTAAACTCTCTAGTTAGAGAGACAATGTTTTTTCCCAAAATATTATTTAGTTTGAAAAAGAATTCACCTTGTGCCTGAGCTCCTGTGAGGAGAGTAGAGACAAGCTGTCATCCTGCCCCTCTCCTACACAGATACTCATGTAGGAAGTCTGATCTCCAATGAAACTCAAAGTGTCACCTGAAAAAAACATTGGAGTGACATGTAGCAAAAAAAAGACTCCCATCTATTAAAACTCTGGAATAATACATTAAGTGAATTTTTTTTCTACTCTTACCACCATCATTGGCCCCACCAACCCCTCCTCCACGGTTCTGTATGGCTCCTAAGCGAGCCTGCAGAGAGGCATTCCAGCGTTGTGCATCTTCGAGCTGATGTCTCATGCTCTCCAGTTCTTTAGGATCAATCAGGTCCATACCTGAACAGACACAGAAAGTTACACACTGCCATGTTTCTGGTGTGACAGGACAAGTACATTTCTGTGAAGGTAAATGTTCCACTCACAGAATGTTCCTAAATGTGAAAGAGGCCATTAAGATACTGTATACTGCAGTTGTTTTTCACAACTATAAAAACACTTGCCTCTTGTTTGCGTGGATTTGCCAAGAAGCGAGGATTTTACATAGGATGACATGCAGTGACATGCTAAAGAAAAATTGAACTAAATTGAAATTGGTTTTATGAGTGTAAAATCGAACATTTGATCATTTAAATAGTGACTAAATTTAATCCAATTTCAAACAACAAAAATCATATTAAGATTTTTTTTAAATCATAATAATTCTTCTGTACATTTTTTACCTTATGAATGTAAACTAATCCAGTTGATTTTCTTTTGCAGTGATACATCTTGGCATGCTTGTTAATACATTTTACATAACACTGAATGAGGTAAGCTAGTAGTGGAAAAGCACCAGTGTGTCAAGAGAAGTTTGGGATCTGCAGCCACAGAAAAATACACATTTAAGGCAACATTTTACTTTAACCCACCCATTAAGTATTTACATGCTGTATATAAACATTTATTAAGTTTAAATCCTCCTTTGGGCACCTATAAGTGGAGGCCGATGTATAAACAGATAATAAATGATAATATAGTAAAAACAGGTGCAATAATTTAAAATATGTCTTCATAAGAAAAGTTATGCTTGTTGACAAATACTGTATATTATAAGTGTGGACAGATAGAAAGATGATAGATGGATAGATCTTATAAATGATAACTAAGGGGTCTTAAAGTTAAGTACTACCCTGTATACATGTATTTTCTAAGGATTATATAACCAAAAGAAGAAATGTGGAAATATATTCAGTAGTAATTACTGTAGAGGATTCAGTGAGAATGTGAGCCATGGGCCTCTTACTCACAGCTGACCTATTTATACACCTGGCTCTTTGGACAGGGGCGGGGGATGAGCATGCACATATATGTGAGCACACATACATGCAAGTGGACAGACACTAAAGTCATTTGGCTTAGACGACTACCTGACGTACAGTGAGTCTTTTAATCAGTCTCAAGGCTGCACCCTGATATCTCACTAGGCCTGAAGCACCAACTGTGCTTCATGACACCAACTATGTGATGTCATAGAATACTAAACTTCAGATTGTTTTTATTTTATCCATTTCTTGGGAGTATAACCTTAATAACTTTCCTAATGTTGTTATATAATGACGTGCTTATGCAATGACATCCAACTCATATGACAGATGGTTAGATTAATAACCGGAGGGATGATAGAGAGGTGATGCAGTCAACAGACAACCAAATGTTTTAATGGGACAGCCAAAACAAGCAGACAGCATGTTAAAAGTGAGAGACAGGAAGACTGGCCAACAGCAGCCTTTATTCACTTCTTTTATGGACAAACAGTGTGGCAGAGTGAAGCCATTACATTTAAAGAGTGACAGAGAAAACAGGCTGCAATTCTACTATGGACAAAACATGCAGATGAAGAGGTGATGATGTAAAGAACAATGAACATAAAACTGCACAAAGATGAGGAGGGGAAGGACCAGGTGTGCATGCTGAATAAAGTGACAGAGAAAGAGGGGGTGTGAGCTTGTCAGCAGGAGATATTACAGGAGCAAGCACACAGGACAAAGACGACAGGTGTGTTTATATATATTTTCCCTTGGAGCTATGGATATATGTCTCTCTGAACTATAGTTTCCTAACACTTGACCCTTGATGAACATGCTGTTTCTTATTCTTTTCCTTTCATGCTTTTTCTTTTCTTTCATTCAGTTCCCATCATCAGATACCACCCAGTGTGTTTGCACTGCACCTTCTCTGAGTTTGGCTCTCTGTATCTCTCTCTCCAAGTCTTCCCTTAGCTCCTCATTAGTTTTGATGCTGTCCTCTAGCTGCTGCCTGAGGAGCTGCACTGCTGTCAGCTCCAGCTGCAGAGCATGGAGACGCTGGGCACTGCAAAACACACATGCGTAATATACACAGAGTAAGGTTTATTCTTCAAATACATTCATTCTTTTCATTTATGCTTACTGCAATTTTTTTGTTACAGCGACCATTATCCCCACCTGTCCTGCTCCTTTACGGTCCTGACCAGGCTGGAGTAAAGCTGCTGTTCGGCTCTCAGGGCTTTGTTTAGAGCATCGTGCTCCTGTTGCAAGGCTACAAGGTTGGGCAAAGCCTTGAGGGAGACAGAAAATGAAACAGCAAAGTCAAAGCATTAAGTGTCAAGTATGTAGTCGTTTTCTGTTTTTTCATTCAGGAGAAAATTGAGTAAGGTTTTTAGTTTACTTCGTGCTGGCTGTCTCCACCAATCATGGTTCTCTCTCTCTGGGGGAGCCCGGGGAGTGATCTCTCCATGCCAGAGCCAATGACCTGATCCTGGGTATGATCAGACCAACTGTCCCCTCTCTGACCGAGGCGCTGGTGGAGAACCTGCTCAGGGACATACACAAAACATGAGAAAGAAGAAAAAGAATAGCTTTTATTACTGTGTTTCATTGAGTGACAAGAGTTTGACTCCTGTGAAAAGAGGAATCCTTACATTGATAATCTCATCCTTGGTCGTCAGAGTGGCAGTCAGGGAGTCAATATTAGCAGCCTGACCTTCATTGCGACCCTCCAGCTCAGATAGCAATGACTGAAGCTCTGCCAAAGAAATCTGGATATCAAGAAAATAAAGTAGGCGATTAAACAAATGGACACTGATTATGGACAAAGTAATATGCTTATAAAAAAACCCACCTTCAGTTCATTCTCCCTCTTCAGTGCTTTGTTCAGTGCCTCAGTTTTCTGTGCTAGCTCCTTCTTCAGGATGATGACCGTCTTCTTGGAGAGAGGAATGTTCTCCACATTATCCTCACTGTTCCTCCTGGACAGCTCAGCTGCAGTGCAGACAAAATAGAATCAAATGTAGGACCGACATGTACTCTTAACTATAAATATCCAGCGAGAGGGTTTAAAAGGTCTAAAAAGCCTCACCTTCCGTCTCTTCCAACTTCTCCTGCATAATCTTGATAGTTTGTCTGAGCTCCAACACATGGTCCGGCTCCTCCTTCAGCCTCATCTCTGCCAGAAACTGGTCCCTCTCCTGACCATGCTGCAGAAGCTTCTGCAAAATTACAAACATTAACAACACAGCCATGTACAACTGATAAACTTAGTCTGGAAATCAAAGATCATCAAATAGGCAACCAAGTCATTTGAAGTCTGAATGAAGGAAAGTTTTATTATTAGAGCTATTCTCCTTGGATGTTTTGATTACCTCTCCTTGTTAGACTTCTAAGTCAAGCACATTTTATAGCTGAGTGACTGTGTTGTCTCCCAGAGGAACTTACGTTGATGAGGCTCTCCTTTTCAGCAAGCAGGGCTTTGAGCTCTGCAGTCTCTAAATAACCCTCCTGGGCCGTTGTGGAGCTCTGCCTCTCAGCAGCGGCAAGCTGCTGCTGCCCATCTGACAGCTGCTTCCTCAGTTCCTGAATCTCTTGAGTGCGCTCAGACAGCATGCGTTTGTAGTGCTCTGCAGACTCCTGCGGAAAACGATGACAGTAATGAGTTAGTGATGTTTGCCCACATTCTGCACAAAAAAATGGCTTTTTGTAATTCTGTTAACGTTAATACAAGCACACTGCCTATTCTCTTTTCTAAAATCCATATGCAGTTAATTCATTCTCTCTTCAGCATGTTTATTTTATTCTTATTTCTATTATGTTTTCTTTGCTATAGGGGTTCTTTAGCAACCCCTATTTGTTGCTACAAAGACTCGGTTTTCCTGAGCTAATCCCTAAAACCCTCGAAAATGCTTTCATAATTCAATTTTGACCTTGAGGAGCTGGTCCTTGCTGCTGATTGTAGCCAACAGTCCTTCCACAGCACTCTCATTGTCAGCAACCAGCCTTTCCCTGGCCTTCAGGGCATCAGCCAACATAGCCTCTGTGACCTTTAACCTCTGGCCCATCTGTTCAGCGAGGTCATGTGCATGTGTCTGCGACTGGCTCATCATGGATTTGGCCATTTCCTACAAACAAAGGCCGAGTTAGAACAATCAAAAACTAGCACAGAAAAATCTGCACATAAAGTGTTAAAAATGTAAACCGGGTCACAATGGTGATAAAAAAACACTGAAAACAAGACAAGAAAATACAGCAGGAGTGTGAAGGTGACTCTCTTTGTTAACTCACATCCATATCCTTTGTCTTGCCCTCCAGGGAGAGTTGTAGCTGGCTGATGATGGAGTCCTTCTCCCTCAGAGATCTGTTCAAGTTATCTTCTACATCTTGCTTGGCTCTCTGCAGGTTCTTCAGTGTGTTTGCAAGATGCTGCAGGTCCACATCCTTCTCCTTGATCATACTGTCAAAACTCTGGGGGGACATGAACGAGATCACAGATGCATTGGTTTGAAGAGCAACCTCCAAAAAACAATTGAATCACTGAAGGCTAATGTCTGGCCTCAGTTTCTGATATTATTTCCCTATCAAACATGGTCAGAGCTCCCTACATTGATGGTTTCCTCGTTGTGAGAGAGCAAGTTATTGAGCCTATCCAGGTCTCTTTCCTTCTCCCTAAGAGACAGTTGCAGCTGGTGTATCTCATTGTCTTTCTCCTCAATGGCAGCAAACTTCTCATCCAGCGCTTGCTGTGAGAGAGCAAACAGAACAATGTCAAAATCAAATTACAGTCAGTGTGGTGAAAAGATTACACAGAAGGAATGCGCACCTCCAGAGCCCTCTCCTTTTCTTTCAGCCTTTGCCGCAGCTTGGAAAGCACATTATCGTTTCCTCCTGGGCTTTTGCTTTGCTCAAAGTCTCTGACCATGTTTATGTACTCCTGAGGAACACAGAGAAAAACAATGTAAAAAAGCCAATTATCTGAATATATTTGACCGCACTTTCCAATGAAATAAAACATGAGTACACAAAAAGATTTTATCTTTTGGTCTAGAATATCTCTGTAAGTTCATTGTTGTTGTGTCACCTGTAGCTGCTGCTCTTTATCAGCCAGAGTGGATGTGAGCCGCTGGATGGTGACCTCATGGGTCTGCAGTTTTCTTTTGGTTTGATCCAGCATTTCCTGGTACTGCTGCTCCAGAGCACTCTCCCTGTCCCCGATCTCACCACTCAGCTTTTTGAGCTGATTGTTCAGATCCTGGTGTGTGCGTGTGTGTTTGTGTGTTTGGGAAGGGAGATGATAATACTGTCACACAAACGTCTGTACTTGAGTGATTACAGACAACACAAAGGAAGACTGAAAAAGCCTAATGGCTTAAAGACAATAATAAAGTTTTATTTGAAAATATTTACTAGACTACACTGTCATCCAGATGTCTTACATTCAGGGCTTTGTCTCCCTTCTTCTTCTGCTGTTGCAGGTCCTCCAACTCCACCTCTAGCTGGTCCTTTGCCTGCTGCAAGTCAGCCAGCTCTTGCTCCTTCCTGTCAAGGGCACGCTGTAGCTTTTGGGCTTCAAGCACCTTGGCATGGTGTTCACCCTGTAGTTGGGCCAGCTCTGTCTGCTTTTCCATTAATAGATTTTGGTGCTCCTCTACTCCCTGAGGGATAAATGCAAGAAATGTTTATCTTTACAGAGGCTGCTGTGTTTATTTGTCAATGAGATGGAGATTAAAAAACAAACAAAAAAATCCCTTTGCTGTATTGTTTCTTACGTAATATAATGTGTGAGTGAAAAGGCACACGCAGAGTAAGGATCCAATAACATTAAATTATCATATAGAGTCAGGCTCTCTTAAATTTTGGCTCTCTAGAAAAGGTGCAGTTAGTTACCTGGTATTTCTGCAGTTGGGCTTTATGTGCTGCCTCTCTAGCCTTGGCCAAAGCGTCATCCCTGTCCTCAATCTCATGACACAGTTCTGCAATCTGTGCAATACACAGAGTAAGAGAGACAGGTTGGTGTTAGAGCACTCACTGCCTAATAACAGTGGAGCACAGACAGGGGAAAGTCTTGTCACATTTAAAAACTGTGCAATAAATAAAATGTGTTAATAGTCTGAACCTTACCTCTTTCTCCTTTTCCCCGAGGACCTGAGTAAGCCCCTGGATTGTTTTGTCTCGCTTCAAGGCATTTTTCTTCTCAGAGTTCAGTTCATTCTCCTTCTCCTCCAATTTCCCTAACAGATTCTGTTTGCAGAAATAAATGATAGTACACAAAGAATCGTCTCAATCTGATTCAATAATATTTAATAGAGCAAAATGTTGTCTCTGTGTACCTTGTTTTGATTCTGGATATCCTCCAGTGTTTTAGTCAGGTTCTCTGTGATGCTTCTTGCTTGGGTGAGCTCTTCGGTCAGCAGTTTATTGCAGGACTCCAATCGGCTAACCTCACTCTCCTGAGCAAATCCAGAGAACACACAAAACAGGAAAGGGAAAAAATGTATTATTACCAGCAATGTTAAATGTTAAATAAACCTGCTGTCTGTCACAGCTCATTAGCGGTGCTGTAACATTTTGCCCAGCTGGGATTACTAAAAGGAACTACCTTCACATTGACAGGAGTGTACTCATCATCAAATTCCTCTGTAAGGTCTTGCAGAGACTTCCATTCTGCCTCTCTGTGTCTGCGCTTGGCTCGCGGGTTGTGCAGTCCAATATTTAACCTCTTCAGGATAGGGATGTGGCTCCCTGCAGGGGCAGAGACCTGTTGCTTGGAGATGCAGCGCAGGAGTTGGATCAGGTCAGAGATCACAGAAGGCTCACTTGAGGAACGGCGGAGGAGTGCTCTGGCCTGAAACTTTCCTCCTGGGTCATCAACGGCACCATGTCTGGCAACAAACACCTTGGCCTCTCTGAGTTTTAGTTTGGGTAGAGAGTCTGGAGGGGTATCTGAGGAAAAGTCTCTATTGAGGGACTGCAGGGATGTGGAGCGACCTTTGAATCCAGGTCTAGGCAGTATGCCCTTACGGTGCACCAGGTCGAGGTACATGCTCTGTGAGCGGTTGCGTGTGCCCCGGAGACCAAAGCTCTTCATAGAGCAATCAAGCCCTGCCGCTGATCCCAGCCTGCTGCTCCTGAGGCCTGAGCGCCCTGAGAATGACCCTTTACTAACAATTTGATCCAGACTCACACACCTTTTCATGCGATTCTCCATATTACCACTCTCCCTGATCTGCTGTCCTTCAGAGGCCAGCTGACAAACAGGCTCATCATCAGGACTGCCCCCTCCAGAGGCCCTGAGAAGTGTCTTGCCACTGGTGCTCTCCAAGTCACTCTTGTCCAGGATTGGATTGTTTTTTTTATACATGTGCACAATGCACTGGATCAGTTGGTCTTTCTCCGCCTGCAGCTTCTGGATCTGACTGCTGTGTTCATCCTGCAGCTGGCTGATGGTGACGTCACATTGTACCACCTTCTCTAACTGGAACACACATTTCCCACAGAGGAACTCTCCACGACCATCTCGAGTCAGCTCCCGGCCCAAAACATGGGACAAGATGACTTGTAGTTTCCTCTTTTCTGATGAGCTGAAGATCCAGCGACACTGGCTTCCCACCGCACGAACACCACATATACGGCACGGGTCCCTCATGGCCCCTTAGATCTTTCGATTCCAGACTTGCCCTCTTAAAACAATTCCAAAAAGCCTTTCACTGACCAGTGGTCATCAGCCTGCCAACCAAGGAATAGGCATCTATCATTTTCTCTCACTGCATCAGCGAGAGACGCACAGAGGAGAATGACTGAGTGCAGAGCACTATAAGCCCTAAGCCTTTGATAATCCCTGCTCCCGCCTCTATTCCACTCTCCCCCACATATTCAATCAGATCAAATCCTCTAGGACTGCTGCAGTGATCTGTGTTATGCCCAGTGCCAGACCATCTCTAGAAAACATCCTCCCAGATCCCCCGATAGTGAGATCATCAGTTCGGCGCCATCCTGATGCTTCTCTAGGAGACTGGTAAAGATTGCAGTGGCTGATCATTCCTACAGAGTCCTTCCTGCCTGGCGTTAACTCTGAACATCCCCATTAAGATTAGAAGAGGTGTTTGCTGGCAATCATTTCTGTCACACATTCCATTACACCTCTATCCTGGAGAGGTGTAACACTTAAACACACTCAAAGTCCTGTCATGCCCCAAACGCATCCCTGGTAGACACAGTGTCCTCAATCATTCAAAATCCTTTGCAATACAGGCAGATCATTCATTTGTGCAGATCTGACACTGGCAGGTTACACTGCTTTTCCCCCTGTAACAAAGAAGGATGGACATAAATAACTTTCAGAGGAACTCCTCCAGACAGCATGGTAATCCAGTCTTAACACTGTGACCTGAGTCCAGACGTCAAGGCCTGATGAGGAGCCATGGACACTGCCCAACTAACAGCTTTCTACTCTCAATAAAAACAGCACAGTACTTTCACCAATAGTATCTCAGTCACAACCAAGGATGATCAAGGAGCACTAGAAGGGACTACTCCAAACTCCCTCCTTAATCAAGTAGTAATGATGCAAGCTTTCTATTGTGAAACTAACATTAGACAACCCAAGATTACCACAACAAGCAAAGAGTACACACCCTCTTTACTGCAGCAGGGAACAAAAATAAAACTTCACCAGGAGGCACACAGAGGAACAAAGCAAGCCATAAAACATGCCAAAGTATATTTCCTGTGGATCAGCAGAACAACAATTCTCTGAAGTCAACAGCACCTGCTTTGTGCACCCAGCAAAGAACAAAGGTTTGAATGACTTGACACATTAATGCAGTTAAATGAGTTAGCTTTTGGTTTGAGGCAAGACTATTGCCAGAAACAGAATGTCATAAAACTGAAAACAACAAAAACACATCATCATGGCTAGGTGGAAAGAATCCAAAAAAAAAAGGCCAAGCGGTCACCCAGAGGTCAGTGTCAATGTGAAGTAGTCATTTTATGGCACACCACAAGGAGAATTAGAGAGGAAATAAACACAACACCCACCTGATGGTCCGGTGTTGTTTGGTCCTTCCCTCTATGTAGCTCGTCCCTCAGTGCCTGGAAAACGGGCAGTCAAAGGTCACTCAAATGTCTTTTCAAGTAGCGCTGAAACTGAGTTTTAGTTATTTTGTGGCAATAAATTGAATTTCTTTGAATATAGCACATACTGTATGTTCTCATGGCAACATGGCAATAAATGATGTAAAATATTTTGTAGCTCTACATTTTGGTGCCATTACAGAGAGAAAGTTCCCATATGACAACATATTAAAGTTGTACCTCAAGTTCCTGATCTTTCTTGGCGATGAGATCAGACAGCTGTTTAACACAGTCAGCTGATGGTGCGTCTGTCACCATGTCTGCCCTTTTCTTCTGATGGATCACGGCTTCCTGGTTCTTTAAAGTGATCTTGAGCTGCTCGATGATACTGATGTGAGCAAAAACAAACAAATAAACATTTGAAACACTTAATAGGGGAAAAATAAACATATTAATGTGTGCTTATCTCTTGTGTCCCTACTTGTCTTTCTCCTGCAGGGCCAGCTGCAGGTCTTGGACTGGGCTGGGGACAGGAGTGAAGGTGCTCGGTGGACCCAGAGCTTGGAGCTGCTTCTCCATATTAATATTCTTAAGCTTCTCCTGCTCTGCGATGGCTGCCATATTCTCAACCTCTTCCTCTGCCGTTCGCAGACACTGACATGAGGCAAAAAGACAGAGTGAGACAACTGCCGAAGCAATTATCACCAATCCAAAGCTGATTGTTAATACTGTCAACACAAGACAACTTTATACTGAACTGCGTAGTGGATAACTAGGGTCAAAAAACTATTTGAACAAATCTTTCCTCTGCAGATTATGTTCACCAACAATGTGAACATAAGACTAAGGAGTGGGGTTCAAAAAAATATAAAAGTGAGTGAAACTAACAATGAACATGAACACAATTTGGTTATTATGCTTATTCAAACAATCTCAAGACAGGAAACAACTTTATTGGAGATGAAATTAAGTATTTGAAAAGTTACTTAATGATACCAACTCTGGTGGCGGAAATAATTTTTTGACTCACCTGCTCTAGGTGAGCTATCCTCTTGTTGAATGCATCCCGAAGTGCATCCATCTCTCTCTGAGCTTGCTCTCTGAAACGCTGAGGTTCTCCGGACTCTCGGCCAGCCAGACTCTCCAACGCTTTCCTGAAAAACATTCACAAGGGGGGATTTACGTTTATATTACGTTAGCTCTCGTATACATTTTCGCCACTGGGCAACCACAAGATCTTCTTGCCAAGTAAGAGCTTATTTGCGTCTGAATTCTTAAAATGACACCAACACGTGAATTCAGTGAACTTTAGCACAACAGGACTGTATAGGAAACAATACTCACGATGCAGACACAAGTAGCTCCTGTTTCTCTGCCAGATCTCTCTTCATAGACTCCAACTCCACCTTCAGCTCAATGTTCTGTAAACAGACAACATCCAGTCCATTATAGCACAAACTGCACATCTGGAGTCATCACAAAAACACTGGCACAAACAGTGAAAGAGTATTGTAAATTGTTCTCCCTGACAGCTGCATTAATATAACCAAATTAATAAATCTCATGGTTTGTCTTAGAGTGTGTACATAAAAATAACATTCTTACATGACACTTCATTCCTCAAAAATGGAAAACATAAGAAACACAAGTCGCCCTGATGAGACCAGGAGATTCCAATGTTTTTACATCTCACTCGACAAAAAAAAAACAAAAAAATAACAATGAAACGGCAAAACGGCTGTTCTAAGATCATAAATGTGGGATTTTGGTTGAACAAAATCCAGCTGTTGTAGCTGAAGTTGTGATCTCAATTAGTCTTGGCAGGAAACACTGAGTCAAATGAAACATTAAGGCACTGAGGGGCCACACAAATGTATGACTAAGATAATTGCATTTTGCATACTAAAGTAAATACCACACCGTTTTGAATATGTCCTCAGTGGAGTCGTCACATTTCTGCTGCATACGCTCCTCCATGAAGTAAATGCGCAGCTTCAGGTTGAAGTTCTCTTTCTTCAGAGCTGTGATTTGCTGCATATGATTGATAAATACATTTTTAATATACAGGAAAATAACTAAACAAGCAACAACAATTTACTGAAAAAGCTGTAATGAAGCAATTTAATCTCCCAAAAATGAAAATCACCAAAAATGAAATCTATGCATTCACTTTACGTATATTAATTGATAAGAAGGTTAATTTGGGTCAAAGAAAACCAGCAGTTAAGCACTTTATCAGTGGAAAAAAGTGGGACAACATGTTTACATAGCAGAAAAGGATCATGCGTATGGTTATTGTTAAAATGAAGGGAGGCCTTCATGCTTGTATGTGTGTTTGAGTGCATTTGTGTGTGAAGTAGACTGTGAATCATTGTGCTGCAGGGTCAGAACATCGTACATCTGGTAATGGGGGTTGGGTAGACTCTCAAAGGCGGGGGAGGCAGAAGTCTGGACCCATCCATAAACCTCTAATCATGCAGTCAGCCAGGCAGCACAAGCCAAAAAATCTGAGCATGCATTCCACTCAAATGCTGAAATATAGGCTTTAGCACATCTCAGTCCTACTACACACACACACATCCATAAATGGTCAGCGTGGCTTTGTTTTAGTCAGACTGTAGATCAGGTTTAGTAAATGATAACACCCTGTTTGTTGTGGTGGGGTACCACTGGCTGCATTGCCTCATACTGTCACACTTAGTGTTTCAATGGAGTAACAATTAATAGCATTAATAAATTATCTTAAGTTAACCTGTATGTTATATAAAATTGGCTTTTGACGATCCAAGAGACTTTACATCACTACATCGCAATTCAAATTTAAGAAACATCGTGCCACTTGATCACTCACGTTTTCATAGTCCTTCATGGTTAGAGCTTTGATTGGGGACATCTTCTCAGGGAAGGATGGAGCTGTAAAACAACAAAGTGATAAACTTTTACTCATTTGTGTCAAACCTTGACTATAGTCTCCATAGCATAGAGTTCGACCCTGCTTACAAGAATAACACATAACCCCTCGTCTGTTTATTTTAGAGACAAAATGAGAAAGAGAAAGCAGAAATGTTTTTCAGTGCAGAGGCATCAGAGGTGAGACAGCTTCTGGAGAGCTGCCCTGTTTAGACCAGTTGAAAGCAGCCCACAGCTGATCATGTAACACTCGTCGACACATTTCACAACACTAACTCCTGATTCAGAGTTTGACGGCCTGACAGGAAGAGCTTCATCACCCCTCTGGATCACTTTCTTGTTTATGTACATTTTATTTCAAAATCAGAGAGATGTCTTGCTAATGTAAACATAAATCTAGATCTCTACAGATGGTATTCATTACCCTTAAAGGGCATGTTCGGTATTTTGCAACCTGGACCCTATTTCATCATGTTTTTGTGTCTATGTAACTAATTGGGACAATGTTTTTTGAAACTGGTCCAGTACTGAGCGAGCGCACTGCAGTTGGCAGCAGCAAAAGAGGGCTGCTACGTAATCCTCCGTCAAAGTGCGTCTATTAAAGCGCTTGTTTTTGCCACTGACAGGCTCTGATCTAAAAATGCAATGAGCAACTTTAAATGGATAAAGAGGTTTCCCATATGTCCTAATGCACCCAAACACTAAAAATATTGGTATCATTTTATTTTATTTAACCGGGAAATCCCTTGAGATTGAAATGTCTTTTCCGAGGGAGACCCGGCCAAGACGGCAGACAAGTTACATTTTAAATAGAAATACAGAATAGTCAGAATAAACAACAACAAGAAACAACAATCATTGTATGAACATGTGGTAGAATCTCAGCCAGCTGACTAATGTATATAATCTACATTCATCATATTGTCCAACCCAACTAATCAATGTGTAAACAGAGGACAAACCTTTATTTTGGTCCTTTTTCTATAATACAGCTGTTGAAACACGCGCACAATATTTCCTGATCTTAAAAGATTTGTCAAGAGAATAATTTTACTGTTTAGCTGGACAGTGCTGCAGTCGTCAGTGTATTGTATGGATGTCTCTGTGCACTTGTCCACATGACCAACTTGAGAGAAGGCAACAAATGCTGACCGATATCTATAAATCAGTTGTTTACTGGCTTGGGTGTATTGTCCTAGCGCTGAGTATATTGTTGGCACACTACAAGAGCTTGACAATGAATTAGAAACAGGATTAGCTAATTAACAGCATCTAGCTAATCCCTCATCACAGCTTTGGAGACACAGCATTAATTAATACACAGGGGGAGACACAACATGAACAAGAAAAACAACAAAAGTAGAACAAAAGAAGGTCTTCCTGTACCTGTCATGGTGTCTGAAGAATATTCTCCAGCATCTATGGAGTCTGGCAGTCTGCAGCTGGGGACAGAATCATTTTGTTAGCGATGCAGCCTAGTCACTGTGAATACATGGAAAAGGGTAACATTCACATTCAAGGACAATTCACATTTTTTTTTAAATCACAGGAACCATGCTCAATGTACACACACATACAATGATCATTATGGCCTTTGAACAACATGAATGTGCGGTGTTTATGTATTACTCACGCTGGCCAATTCCACTGAGCCTGAGGAACGCTCCATAAATAGCTTAAGAATGACTCTGCTTCATTTACATCCACTCTGGCAGAAACCCTTTTAGTGTGTGTGTGAGCCCATGTGCCACTGGCAGCCTCTCATGTTCAGACAGACAGGAGGAGAGCAAACTGACAAACCAGTGGACGGAGAAGGCTTTCTTTGGGAGACAAGTAGACTACTGTGACTCTGATCAGCTAAGCATCACACAGTGATGGGACAGTGGCGGCACTCACAGACTCGGCACAATGCACCAAACATCAGCAACACACATCTAGATCACAATGACACAAAAGGAACCACGGCTGTAGTACCACAATACAAAATGAATCACTTGCAGCTGTGCTAATGTTGTTTATTAATAGTGTGAATTTTTTCTGACAAATCTGTCTTAATAGGGAAATTACTTGCATAAAAAAAGCATCAACTATTTGGGTCCAAGCTCATGTCTCTTAACCTTGGCCCTTGTGTCTAATAATATATAATATGCAGCATAGCATTGCATAACTACCTCTCATACCTCCCCTGGCAGTGGAAGCTCAGCCACTCTGTGCTTCTCTGGTATATTCCTCAACAACGATCTACAGTTCCAGCATGAGTTGATTATATTTCATGTCTAGATATTGATGTTTTATATTCTTTGTATATAGAACTTAGCAGATTGTGCTTTAGCTGAGTGTCATAACAATCCAAAAATGTTATTACTATAAACCAATTAAAAAACATGTATTTGCAGTTGTATGTGCAAATTAAATTTATTTAGACTTTTTTTTTTTAACAACATCAAAGTTGCTATTTGTTTCGGATTTCCATTTTCATTCCTTTCCGAGGCTGCCCGTGACTCTTTATGTATGTATAGCTTGCACACTGCGTGCAACAATAAACTATAATGAACTTCCCCCATTTTTGTTTTGTTCTGACAGCCAACACTTCAATGTTAACCAACATGAAAGAACATAACTGTACAACTGTACAGTGGAGAAAAGAAGATAAAAGAATCGCTCAGCCGCCTTGGACTTTCCCAACATTGAATCACAGTGGATGTAATCAGGATGATTTTTTACACTGATCAATAACATAAACAGACTCTTTAATGCAGTGGTTCTCATAGTCATAGGTCCTTGAGGGGGTTCCAGTGGGTCCCCAGCAAACACAAGAATAATTTATTTTCACTGTAATTCCATCCATAAGCAAAAGTGAAAGGAACGTATGACTATTATGGTCATGGGTTTCATACATTTTATGTAATATAAACATCTAAAAGAGAACCACTGCTTTAATGCAAAGGAATACTCTATGTAACACAATGTGAAAAATAAAACATAAAGCACATGAGCAGCAGGAGCACAATACTCCTCCCCAAAACACCAGTCAGTAAAAATGTGTTGAATTGTTGCATCACTGAGGTTTCACATGCCCCTTCCTGTCTTAATGGAGAGGAAGCACTCTACAACAAGAGCCATGATAATATGCACCAAGCATAAACATGTCAAATAACTTGGAAAATGTCCTAAATGATTGACTCATAAATAATAGATGACATTAAAACACATCTGTTTCAGTGTTACTGATACTGTATTTATAGGAACCCCTGCAGCACAAAGTGGAAACAATGTAAGAGCCTGTAAACAGTGACTTCCTCATTTTCTTCCTCATGTTGTTCAAATGCTTGAGACAAACAGCTGTGCTCACGAGAATACCGTTTACAATAGATAATGAAAAAACAACAATAACTGAAGCGACTAACAACAGTGTGCAAAGCTATATTTTAAAACTAAAATTGAAACCTGAATCAGGTTTCAGAATTACCGAATAAGTAATTCACACCACACATATCAGCTAACGTCTTGAATTACAGAGGCACGCTTACCACCTGGATGAAAACTTGACACAGACCTCAGCGGGGCTAGGTTATTTAAAAAGGAGACGATTCAAAGACACAACAAACGTAAACACAGAGATGCTCTAACTAGCTTCCCAGCGGAGCAGACAGAGCTACAGACTAGCTATGATAAGCACAAACTAAACCAGCATGAGCACTTAAGAGCAAAGCTAATAATGTAAGTTTCACCTAACTTACCACAATCACACTCTCCTATCATATCATGGAGAGCACGCGGAGGAAAAATGAGAAATGTTAACTCCACATTTTGTACAAAGGTGTGCAGGGAGACGTCGCTGCTGCCTCAGTCTGAACCCCGCTGAAAACAGGCTCTGATATAATTTCCGCTTTCTTACACTCTCTGGATGACAGGTCAGCAAGCAGACCTACCAATCCCAGTAATATCACAGCAGCATCCCATGAGCTGAATATGATTTATACTACTAGTAACGTTAGTCTATGACGGGCTGTCTGCACCAATGTTTCTACAGCACTTTTGGTTTATCAGTGAAGGATGGGCCATTTTGATTTTTGCACCCAAATAACTTCGTACTTTGGTCTGTCTGTTTTTGGTTGAGTGAAACTGGCGGCACAAAACTGTTACTATTTTTATATGAAGATTTTGCTCATTTTGATAAAATCAAAATCTCGTAAGAAAAATGTTTTCCATTAGTTAACGTTAACTATATAACGTTAACTTAGTTAGTTAGTCAACTAACGTTATGTTACTAAACAAAAGCAACCTAATATAAACATATAACGTTAACGTTAACGTTAACTGGATCATTATCTAACTTATGTAATTAACGATAATACAGATTGTTAGCGGTTAAAGTTAGTACAAAATGATATTAGTTGTGAAATGTTACAAATAATCATCCAAATGTTAGATAACTGACTAACAAATAAACAAGACTAAGTAAATTTCTCATGAGACCTTACGCTATAGAAACTGATGTTAATTACTGGCAACGCACCTAAGGTAAGTTAGTCAGTTTAGCATTAACGTTACATCAAAGACAACTTGAGTTTTTCTGTGTTGCTCCAGATAATAGTCAGGGCCCATATAGCGGTAACTACTTACTGATTTCGGATTAGTGTTAGCTAACGTTATATCGTAAAGCAATGCACTTACAAGCTAGCGTTAGCTCGCTAACTATCACTGGCGGGTTTACCTTCCGTTGATGTCAACTGGGAGCGTCAAATCGTCCCCCACGACGGAATCCATGATAGCAGTTGAGTTATTTTTCCTTTCTCAGGAATAAAAAGACATTTCACGGACTAGACGTAGTGTTAAAATCAAAAAGCGGGACGGAATTCAAAATAGTCCAGGCTACCGCCATCATGATATGGTAAACGTCACCATTGTGCACGTTGGAAACTTGTGATGCCTTCAGGCTCTGTATGAAATATGTGAATATACGACTGAAACATCACAGTAGATGCCTTAAAAATATGAATATGACGATGTAAAGTTACAACACCAAGGGCTGTGCGCTAATATTGTATTACACCATGTCTCCGTATTTGTTCACAATGCTGCTTCATGGCAAGTTTATTGTTTGTGACTTTAAAATTTTGAATTTTCGAGCAGTGAAAAGGCAGCATAAAACTGGGTGGATCCTGGGACAAAGCGATTGGCCAAAACAAACACTTTGGGGAGGAACATAGAGGCTCAAAAATAAAGACGCTGTTGGATGAAGAACTTCGCTGCTTTGGTGTCCAGCCATGTAGTCGCGTAAGCCCCTCTGACAACACATTTCTAAGAAAAAGTGACGTGTTTTTATTTAATGGGCCAAAGAATCCATAACTACAAAGATCATCACGGTCAGGGAGAAGACATAATACAAATACTAGGAGTATAAATAAGCAGCGTAATTACTGATTACAAGAGAGGGACATAGATTTCTTTATAATTTGTATTTGTGTGTCGAATGTGATGGGTGTGTTGCATGACGGCGTGGAATAATTAACATTTGCTCCAGTCGGCTAATTATAACATTTAGTTGGAGTACAGTTTACGGTAATGACTGCAGTCTGGGTATTTTATCACCCATTTAGCTAAGTTCAGGAAACGTCTGAGACATCAGTAAACAGCTGGTTCAGCCCCACATGATATTTATCCAGACAACAATAGCGACATCAAGTGGTATAACTTTTTATTTCAGCAAGGATAGAGGACAGTTTCACAACTTCCCTCAGATGCAGTGTGCGAGTTTTGCATCTACCAAACTGATGTGCCTTATAGTAGCTATTGTACTTTATTTATACAAAGTTGCCAGCCTTATGGTGTGTATATATATATATATATATATATATATATGTACACACACACACACACCAGACTCACACACACAAGCAACACTTGTGTCCAAGGCAAGCACATCATGACCATCATTATGAGTTGCTGTGACACACCCACCGCTCCCCTTTTTTCCTATAACAGGCTAAACCACAGCAGGATTACCAACTGAGCAATGTGGACAACTGTCTGAGGCCCCACGGTACAAGGGGCCCCAAATGCCTCAGGTTACTGTTTGTTATTTGGTTTTGGTAATTTGATTAATTGCAAATGTGTTAGGAGATTTGCACCAATAAAATGCAATATCAACTAAGGTGTCCTACATTATTAGGTGGTGTGTGTGTTTGTGTGTGCTTGTGTGTCAAAAATGTGGTTAAAACAGGATAAGTGTTTTAGTTTATATTACAATAAAGCATTATTCCAGCATAGGAGTACTGGTTGCACTGGACACTTAGAGGTGACTTAGAGGTATATAGACATTGCAGACAGAAGTAGACCATACATAGGGTTGGAAGAGGCCCAACAAAATTTTGCCTCAGGGCCCCCTAACAGGTTAATCTGGCCATAGGCTCAACACATCCTCAGCCTCCCACAAGGCAACCCCACCTCTTAACTCCTCGACTTCACATGAAGTATATTTCTGTTGGTGTTAATCTGTCACCTTTGTCGGAAAAGTTACTGAAGAAACACAATCCACCTATTGGATTGGACCTATATGGTCATCATCACAACACTTGGCATCTGGTACCATTATAAAAGTACTATCTCTATGTGTAGAGACACTTTTGACCTTTAAGAATGTAAGTGAGCAAGAGCAAGAAAATATTTTAAAGGTATACAATTCTAAATTGTACCTTTAGGAATTATTAAGCTCAGAGATATCATGTTAAGATCAGGTATTTTATTTGTGAGTATTACAGGTATCCGAATAGTTGAAAAGTAATAATCCACACACAAATTGAATGTATTTATTGAACAAATGGACACTGAACAATGAATAAACAGTATGCCAGATAAAGGATGTTGGCACGAGAAATGGTTTGTTCAGAGTTTGATGACTTACTGTATTTGGCTATATTTCCAAACTGGCTTTAATTATAAAGGCAACAGAAAATCTTTGCTCCAAGTCATGTGTAACAATGTGAGGTATTCTTAGCTCGTTTTAATGTCTACAACAGATTTACAAAAAAAGAGGAAAAAATAATAATTTTCACATATTTGCATAATTCTTTAAAACACAAGTTATAATATAGCACAGAGTCCTGGTACAGTACATGATTGATTATCATAGAGGAGAAACAACATAAAGAAAAATAACAAAAATAAAAAAATAAAAGATAATTAACATTGCAATACATTTGTTCTCTGGAGCCCCAAATTTACACATAAAAATCTATAAACTCCAAGACCAGTTGGGCAAACTGATATAAAGTTGTCAGAAAGAGTAGTATTGCTTCAACCAACAGAAATTTGCTCAGTCAGCAACCACATTAACAACATTAAATAACATTAAATTAGCAAGAGGGGATCCACTGTATACAGCAAAGTTTGCACAATTATACACACTTGTGTCCAGCTACAACAAAGAAAACTATCTTCACTAGTTGTGTTTCTAAAAATATTACATACAGCTGTGGGGGGGCTTTGTACAGAGAAAAAGAAAACTTTATTCTTACAAAATACTTCAAACCCTGTGTAATTTTTATAGTTATCTCTAAAATAGATCAGAATAAGCATCTCTGTAAAAATGCAGCATTGAACAAAAACACTTGAATTAACAACAGATGGTTGAATAATGGAACGTTGTTGTTTTGGATGGGACATTACCATTATAGTGCATTATGGAAGCTATGGCAATATATTATATGGACTTTTTTTTTTATTACTCTAAGCAAGCATGCACTATAAACATCAGAATATTTTAGCAAAGTGGTGTAATAACAGCACTATCATTAGCACCTTTGATAACCTACCTAGCACCATGCATTAGAGAGAGGATGGGATAGATGATGGGCATTTATTTTGATTGATGGACCCACTCTTCTCTCTCCCGTGGCTCAGTTATCCTCCAAGGAATGCCTGTACCTGTAGTCTGTCTACTGTAAGTAGGGTAGAAGAAGAGACTCCTGGTCCCATGTGGTGCTGAGTAAATAACAACTATTATCCTCCTATCTTTTATCATAAGTAAGGAAGCAAGGAACTGATTTCACACTCCACAGTTGTAGAGAACTTAATAAAACACTATTGAGAACCAGAGCTCCATACTCCTTTTCACTCTGACCTCTAATCTGTCCAACTGCAGATATTCTCCCTAATCATCAGTGGCATCCAGTTCAATAATGTATGAGTAATAAGTATAGTAGTAAGTATTAAATGCACTGACTCTCCTTGTGGACGGCTTGTGTGCATCACTGTGTTGCTTCAGACGTTAATCACTGAGAGCGGACTGGGTGCCACTGGTTTTCCCGCATTATGGAAGAAACTGAAAGCCATGATTTCCCACTTGGAGCACTAGTAAATACAGATATGATTTCTGCTCAATTAAAAAAAAAATGAGCCTGCCTCTGGATTAATTCACATGGGCAAGATCACATGGAGATGAGCACCAAAGGCAAATAAAATGGCACCCCTGAAAAATCCTTCCATATAGGTTTAAAATATCAAATTATCTTCTCATTTTCTATTGCACTTGAAGATTATTTCTTTACATAAGATATACATGTATAAAAGTTAATAATAAGCATACATATATATGTACATTTAACTGATCCCAATTACTTTAATTCTTCTCTTCTAACAATTGAATTCTGGTATTTCCAAAAAAAGTACACACAGTATACAGACTGTATACAGTTAAAAAAATAAGTTACTATAATGTCCTCTAATTAACTTGGCCTTGGTCTCCCTTCACTTAACAATGTTCTAGAGAGATTGTGTGGCATAGAGCCTTTTTTCCTCCAAGCGGGCATAAATATGGAAATCCTTCTTGAAGAGCTTGAAGAAGCTTTTGCCGTATGGAGAAGCTATTAGTGCAAGAACTCCCCTGCTCCTACTCAGCTCTTCTTTGTTCCCCCCAGCTCCCCGTGCTTCCTCCGTGTCTGCAGTCCAATGGGAGTTTGGCAGAGTGAAGCAGGATCTGTTTGGAGGGAGGCTTGTACTCGCTTGGATTATTTTGCCATGGATTGAGACCGCTCCGACCTCCACGCCTTCATGGGTGATGGTCCATCCCTCCATGCTCAGACATCTTACACTGCAGCCCTCACAGGAGACATATAGGGCCTACTTCTAGGTGGTAATGGGAGCCAGGAGTAGTCTTGGGGAGGTTGTAGATGTCCACCACAGGGAGCAGGGTGGGGTCCAGGGTATGGAACACAAAATGGGTCTGGTGCCAACGGCCATCTTTTATCTGAAACAGTCCAAAACATAAACGTCACTATTGGGGCAACAAGTGTTTAAGTGTGAAAGTCCAGAATGATGTCAACTGAAGGGCACAAAGCCAGGTGACATCATGTTGGCCCTACCCAGCAGGAGTCTTCTATGACCTCTGGCTCGAGCTCTCCTCCCACTTCGAACACCTCGCCACTCCAGGCCTTGAATCTCACAGACCCCTGGGCACCCGGCTGATCTTCAGCTGACCTCCAAACCGAGAAGTTCAGGCAGTGGATGACGATGTGCTGCACTGCCTCTGAGCTCAGCAGGTGTAGGAAGTTCATCTGGACACGACCAACGCTGATTGTTGGCTGCTCAGGCAGAACAGACAGAACAGGCGCTGGTTAACAAGTCTGGTATATGCTTACCATTATTTATATTTTATTATCTTGTAGACTTCTGAAATCATTGGGGTTGTTATTATGTCTTAAATACCTTGGATGCTGTTATTGGTTTCAGGCAAGTCTGTCCACCTCCGGTAAAGTTGCAGGAGACTTCTATTGTATCTGATGAGCAGCCCAGATTGGGGTCAATCCAATAAGTGCCTGAAAATACAAACACATTTGGGATAATTAGTCCATCTAAACATCAAATTGCTTTCCATATCTGTCTCTAACGAAACATGCACACACACTCACCATCATTTAACTTCTGCTCACAGCTGTGCAGGTCCCTGCAGATGCGGGCGGGGTTGTCTTGAGTGCCCAGTGGGTTCTTCAGGCTCTTGATCAGGTTACTGAGGTAGTGGAGGGTCTTAAAGATCTCTGCGCCCTGGTCCAGCATTGGTAGGTCCATCACTGGCTTATTCTGGACGAAAGACAAAAAGATGAGCATATGCAGTTTGCAAGTTGACATGTTGACATCATCCTCCACTAACCTCAGTCCTGAGTGGGGTGTGTGAATCCATGAACAAAAGACCATCTTCTTTCTGCAGCAAAAGAACAAAATCTTTGTAATATACATATTCTTTCACCACTGTCATCGTATCCTTCTGGATAACACATTACAGTACATTTGACCTACTTATTGGATGTAATGAAATCAGCAAAAATAACATGACTTACAAATGATGGAGGGATACTCATTGGACCCTAAAGGGAACAAAAAGAGTTATTCAGACAACAACATCACGCAACTTGAATATGACATTATGTTTGTTTTGCCATTTGCTTAAACCTATAAAGGTGTAAAACTGACTGGAAGTCCAGGGGGTCCGCGAGGTCCAGGAGATCCCTAATGAAGTTATATGTTGTCAATCAAATGTCCATAAAAATTACAAATGACTTGTAACAACAGAAAAAGACACACTACATATACATACCCTTGGGCCTTGCAATCCCTGTTAAGAGAGAGAAAAGACATATTTTCAGCTTGAATATTGTCATTAAATCTGCTGTTCATACGAGAGACAACGTAAACAAAGTGTAAAACTGAAGAGGACAGAAGTAGTCAGAAGTCAAGAAGACTTACAGTCTCTCCACGATTGCCCTTCTCTCCTCTAGGACCCTGTAAAGAGATGTACATAGTCAGTTGTTTGTAGAATATCAGTAGAGAGAAATGTCAGTGCTTATCTGTATAAAACATACTGTGCTTCCATTGGGACCAATAATTCCCATAGGGCCAGCAACTCCTCCTCTACCCTGATGGAGAGAAACAGTTGAGAAAAAGAATGAAATAAGAGGTTCAATGCATTTCCTCAGTCTAATCTAGATCACTAGTTTACTTACCATTGCGCCCTGCGGACCCTTTGGTCCCCGTATGCCCTTTGGCCCAAAGTCACCTGGAGGCCCCTGGAAACAGCAGCGATAAATAAAACACACACTCACCATCACACACTCTGTACACTTGTTTAAAACTGCAATACCTGTTTGTCAGTTTTTCAACATGTCTCTTCGCGCACTAACTCGTACTGTCTCTCTAACTATATCTACATCTCATCATGGAACATCTGACATCCACTAACTGTTTCCATATCGACGACGACGTTTCCAATCTTTCCTAACAGATTCTGGCTTTGCGTCCTGTGTAACGGTTTTAGTGCAACAGAATAGATGTTTAATGCCACTCAACCACACACGGTTTGGAATGTGTTTATGATGGAAAACTTTGCTTCACACAAGGGGTTATGTTATTGTTTAAAAATCACACAAAATGACACACAAAGCACACATGGTCTTCAAACTGGTGTTTGTGGGATTGTTACAGAAAGGAGCAACACAAACAGGTCATGGGCAGGAAGTGAGTAAAAAATGTGTTGGCTTGCTTCAAGGTGTAATTGTAAATGGGATCTGGTGATGGGAGAGAACAGCCCGTCATGTTGAAAGACTTATGGACAATGTGCTGAAGCCGTCACACAAAGGAACTGTTGGAATAGTTATAGTATAATGTCTTTAATGTATGTGTAAATATATAAATATAGTTATATAATAGTAAAACAGACGTTACACAATGAAAACACACACTTGTACAAGCAAACATTATTTACAGTAATTATTGTCACTGTGACAACCTCCGTTTTGCCAATGCCAGTTGCTACAATGTCCAGGCTATACCTGAATCCTAAACAATGTTTGTACAAGTGAACTTAGAACTTAGAGATTAAACCACTTCCTGAGAAGATGCTACAGATTTAATTACTAAGGGGGAGTGATAAAGCCAACTGTTCAGAAACGCTTTTCTAAAGATAGACCACCATGTATAAAGTCACATTAGTCATCACAATTGGTTTGTGATGATGTGTGTGATTTATGGGGCTGGCAATGTACAGTAATGTGGGCTCTAGCAGCTATAACAGCTATATATGTCTTTGTTAACTGAGTTGTGCCACTATGGCTGACTGGCCAAGACGCTGGGAGCCAGAGCCTTCAGTTATTAAGCTCCTCTCCTGTGGAACCAGGTCCCAGTTCCTCTCCATCTGTATGCATTCTTATTGCACCCGAGTCATAGTTCTGTTCAAAGTTTCTAACTACTAAGAGAGAGTTTTGCTCATGATGGGAACTGTTGGGTCTCTCTTATTAATATTACAAAGAGTGCGGTGCAGATATGCTCTATATGAAAAGTGAAAAGAGTTCTACTTTTTAAAGTTGAAGATTTAGGATCAAAACACAGGCTGGTTTTTAATGGTGTGGGTAACATTATAATGTTTTGTTCTGTGCACACAGATTGCTGAAGATGTGCTGCTGTTTGGTGTTGAACATACCCTTGGTCCAAAAACTCCCAGAATTCCTGGAAATCCTGATTCCCCTGGATCACCCTGAACAAAAATTTAGTCAACAATCAGATACACAGAATCTCCTAAAACATACATAGAAAATGTAATGAAACTATATCGTACCAGGTCTTGTATGTTGTTACGTGTATGTATATCCGGCCAATACTCACAGGCTGTCCTTTAGGTCCTCGGTCTCCCTGTGGCCCTGGCAGTCCCATTCCACCGCTGAAGCCTCTTTTCCCTGGAGGTCCATGCTGTCCTCGAAGACCCTGTTCACCCTAGATGAATGAATAAATAATTAAATGACTGTGTAGATGACTCATGGGAAGTTAAATGATTATTTCTACATTCATCAGATAATCAAGGCCATCATACCAATATCTCTCTAGCATGGCAGCACATTTTGTCTAGCATTATATTTCGCTCACTCACTTGCATTTCATTACAGTTATTAATGCTTATAATTATAAATTCATTATTTACCTTTGGTCCAATGCCCCCCTGTTCTCCTGGGAGTCCTGGAACGCCGGTTTTACCACGTGAGCCAGCTTTGCCAGGAAGACCAACCACCCCGTCATCACCATGCTCTCCCTAGGTACATATCATGAAAGCAGGATGAATGAGATTCATTCCTAACACAAACAATAAACAAAAGTTAAGTCCTGCTAGTACTGGAGCATTAAAATGTTGATAATAGTCTGCCCAACTGTCTGTTCTTACTTTGGTCCAGAGCAGGAAATCTACAGGGCAGGGTGCCATGAAAGTCACTTTATGTATTCATGCTCTCCAGAGGATAAACCCTTTTTGGTTTGGGCACTCTTTAGGCTTTCTTCTATCACCGCTCTCAGTCAGAGTATCAACCTTTAACACAAGACATCTCATTATTTGATAGAGAACCACTGAATTTGCTGATTACATTCATGGTACCAAGGGCATAAACCATTTAGAGCTTTATGACCCCAGTCAACTAGCACCACCCTCATGACAAACCTGGTATTTCTTTTGCACCACAACAGGTCTCTAAACACACCAAATTCATCAAGTTGTTGTTTGTTCTGTCTAACATGTTTCCACTGTGTAGCATAATAAATATCTAAGCCTCTAGGGCATTTTAGCAAAGATATAGTTAAAGTTGTAGCTGTAAATAGGATAAATATGGTTAATGAACCAGAGATTTCTTTGTTTGTCTCACCGGCATGCCTTTACCGCCATCCTTTCCTGGGACTCCGTCTACCCCAGGTACACCCTCCAGTCCCTCTCGGCCCACCACACCTCTGGGACCAGGAAGACCACCCCCACCCTAAGGGGAAGAGAGGACTTACCAAAAATCTAGACCGAGTGTTGACAGCGTGTTACTGGCTTCTTTTTCATCTGTCTTGACTTGAGTAAACTAGCATAATCAATTATGTCTTGTCTAAGTTAATCTATGTATGACTTTTGTTTATGCCTTAAGTACTGACTCCAAGTATTGTAGTCATTTTTTCAAAGGCTGAGAGTATGTGAAACATCTGTCTTTTGTAATGGAATAATAGAAGTTACTGAAGCAGGTGTAGATGTATGTAAAAACAATGACTTACCTCTGGTCCTCTGGCTCCTTTTTGTCCCGAATGACCCCTTTTGCCTTTTTGACCCTTATGAGAGAAACAACGTTTTAAAGGGGAAATAAGATTATTATTGATCACTACCACATCTGCTGGTTATTGTTTGTTACTGCCAATGACCTACCATAACATATAGCCAGGTACTAGTGACCAGAGTGGCATTTCTTTCTCAAGTCAAAAAAGGCAAATGACTGCACAGTGTTACTATATAATTACAGTAACTTCATTCTGATTAATGAGCTATTCACTAGGTGTGTCTGTTGGATCACAGCTATATCAGCTAACTTTCTCACTTTTCCAGAGACCTCCTGATGCTGTTGCAACCTCTTGATTGAGCTTGATTGATTGAGCTTCTTTACTGATTGTAAATATAAAAGTGGCACCTCCAACAAGCGATACCCCGGCTACAGATACCATCAAAAGGATAGAAAACACAATAAAGCCAGATGGCTTATTTCCATTGTAGTCCTTTTTTTGGAAGGCATAGGTTTAGATAAAAAATAGATAAAAAATAGTTCAAATAATGCTCTTTTATCTGAGTTATATTTACATTCTACTTACTCTTTCTTACTCTCATTTAAAAGCTTAAACATATTGTATCTAAAGCTTTCTAGGGACAGCCAAGGGTTTGGACTGAAGCTAACGCAATACAGACAATAAATCGTACTGCATATCAAACTATATCTGCTTAAGCATGGGCGCAGAGACACAATCACCCTCTACCACACACAGCTAACACACAATGCATTTTTGTTTTGACATCCTTACTTGATCTCCTTTGGCCCCTTTGGGTCCTTGTTGTCCCCGAGGTCCGGGCTGTCCCTGAAATCACCAGTTATGTTAATGAAAGCGTATATAGACAACCCGTGTGAGCATGCCTGTTATTGCCGGTTATTTACGCAGAAATAATGACAGAGCTATGAATGGGAATCACAAGGTCCAACACTCACAGGTTGTCCAGGAGCTCCAGACCTGCCTCTTTCTCCATCCACACCAACTTGGCCCTGTGAAGGAGTAACAGAATATTGACCTCATGAACCAAATACCCAAATAAATAATTTTAACAACACCAGGAGTGATTGTACGCACTTTGTACCCCGGATCTCCTGATTCCCCTCTCTCTCCTCTGTCACCTGGACGACCCTGGTAAAATATGAAATGTATGTGTAAATAGCTAATGATTTGATTTCTGGGAGCTTATAGCGGACAAATAGTAGAAGGAGGAAGAAAAGTAAGTCAGGTGTGACTTACTATGTCACCTGGAGGACCAGGAGGGCCCTCTACTTTCCCATCATCTCCCTGCTCACCCTGCAGATAAAAATCAACAGAGAACATTTAGATGTTTTCATCCCTGGTGTTTCACTACACTGTATCTAGGTTTTGAAACATCTCCTAAAATGTTGCATATGTACTTTATGTACAATCAAAGCCATGATACATTAACAGTGTGTCGTCTTTAATGAAGGCACTTAAGTATCAAAGCAAGGTTGATCAGTACAAGCCGTTTACAGAGAGATGTGCATTTTGGGATGCTTATTTAATAGCTCAATGAAACACATTTAGTGTTATTGTTGTACTTTCCGGTGATTTGTGGTCAATACAAACAGGTGCTGGGATATCCTGGGAACAGACTGAGGTATTGACGATAAGGAGGAAGAACAAGACATCAGTGTTACACGTAAAGTGAACGAGGTGTACCTTTTCACCTTTTGGTCCAGGAGGCCCCATGGGCCCCTGCGTTCCCTGATGGCCCTGCAAAGACAGACACAATAAATCATATTATGTGAAATTATACACCAAATGCAAATAACTGTAACAGGCTTGTTTAATATTTTAGTGTTCAACCACATACAGACACTTGCTTCTAATAAGATAAGCTTACCTCATAACCTGCAAGACCAGGTTCCCCCTGTTCACCCATTCGACCAGGAGCTCCCTAAAGGGAACAAATACTGTGTCACTCTATACAATTTAGAGAACAAGATGGCATTCAAACGTAAAAATAAATGATAAATATCTATATCATTACTGTTCCACTTTACCACGTGTCCAATGGTTCCTCTGGACCCCTTTGGCCCAACAAACCCTGGTGGTCCAGTCTTCCCCACCAGCCCAGTCTCCCCGAGGTAACCTTGTTGACCTTTCGCACCCTAAATATACACAAATGATAAGTTACAGAATAGGTGACCACACAGCATTTCTATGTCATTGAGTGTGAATGCTAAAACTGCCAGCAGAGATGATTTGATGGTAATACCTTTGACCCTGGTTTGCCTCTTTCCCCAATTTTGCCAGGTTTGCCTTCTGGACCCTTCAGAAAGAAAATAAAATTAAGAAACAGCCTAAGACAGGGTTTAAGAGTCTGTGAGAGGCAGCTTACAAAAATCTGAATATGTATGAATTTGAGCAGAAAGAGACAGGACTTACTCTGATGCCATTGAGTCCAGGACTTCCAGGTGGGCCCTCCTTTCCCTTTAGCCCAGTTTCACCTTTTTCTCCATTGTCACCCTCTGGACCCATGTCACCTTTTTCACCCTGAATATATGTACATAAAAACATGACTATTTAATTTTCTTCAACTCAAACATGCAAAAAAGATTAAGTTTAATAGTGCAGCATTTGGCTGGGTTATGGAGTTACGACATCAATGACATTTTGGGAAAACACGTCACCTTGGCTCCATCAGGACCAGCTAGACCAGCTTCTCCTTCTAGGCCTGCCTCTCCCTGTGATCCCACACAAAAACACACATAAATGAACAATTGGACAAATATGAACCCAAAATATTTGATAGCTTAATACTGATAAACGTACCCGCTGTCCCATTAGTCCCTGCTCTCCGATGTTCCCAGCAGGTCCGATGGCTCCCTGATAGACACAAGGGCACAGACAATATTCTTTCAGTCTCTCTTGTGTATTTTACTTTGTTTTTTATACTTATCAATGTAGTTGGATCAAATCAGGCATGCTATAGTTTATACAAAACTTTATGGTGAATGTAAAAACTGCAACAATATATTGTCTCACCTTCTCCCCTGTCTCGCCTGGCAGTCCTGGTTCCCCCACCTTGCCTGGAGGACCCTTTATAAACATGCAGAGGATGGAGAAATAAAAATGCTGAATGGTTTTGGATAAAACCTAAGGGCTAATGACTCTTTGGCATGAGATGTGAACAATATGTCGGGAGTGAGTCCCATTACGTGATGACATGAGAGAGGGGAGAGAGACAAAGAGAAAGAGGACACCTTTGTAATGTGGGTTAATTACTTATAATTGGACAGATTACTTAAATCAGAGAGCATTACTGAGTCAGTGGTGTAGGGTGAACAACAGATGTCACATACTTAATCATTTAGTCTTCACAATACCCTTTGTGTGTGTGTGCGAATGTCAGTTTGCCTTATCCATGTGGGATATGCATGCGAGTGTGTCTGCAAGTGTGTGAGCATGTTTAAAAATCTCTCACCTTTTGACCAATTTCTCCTAACAGTCCCACAGTCCCTGGTGGCCCAGGTGACCCCTATAGATGACAACGCAAATAATTGATTGATAATCACACTAAAAAACAACTTCAGAGCTTAGTACAAAAAATAGGAAATCTCTAATGTTGAGGATGAGCCAAAGGCAGATAAATCTGTAAACCATGTGTACACAGTTTGGATCTGAACTGTGTCACTAATTATACTTCTAAAACATTGGCGCTTTTCCATGAGTATTTCTTAATCTCAGTGCATATGAATAACGTTTGCTCCCTGGTTGACTTGCATCCAGTCCAAACAATAGTAACAATATAACTGAAGTCAACTGTGTGGTCTAAATTATATTGCTGGTTTACGAGCCCAAAGAAAGTTAATAGCAGGACTCAGAAGTGTATTGTCTATTTGTGAAAAGCAGTTGTTCAGCACAACAGATGAGACAAAATAACAATTAGAAGGGAACCTTGGTGTCCACTGTAATTGAATCTTTATTTATAGGTAACCACAATACCTTGTCTAAATCCAAACTATGTATTCAACAAACTGTCAATTGTGTATTACTTATTTAAATGCTAATTACACCACTATAAACCCAAATACATTGGAAATTCAGTCTCTCACACATTTGTCTTTACTATTCTAGATATAAACAGTTGTTGTGGTGTGCTGTATGAAGTAAACTGCTTCAAAGTCAAGTCAAGCGTACCCTTGAGATAGTAATGGCTAGAGGGCCTTGTTTATTTAATAGGAAACTGGAGAATGTCAGCCTGTGATTCTATCACACCAATGAACCCGAACAGGGAATGGGTGCCTGTCTCTAATACTGGTCTCTAAATAAAATCTGTGTGTATGCAAACACATTTTTTAATCTGTCTTTTTTGTGATCTGCCTCTTTTTAGTGCTAATAAAATAAAACCAAGAGAAGTACAGCTAATCTCTACCAGGAAAGTTTTTATCCATCATGGCAATAATCACACATGTTTTCCCTGCAAATCCAGCTATTTTGCACATCTATTAATAAACTGTTTCCTTTTCAAAAAACAACCTATTCAGTTAGTCACCCAGCATGCTTGCTGTTCACTCTCTTGACACAACTGAACAGATGTGGATTAGACAATTCTCTGGCTGCTCTGGAGGAAACATTTTATACATGCGAATATATTTTTAATAACAACTAAAATATGTCTCATAAACTGGCTGTGATATTTTAGAGCTATCAGGGCTGGGCAGAGAGGACCAGGGTGATGTTTGTTGCCAAAGACAATCTAATAAAACTCAAAAAAGGTAGAGGAAAAGTTTGATGAGCAAAGAAGAATACTTTAGACTTGGCCATCAGCAAAACAAAACAAAAAATCAGAAGGAGAAAGAGAAAGAGGGAAAAAGACTGAGGCAGATGAGGATATCAAGATATGTCAGGGGAGGCGTAAAGATTCAGATAATGTGAGAAATCGGGACAGAACTATCTGAAAGGATGGAGAGAGGGTTTAACGGTCATACCGGCTCGCCTGCTATTCCCTTGTCCCCTGGAGGTCCTGAGGGCCCTTGGATGCCCTGGAGACAGAAAGGTAAACATTCAGAATACATGCACATGCCCACATATCATCTCGTATTCATAAAACAATGTACACGTGTATAGTTTTTATGAAGTTATAGCACTTACACAGAAACAGCACATGTCAGGCTTTTAATACATACAGATGCATAAGCAATTATACAGTATGTGGAGTATTAAGCTTGTTGTTTTGGGGTCCATCTGTGCATCTAAGTCTCTTAAGTAGTACAGTATTTGTATATTATTTCTGTGTGTGAGAATAGTGAACTCACAGGAAAACCTTTAGGCCCAGTTTCCCCTGTCTCTCCAATCTTACCCTGTAAGGGACAGTAAAAGGAAAAATATGTAAGACAGGATCAATTAGATCAGGATTCATTAGCATCTATGATGCTCACAAATACAATACAATACAGTACTTGACAAAGAAAATACATTTACATGTAGGACCAGATTTACTGAGGCTTTGTGCTTCACTTCAGATATAAGAACAGTATCAGACCATTGTACAAAATAAAGAGGGAAAGAGTTGTGGCCACTAAATTTTAACTTTCAATTGCAAGTGCAGTTGTTTGATAAGATACAGGTCTTTTTTGTATATCTTGTTTTTGTCATTCCATGACTTTCTCCATATATTAATATTTCCCCTAAAGCTGATGTATTGACCTCCACTACATTAGATTTACAAACCTTTCTATACATACCGATTACTCAAATTTTCAGTGATACATGCCCAGGCTAGATCAATATTTTCAAATCCCACCAATGAGCCCTGCAGAAAACCATTCATTTCAAATGTCATATATGTAAATCTGGCCCACAGTCTGTACAAAACCTCCAAAGGCCAGTTCTCTCCTCCACAGTAATATGCAGAGCCTCCACAATGCTGGTATCATGTCGGTCTTCTAAATCATTCTGATGCCTCGCCTCTCCAGAGGAACACAAGCACCAAAATATATTGTTGAGGAAGGAGTGGAAAAGTACCCCAGTGCTTTACCTGTGGTCCAGAGAAACCTAATTTTCCTGGAGGACCATCAAGACCCTGCGGAGAGGGGAAGGATGAGAGATAGTCGTGCGTTGAGACATGTCAGTTTATTATATATTTCCTGCCTCCTGAGTGGATGGAGAAGATGTACAATTTGCTCTTTTTGGTGCATGTGATCCATTGTCCCTCTTAAGAATCTATTAAGTATGCTGGAGGATATAATTTTTACACTATTAAATGAATGTGTCAAGGGTTATATAACAAACAAATTACAATAAATGCGCACAATCAGATCAGAATTCTTACCGTCTTGCCCTCTAACCCCATCTCTCCTGTAGGACCGTCAGGCCCTATCGCTCCCTGAAACACAAGACAGCTGTCATTTCACCAACAGAGGTCACTGTAACACAGCCAGACAGCCAGCAACATACTGTAAATAAACATCTCTGTGCATTGATGCCAATAATACCCCCATGTCAGAGGCAGTGTGAGGGTCGCTGTGCCAGTAAACTTTTCAGAGTAAATAAGGAAGTACATTATGTATGAACAGCTACAAGTTACTCTATAGGTTGTCACATAGCAGGCAGAGTTACTGGGGTATGACTGGCATGATTTTAATATTAGAATCAGGGCACGAAGTCTGGGCACACGCAGATACACACTGTTCACACTTAAACACACATACTGTCAGAACAGTCTGACTGTTTAGATTACAAAGGTGCAACTGTCAAACATAATCAGTCTTATGCGCTTAAAGGCCTACTAGTCCAGTGAGCAGTTATAAAAAAAATGGGAGCCAGGCAGTGGACCAATACAGTCCATCTGCTCTGCACCTGTACCTGTACAACCTTTCTCATCTATATTGTAGAAGATGCTGGACACTGAAGATCAGTGGCTGATAGCATGATACTCTGTGGTTCAATCATAGCTAACAGTGATTATGAATAACAAGTGCTTACTGGGTTTTTTTCTCAGGATCATAAAGTAGAAAACAAATACAACATGGCACAGCCACACAGGAGTGTGAGTGGCTGATGGCTGAGCACAGTAGGAGTTTAGTCCGTGAAGAACTCCACTAGCTGAAGTGCTATAAGCCTATTATACATAGAGCTGGATAAGCAGCACTCATTAACATTCCTGTCTGGGGTACCTGAAACCCGCTGCTTGCGTTTACATAGCTGGATTAGCCTATGTGTAGGAAAAAATATTTCACAATATCAGGCCCCAAGAAAAAAACGTTCACTCAAATATTATGCAAAGTTAATTAATTACACTGAGTTACATTAATTTGTAACACAAGCATCTGACCTTTTTTAAACAAAGGCTTAAAAGGAACACCAAGAGCATGATTCAAAACAATCAAAAACATCTATTTAAACCAGCTCAATAATAAACAGACTGCCGCAATAGAGAGATAATGAGATTAATATTCTCTTTGATATTTAAAACATTAGCTGAGGATTTGTAGGTCTGACGTCATGAGGACTTATTAGACAGAAAGCATGATTAGCCAGATTGATGATTCCTCATAGCTGACTTCCTCAAATTTGATTCCACAAATTTAAATAGGCTTTCTACAAGCAAATAACACATAAACACAGGAAAAACAGAGAGACGAAAGTGGTGCTAGCTTCTGGTTTTATCTCTTGTCTCTGATTCTATAATATTTCCATGCTGGAAAACAATCCAGTGCCAATGTTTCTCAGAGTGAGGCCAGATGTTAACATTGCTGTCAACATTAAGGTCTTGTGCCTCAAGCCAAGCAGCTCACATCTAAAAGACATATGGTGTTGAAGTGTGTGTAAAAGTTGTACGCAGTCTCATTCAGCACTAAAATTTTATTCAGAGTTGAAATCACGCAGAAAATGACGCAGTCCTTTGTGCTGAACATTGAGAAAAAAATGTCCTCCATTTTGTTTTATCAAAAGAGACATTGAATGTCTTAACCTTGACTTTATAGTGCTTAGAATTTTACAGATGTTTCAGTGAGTGGATTAGTCCACTTAGCATCTCCGTAATGATGAATAGAGGATATATGAAAACTTTATTTCTATAAGCATATGTTGTGGAGACGTGTGTGGTTGGGGAGTAGGGTGAGACACGAGTGTGTTTCTGTGGTTGCACACATTTATGCCTTTGAGAGAACCACCGCTATGTCTTCTGGCTTGCTACACTCAGGTTTCTAAGCTCGGACTACCCAACATAAGTCATGTAGCAGCAGGCAGATTTACTGGCGGTGGAAGCTGCTGACATTAGTATTAATTGAAAACACAGCTGGAGACATGATAGTGTGTCCAGGCCAACCACACTGAGGCCCATCTCCCATTGACGCCTCAGACAGAGAAGCTCAATGCTATTTCATCCCACTTTCCAGCTGGCTCAGTGGACCACAGTGATAAAAGACATCTTTTGAAAACCTTTGAAAAAGGTCACCGACTGGTGTTTGAACTCCACAAGAGCGCAAATAAAGGACAAAGGATGTTACTATAGTGCTGGGAAAGGCTGAGGTGTGACTCTGTCAAGCAAAACTAACCCCAAAAACATAAATGTTAATGTGTTCAGCATCATTGCCATAGTTACAGCCATTCTCGTTCTCAAAAGTTCTCGAAAGGAGTCCACATTAATACCCTTGGTGAGCAAGAATTTCATTTTAAATTTACGCCACTTTACCCCACAGCAAACATGTCTTAACCGTAAAAGCGAAGGTGTATCTAATAACACTGACTGCTCCAATCACTTATGTGAGCCACCTAAATGGAATGCAACAACACTTAATGTTATCAGTAACACCTGTGACTGTCAACTCAAAAATTCTGCAATAATTTCAATTCAATCATTTTGTTAAGTTATTTTTATTATCACACCATCTATCATATTAGCGTGGAAGCTGCAACACACAGTGATTTACAGTACAGGCACAATGTGTTTAGTGTAATGCTAATGTGAAACACCGTCCTTCTGGAGGCTTTTAAATGTCTTTCATGTGATGAAAAATGACAATAAATAAGTCCACCTTAATCTCCTCCTTTGGAAAGTTTAGCACATTTAGAAAAAATATTAAAACTGAGTTGTATTTCCATGGATGATTCTAAAAAGGCTCCAGTTATTGGAAGCAAGCCTTCGCTAAGCCTCACATAAATATTATTTCCCCAGTTTATGAAATGTATCTGCAAAGCATCCTCTAGGATAGCCACAAAAGCCAGGTTACATTTTCCAAGGCAAATGTCATGTAGCTGGGTTGACTGCAGGTCCTTCCTTCCTATAACGAGTATCCATTGCTCCATTTACATGGAACAAAGAAAATGAGCTGTTTGTTTTACATCACTGGAGCTCTTCCAACACTTATAATGAGCACTGACGTCTGAAACGGATGAAACAGACTCATACTTTGACTCGGAACCCAAGATTGTTATGCAAGCGGCCATGTCCATTAAACACATATGACCTCAGTTCAGAGGCAGTGCCATATCACTTCATTATGTTCACCTCCTAAGGTTTTTCCAATGGCTAAACAACAGCTCCTATACACCAAAGTGATGCGCATCTACACTTTTTTGCAAACTTTATGACCTGTTCTTACGGCTGGGAACTATCAAACGCTGACTGCAGCATACCAGTCAACAGCTCAACGGCAAAAACAACAGGTGTGAAACTTCAAACTTACTCGTAAGCCTTTGGGTCCTCTGGTACCGGCTGGCCCAGTCGCTCCAGGAGGGCCCTGACAAACAAAGGAAAAGGGGGAGGAAGAGGAAAAGAGAGGGGGGAAAGGAAAAAGGGAAAGAGAGATAAAACAAAGGTTTACACTGACAGAGCACAGAGCCCCTTGGTTGTTGACCCTGGGGGGCAGCCTGACCTCGGGAACACACTATGGGGTTTGTTGTTAGAACTGTCACTCACACCAATTAAAGGGCCAGCTCTGGAATCCTGTCCTGCTGCACCCCAGAGCCCCATATTTATGTTTGTTTTGGTGCCTCAGTGGCCCCCACCTTCAACCAATGCTCAGCCCCGCACTCTATCAAACCTGGCCGTGGCAAGGACACAACAAGGGGAAACGAAGGGCAGGGGTAGCCTCTAATTGGTTATAGGTGTTGGGCTTTTGACTGACAGGAGGGTAATGCAGGTTCAGCAGGAGGTTGCCAGCTCTCATCATGCTCAGAGAAACCTTTGCTGCAGACTGTGGGTTATTAATACTGCATATTACTATCATCTACAACCTCTGATAGGTACCTCATTGTACACAGAGAGAAAGACATCTTTGTTAGCCTTTTAGCTGTTATTGTTTGTCAGTTTTCTCTGACACAACCATACTTGATACCCTAAGCCTCAGGCAAAACCTAGATGGAGTCCCTGATGTTGATAAACACACAGCTTATTGACTATACACTATCATCTGCAAAGATAATCAAGTGAAAAGAAGGGAGAAAGTGCAAACTAAGTAAAGAAGTGGTGACTTACTGGTCTTCCTGGTGGTCCTGTAGGCCCGGTCTCACCTGGTGTCCCTGGGTGACCCTATCATATGTACAAAAACACACACACAGCATAGATTACAATTTACAATATGAGTAAGGATCCGGGAACAATAATGACATTAAGGATTTTTTGTTTTTGCGACACAAAACTATGACGCAAGTTTTCAAATGTGTAAATTCTGAATTCTACATACACACAGATTGAGTTAACAAACTGGTTTCAGTCCCAAACACATACAAACACACTCCAGCACAAGCCCAAAAATACATCTGCAGAAATGCTCTGCACACTGGAAACCACATCTACTGTGAGAATACGAGACAATGGGGAATATAGAAAAACCGACAGCCTGAGGAGATGATTTTATATCTGAAAACATACTGCTTCTGGCTGCTTTTCTTTCTCCTTTACTGGACCTCATTTTTTTGGCCGGACCATTTGTAAAAGCATAACTATGTAATGGGGAGTATTTTCAGTCAGACCACTCAGATCAGCTGAGTGCAATAAAATCTAGCCAATATGCAAACTTATAGCACAGTAGGCAGCTCTGACCTCATGCATCCATGGGGTTAAATCATAAATGCCTGCAGTATGAGCTCTCTGTTAGCAGCTATAGATGTCTGCTGGTCAGCTCCCTTCCCTTTATATGATGCAGTCCTTTCCAGAGGGTCTGTTTCTGTTTTACAGCTGAGAGAGTGGGACAACACAGAACTTCCTTATAAGTGTGTGAGTGTGTGGCTAAGTCTTGAGAGAAATCCATCTCTCTGGCCGTCAGCCAGCAGGAAACTTCTGTCTGTTCCAGCGAGAATGATGGCTAAATTCTAATCCACTTCAGCCAGTCATACTGTATACATTAGATGGCCCACATCAGATAAAACACTACATGACAGAGAAGCCACTTGCTCTGTTTGAAAGAGCAAAATGGGTGTGCGACAGGACCTTTAGTGGCACTTGAGTGTCCTGCAGACAATATGGATAGATGTCTAAAAATAAGTCACCCTCTTTCTTCGTTTCTTTTGAGCAAATCCCAGTAGCATTTGGTGTTTCAGAATGAGAAGTCAGCACTTCCTGTGGCCTCAAGGAGGTAAATCATTGGAAGTGATCCATTAAATCTATTTCATCCTTTGTTAAAACCAATGTTACAACTTTTTCCAGAAAAAGACCTCCTGCTGAGTGTCAAACCACTGCCGAAAAAAGCACATCCCTAAAACGTCCAAGGATTGATGAGCCTCCTTTGCCCTTTCTTGTGGTATTGACGTAATACCATACATCAGTATATTCCCATGGGAATAACACACACAGTTTAGTTTAAAATGACCATTTCTTAGGCACCCAGAAAAACATGTGTACACTCATATTTAAGCATTTCAAATGTTACTCTTTTGTCAAAATTCCAAAAAAAATCCCTCCACTCTGCCTTGCTCATTTTTCTTACCATTGTTCCCTTTTCTCCAGGTGGTCCGGGAAGGCCCATCTCCCCTCGATCCCCCTAAATACACATGAACACAACTTCAGTCTTCAAAGTCACCTTGTGAGAACATCTAACAATCCATTTACATGGAAAATTGTTATTGTACCTTCTCTCCTGCCAGTCCCGCCTCTCCCACAGGTCCGATGAAACCCACCAAGCCCTAAAATACAGAGACTCAATGTTGGACGGATGAATGGACATTTTGAAAAACGGAAGTGGCTATGTCAGGGTTTCTTACTCTTTCTCCCATGAGTCCAACTTTTCCTGTGACACCAGTCTCTCCCTGCAGAGAAACACATATTATTGGTCATTTGTTTAAAATAAATAAATCAATATTTTGTTTTGAGAAAAAGAGAAAAAAAAACTATTGACTTTATTCACCTTAACTCCCTCTGGCCCAACCTTCCCAGGAAATCCTTTTCTGCCCATTCTACCCTGAAAAAGGAATTAACATAGAATAATGAAGAGTGAATTATCCACACATACACCTGCTCGTTAATGCATCATTAACATTCATCACATATTCTTGATGAATAGAAAGGATCTGCTTCCTTTGAGTTTGACAACGACAGCTGTTGCTGCTCACTGTACATGCCGGCGAAATATGCAATGGCATGTGCAGGTAATGTTGACAGTACATTTTGGCAGGCTGTGGAAGTGTTCAATGACTATAATGTTCCTCTTGCACAGACAGTAAGTCCCGAGGTTAAGAGGAGGGCTAAGTGCTTTTCGTTTTACCAGCTATAACTCCAGGTCACAAATATCCAAGCCAAACTCCCAAAGACTGAGTGACTCAACAATTCCAAAGTTTCACTCCAGAAAGGCTGGCAGCTTTCATAAGACAGCACAGGCTAAAACTGTATTTCACTGAGAAAAACACAGTAAAAACAGATTCTTGCAGTAACTTGAGACTTAATATGAGCTTTCCAGGATTTGTGACTTCTTATCACCTGATATAGATTTATGTCTGTGACTGACCGCATTAACCAAAGAAAGAAAGAAATACTTAGAGAAAGAAGTGAAATTGCACTAAGAGAGGGATGAAGAGCAACTGAGAAGGTGTGGGAGATGGTAAAAAAGAAAAAGAGGCAGAGGTGGTCATTCTGAGCAGAGCAGTGAAGCTAAAAGACAGCTGGCTGAGGAGACGGAAGAGGTGGAGTAGTAGGAGGACCTGTGGCACCTGGCCAGAGATCAGTCACAGCTCCTGAAGGAGTAATACACCACTTCCCCTTAGATGGAGAAGGTAGAGAATGAGATGAGTGAGTGTGTGTGTGTGTGTGGGGGGGGGGGGGGGGGGGGGGGGGGCTAGAGTGAAAGAAAATACAGGGTGGTAGAGTAGGAATAAGTAAAAGATAAACTGATGAAGAAAAACTTGTAACATCTGGGATAATGAAAAAAACTGTTACAAGTTCCTGGTTGAAAGCATGTCTATAATTGTAATGATCATTTTTTGTCATTTAATGCAGCATGTGAGAAATAGTCAATAAGTCTTATGTTTCTGCAGTGGCCCATTTACATCTTCGAGCACTTTATAGCAGCTATAAATCTTGTCACCTATAAACATGGTGATGGCAGTTATCACCCCCTGGTGGCCACAAAAATAAATTGCATGCAGTCCGATGTGACAGGACTATCACCCAAAAACAAGACCTAACAACCTCCATAAAACTCCAGCCACACATATCTACATCTTTTCTTGAATGCAAACCATAGAATAAATCCATAATGATAATCAATCTCATACACTCAAATAAATGTCAGATTAACTCTCACTGTGGCACAACAAACTTTGAGATGCATAATTAAAATGCAAATAAGATTTAAATTATACTGTATACTGTATAGGTGGCTGAGTTCGACATGATTTAGTAAGGAATATATTTAAAATAATGGCTGGCATAAAGTGAGTGAGTTTGTTTTACTGCAAAGCATGCAAACAGATTTAGCTTCATACTACAGTTCCATCAGTCCCTTCCTCTCTCTCTGATATGTTTACTACAGACATACAAACGATATGTTAAACAAACATGCAAACTTACATGAGTGCACACAGACACACTCAGACTCTCTGTGATAACAGGGATCCCTCCCATCAGCTCTCTCTCCTTCCTTTTTCCCCAGCCAAACAACACCAGGTGTCTAATAACTCACCTCGAGTCCTGTTGTGCCCGGTGGTCCGATCGGGCCCTCATCTCCCTGGAAACAGATGATTTTGATCGTAGCATGAGTTATGTTTGGGGACATAAAGCTGCCCTCAGCAGAGAGAATACATGTGGCGTAAAACTTTTAATGTCTTTTGGCGCTTTGGGGTTGTTCTTATGTGAGTGGTGTCTTACCTCCAAGCCAGGCACCCCTCGTGGCCCTGGTAAACCTCTGGCCCCTATCTTTCCCTGAATGGGTGAAAAGCAGTCAAATTAATGCTGACATGTAAAGGTAAATGTAGCAAACACGTTTTATTAGCATATTTCAGACTGAAATATCTCAACATCTATTGGATGGATATCCATGAAATATTGTACAGACATTCAAAGTCCCCAGAGGATGAATCCTTCGGACTTCGGCTTTGACTTTTCCTTAAATGCCGCTAATGACATTCCCATCAGCCTCAGCTGTACTTTGCTTTTAGTGCTAATTAGCAAATGTTAGCATGCTAACACACCAATGGTAAACATGGTAAACATTATATATATGTATACACCTGCTAAATATCAGCATGTTAGCATTGTCAAGATGATGGTTTTACTCACCTTTGGTCCTTCAAGGCCGTTCTCTCCTGGTGGTCCCATGTCACCTGGGAAACCCTGTCATGATCAATGAAAAACATGCTTGCTATTGTCTGTCTGAAATACAGACTTACACATTAAATGCAGCAATGTAAATACAAACCTCAGGGCCTGGCGGTCCAGGTGCACCATCAGGGCCTCTCTCTCCTAGTTTGCCCTGTGCCAAAGACAAACAAGAACATGAGAAATGTCTTATATTTATTAGAAATAATTGGATATTTTGGGAAATACATTAATCACTTTCTTGCTGAGAGTCAGATGAGAAGACCATTACCCCTTGCAAATCTACCCATTCAATAGAAGACAGTTTATAGAACTTTAGAAGTGCTGAGATGCTGTTACCTTAAGACAGAGCCAGGCCAACAGTTTCCCCTTGTTTCCAGTCTCTATACTAAGCTAAGGTAATGGGCTGCTGGCTGTAGCCGTATGCTGAACAGAAAAGTATTGCAAATGTTGTCGATATTTTGATCTAATTCTTGGTCATTAAAGCCGGAGCTAACCTGTGGTCCTGGTTTCCCACGGATGCCTGGTAACCCTGGAGCCCCCTGGATGCCCTGTCCAATACAAACACAACACATTAAATACAAGACAGACAGTCAGACAGTATAAGCAAAAACAGAACCCTGATTTATTTTCTAGGGATGCAGATATTAGACATGCATGACTGCTCAGTATTTCTGTTATCTCTTGGGATCACTCTTTTCTATGATGCTAAAAGGGTTAGATTTTGCTTTACACACACAGACAAATGAGAAGGGTTTACATAAGAATTTCCATAAGCCAGACAGCACACATCTGGCTAAGTCATTTTGCAAGGGTATAGTTCTGCAACAAAGACTGTGAAACTCTGCGTGTGTGTGTTGGAGATAGTATGCAGTGCAGAAACTGATGAGGAGAGAGAATGGGGGGTTATAGGATGTGTGAACATTTTTAACATCTACATATGTGTTGCAATGGTGATCTACCTTGTCTCCTTTGTACCCAATCTCCCCTTGCTCTCCAGGAATCCCAACTTCACCCTGATGCAGGAAGGTGGAAGGTATGTTCAGAAAGAAAGAGAAATGAAGAACATTAGGGGGAATGGTAACTTTGTACTTCACCAATCACATCCAGCTTTTTCAACAGACAATACTAAAGACAGGTCTGTACATAATGATCATTCACACACAATGAACCTAGTCCATTGCATCCAAGTTCTTCATGTGCTGTCAATCTGTCTTATGAAATGCACTGATAGCAATTACACCAATCTGTACACCCTCGTTTTTAGAGAATAGTGTTCAACAGATTATTAATCACAGACAGTGAGTAGGCTCCTTACAAATTAAAATGTTTTATTCAACGCACATCACTAAGATCTGTCTGTTGTTTGCAAATCTGCATAAAGTAATTTCTGATTTTATCTCCTCCAGGCTTGATTATTTTAATGGACATTTTTTAAGAGGAGACACATCACCTGACACCTGACTACACTTGTTTGGTCCGCTCTTGGTGCGCACCCGAGTTCGATTGCTGCATTCACACCTACCCAAACAAACCGCACCAAGGGGGAAAACAAACTCTAGTGCTATTTAAGCAAACTAAATGAGGCAGGTGTGAAAGCACCTTTAGATGAGATTTGTAGGGAGCTGGAGTGAGCTTAGCTTGGTTTAAACACCGGAAACAGGGGGAAACACTTAGCTGTCTAAAAGTAAAAATAATCAGCCTACCAAAACGTCTAAAACTACACACTTTATATCTTGTTTGTTTAATTTGCACATAAACTGAAATGTGCTGGACTATTTCTTAGCCAGGTGCAGTGACTTGTTAGAGTTTTGTCATCACTGTGAGGTTGCAGAGACTCTGGGAAATCACTGCGCCCAGCCAAGAAATACTGTAGTCCCTACACATAAACCCCAGTAACTTTTTTTTTTAACAGACTAAACAAATAATCAGTGAGCTTTAGAAGTATAGATTGTGAACAGAGCCAGGCTAGCTGTTTCCCTGTTTACAGTGTTTCCAGTTGCTAAGCTAAACTAGCTAACTACTGGCTCCAGCTTAATATTGAACAATCAGATGTGAGAGGGGTATTGATCTTATCATCTCACTCTTAACAAAAATATAATAAATGTATTTCCCAAATGTCCATCTATTTATTTTACTTCATTCAACAGACTACTACTAGACTGGTACACTATTTACTGTCTAAAAATGAAAGTGGGGTAAGTGTAGATTCTTTTCACACATATCACACAATGGTTTTAATAGAAATAACAAAGGGAAGACCAATATTATTATTATTAAAATTAGAGAAACCTGTCAAATCTCATGCTTTATTTGAGTAAAAAATAATAATCAGAAGTTTGTGTCTGTGTGGTTGAAGTTGGGGCCTAATGAAATCATGCTCTATGTTTAAAGGTTGGACAGAGACGGCTACAGTAGGATGCAAAGTACATATCCATCACATGCTGCTCAAACACAGGCCAATAACAGGAATATTCAGATCACCTTATCACCTTTCAGTCCTGGTTCTCCTGGATTTCCGGGCACCCCCTGGAACAAGCACCAACAGTTGGGTTAGAAAGGGACCCACAAAAAGAAACCTCATTTCACCCTCAACTTACTAAACAGAACAGTGCACTGAGGAGGTCAATCACTAGCAAATTTTTCTCATAAACTTTTTCAGATGTCTCCAAACTCTTCTTATTGGCCATTCTATTGTATCATATAACACATAATATAATTAAAAGGCAGTTCAAACAAGACAATACAAGATTAGACTGTAATGGTAACAGTTTCCATATGTGTGTGTGTGTGCGTGTGTGTGTGTGTGTGAGAGATTACCTTCAGTCCATTAGGTCCTGGAAGGCCCATCTCTCCCAAAGGTCCCATATCACCCTGATGCCAGAAGAAGGGATAAATAAGAAACATATTCTTATTCAGTGATATCCTATGCATAAAGTACAGATAAACACATGGCTCAAAGCCCTGACTTTCATACAACAAACACACACAAGAGCACTTCAGTTCACTTTGGCATTAATTGTAAGAATAAGCTTCATTGTCTGGCTTCCAGACTATCCACGCAGCCATCACATTGCGCAACACAAAACAATGGATCATAATATACAACCACATTTGAGAGATAAGGGATAGGTCCTGCAGGCTGGCGCCAAGATTGTGTTTCATCGAAAGAAAGCCTGAATCAAATGATGTGAATGCAACAAACAAACACTTGAGGTAACATCTGTTCCATCACTGGAAAAGGAACCAGTACTGGGATTCACGCTCCGGGGCAGAAGAAAGACAGAGCAAGATTGCAGTCGTAATAGAAAGGAAACTGGATTTCATTTCATTCAGTAAGGACCAATTATGCAGAGTGATTAAAGACTTGATTACATTGGATTATCTGCTTTCTTGTCAGCATGTGAGAGGAAAGGAGACTATATTGTGGCCATGTTCATGAAATCGTTTGTACTATGTGTCCTCTCCACAGAGAAGCATCACAGGGTGCTAGTAGCTATCTTTTTTCATTCTCTGCTGCTCTGCATTTTCTGCTAGCAAAGCCCTACAGGGTGGCCTTGACTCATTGTATTAAATATTTGTCTCACTGCGTACTGTCCTGAAGTAGCTGCATGTGTGACAGAAGATGTTGTTGAATTACGCACTGCAGAAATGTCCCTCAACAACAAGTCACTCAATTTGGTATTGAGAGTTGAAAGGTTAATGGTTTCTTCTTCTTCAGCTGGGGAAATCTAATGCATTCAAATAAGTGAGAATAAAAGGTTTAATTCAGGATTTAACTGGAGAGATTTCCCTCAAAATAAACAACAGCATCTGTTCTATGGCTCCAGAGTAGCAGACCTCTAGAGGGCCCACTGACACTTAACTGTCCCTCTAAATCACATATTTCCTGCATATACCTGTAGAAATGTATTAAGAAATACAATATATTATACAATATAATGTTTGTAATTAGATTTTTTGGTTTATTATTAAAGCTTTCCACAGCCCAGGTTCAATTCCTGGCAAGTACAACAACCCTTTCAATATCCATCATATCAAAACACTGCCACCCCAGTTGCAGAACTCCCAAAGGGTGGAGAGAAACAAAGGAATATAAAAAAAGTGGTACTGCTAGTCAGAAAGCCTTTCCACTTCTTTTTGATACGTCTCTATGTCAGCACTTTCCCTTCTTCAAAAGTGACCTGTCTTCACCCTAAGCTTAAGCCTGCAGTCCCAAGAGAAGGGTGTTTGTATATTTATACTTCTGAAGTGCAGCTCTGTGCTACTCGTGTGCAGTATACAGTATACTGTCAGGTCAAATGGATGCAGAGGACACGGAACTTAGAGCAGGGCTGTAATCAGAGAGTCCTCCAATTACAGGCCTACTACCACCACCGGTGGCCTAGAATAGACCGGGAGGAGCGGCAGCAATGGGTGAAGACGGGATATGACAAGAGAAACTAGGGAGACATTATAATCAGACACAATTATGTGGCTGTCGGGCTGGGCAGGCATGGAGGGCAAGGTGATGGGTGGGCGAGGAAGAGGTTCCTCTTCCAAAATAGTTAATAAGAGAGAAATTCAAGAGGAAAACAAAAGGCTTTCTTATGGTCTCTTTGATTGATCAAACAGTGGATCACTGTCAAGTTTGTCATGAAAGAAAGTGGGAGTGACAAACTGCATTATTCAGGCTTTAGAGTCATTGTGAAAAATAACTTCCATCTTGGATTCCACAAATCATTCAGATCGACTATTTTAATTATGTTTACAGTGATAAAGACGCTGCAGAGAAGGGTTAATTTCCCGCAAAAGTGTCTGGCAGTGTAAATGATGATGAGAGCTAATTTAGAGTATTTTTCTTAATTAAGCAGGCATATTCTGTTTCATTTCCAATACAAGTACAGCTATGTATTTATGGGACAAGTGCCTGGGAAAATAGAATGTTTAAACTGAGGAGATCACACAGAAACACACGCAAACTACTACTCACAATAAGTCCAAGAACTCCGTTTGGACCAGGGGCTCCCATCTCACCCTAGTCAGAGAGGAGGAGAGAGAGTAAGTGAGATGAAGGGAGAGGGAGAAGGAGCAAGTTTCTGGGGTTATTGGCTCTTTTTTAAACAAACATGCTCCAGAAGAGTGGCTCAGTGTTCATCACAGCTTATGAGAGGGGACTGTGTGCATGTATATGTGTGTGTGTGTGTATGTGTGTGTGTGTGTGTGTGTGTGTGTGTGTGTCTGTCTGTCTGTCTGTCTGACGTAAAGGTGGAGGGGAATGTGAGCCCATCGTCCCACTGTGGCTTTTTCAAATCCACAGGTTCAAAAATGAAAGAGATAGATTTTTGTATAGACATTCATGGTCCTCAGAGGATGAATTGTAATGACTTTTGTACTCCCCTGACTTTTCCTTTAGCACCACCGTGAGGTCAAGGTTTTCACTTATCCTGTGAAATATCTCTACAGCTACCAGATGAATTGTACAAACATTCATGGTTTCAAGATGATGTATCCTAGTTACTCCTGATTTGTCCTCTAGGTCCACTAGCTTTCCCATCAGCCTCAGCTGTACTTTGTCGTTGGTGCTAACTACCAAATATTACCATGTTAACACGATAACATAAGAAAGTGAACATGGAAAAAAATTGTGCTAAACATCAGCATGTTAGCATTGTGTCATTGTGAGTATGCTAGCATTATGAAGCTCACATTTAGCTCACAGCACCGATGTGACTAGGTACAGCCTCACAGAGCTACTCGCACGAGTCTTGTTTGTTAAGCCTTCAAGAGAAAGCGGGCATTTCCTGGTTTTTCTACTTTTTTATTTCCTAATAAAATTAAGATACATAATACCTCTTCCCTCTCAGACCCTTAGGTGTGTTGCAGGAAAAGTAAAAAGCAGAGGTAAAATGTAGAGACAACAAAGACGGGCTCATGTGGGGCAGAAATATGTAAAGTCTGTCACCTCAGACTCCTTAAAGCCATTGTACAGATTATTCAAAATATATGTAACAAAAAGAAATATAACATCTGATGAATTTGATGCATAATTCACCCTCTGGGAGATGAGGCTCACTCTCAGGACCCTGAGCTGTAAAGCTGAACCTTTGGAAAAGTCAGGGATGTGTGAGCAAAGTGTTTCTTTAAACTTGAATGCGCTTTATGTTTATTATGTATTTTAGAGTTTGTTAAAGAGCGACTTGCTGATGTGTTTATGTTTTTATTTTAGAGCTTTCCACTGACTGATGAAGTGCTACATTTGTCAGAATGACAGCAGTATCCAGAAATAGTGAAAATGCTAAGATCAAATAATGTGATTCCTTCCATATGGACACATAGACACGTGACAGACTGGCAAACAGTCTCTGCTGACCTATCGTTACTTAATTGGGAACAATTACTCAAAACGACATTCTATTACGTCATTTACTATTCTTGGATATCACCTCCTAATAATACTGTATGTGTGTTGATGGCCAGTTTACATTAGTGAATGGAAAAGGTTGAATTTGAAAGCCAGGTCACCCCTACGCCCCAATACTGCAGGTTTTTGAAAATGAGTGCCAAGATAAATTATCTACAACAGAGGGAGGAATGGGATGAAATTAATACAGCAGTAAAGCTTGTCTGGAGCAAAAAACTAACTTCAATTAAAACAGAGGCAAACTGCTGGACTGCCAGATGATTTACCCACCAGTGCTGCCAAAATATCAGGACTAAAACACCAGAGGGTGGGTGTGTGCGTGAAACCACTGCTCTCAGTTTGTGTGTGTGAGTGTGTGTGTGTGTGTGTGAGAGTGTGTGTGAGCACATGGATTGGTTAAATATTTAGGTGTGTGGCTGTTTGTGTGTAACATACTGGCTCTCCGTCTGGTCCAGGTGGTCCCCTCTCCCCAAAGTCCCCAGGAAACCCCTGAAGACAGAGAGAGTAGATTTTATGCTCCGCTGCACACAAACAGTGACAATCATACTCCGACATACAATAAATTTAAAGTCCCGCGGCTTTATATAAGCGCTGTCTGCTTTATTAAACCTGTAATAACAATTTTATTGGACATTTTGGGACAGTGGAAACAAAATATATCATCACCTTCTGAGTTGAAATAGTTAACTTGTTAGCAAACAGTTGCTTATTTACACATCCAGCAGGTAGGGAGCAACATTAGTATTTATTTTGAGTCATGTTTAGGGTCACCTGATGAATTTAAGTCAAATATTAATTCTCCTTTTCAGCTCAGCTTGGTCTCTACCAATTCCTGAGGTACATATCTATCTCTTTAGCTGCTAAAGGCTCCACTATGTTCACCATCTAGTTACTAACATTGTCTGTCTGCTTTTATGTGTTGGGCAGTTGTTTTTTTAAGTGCTTTTTTGATTAAAACAGCTGCCTACTGCGTCTAAAAACACTGTGAGTGAAACAAAACATTAAAGTTATGGACCGGAAAACCAAAAACAATAAGCTTAAAGATGCTACAAAGCTCCATGGTGCTGAGGGGAACTGCAGAGTTGATAATTCTTAGTGGATTTACCACCACGAACGAGTCCAATAAAGTAGTAATTTGATTTATTCTTAATTATATTATGTTCTGATGATAGCCACTAGTAAACATAGTTAAATGCAATGCTAATTGCATTTATTATGTAAAAACTATTTTACTAAGTCACACATAACGTTATACATAAAGTAATCTGAAATATGTACAAAATACCAGAGCATAATGGCCCCATTATACACATTAAATCTATCAGCTGTAGGGTGTGGGTAGCCAACTGTTCTACTTAGGCTGAGTACACTTACTAAAGGCAACAAGAGAGACCAACAGCCAAGTAATTACTATGTCCATTTAGCACTAAACGGGATGCTAATCTGAGCTATGCTAACAGTATAGTGCTCCAAAGAGAAACCACATCTGTAGAAAGCACGTGCGCCAATGTATCTTAAACCTGAAAAACCCTCATAATGTCTCATACAGTTCTACTACTGTGGCCTCCACACATTGTTTCACAATGCCCAGAAAATGGCAGTTATTTTTGTAATAGTAGAGATGTTTTAGATTTAGAGTGTGAATATTTTTTCAATCTCTTGCCCTAGAAATGGCATCTGCTGACTAAATGTAACTCTTTGTTACTGATGGTATGTAAATGTTCACCTACCCTTCAATCTACACACTCATCCCATCAGGTTAATGACGCGATCATAACTACACTAAATGCTGTAATTGTACAGTGTAAGAAAAAGCTCTTTTCTGTTCCTACTAAACTACTAGAGGACATTTGAATCACCCCAAAAGACTGCATGGGACTGCTTTATGGTACTACGAAATTGTGTGCACAGGGGGAAGCACAAGTGCAACAGAAATCTATTAAGCACAACAGTGACCCACAGGATGAATCACACAGCTGTCACTGCTGACATACAAACTAAGGACAAATGTGGGAAATGCAGCTTTGCCAAGAGCAGCAATTAAAAAAGTGTTTTGAGTGGAGTCATATGAGCCTTTGTTGTATCTCTGCTTTTACATGATGTAAGAGAACCCTGTTCTTCAGCTTCAAGATAAAATAGTAACACACAGTAGCAGCTCTCACTGTCAGATACTAAGTTGATTTGAAAGAACTGCAACTGATGAGCCTGAAAAAGACAACAACAAAACCAAACCCTAAACAGTTACATGCAAAAAAAGGTAAGTTGATATGCAGAACTGTTGGCGGTGCACTTTGGAAACTTCTTAATCTTTCCACTATTTTAGATCTATCCCTCATCAGTCTTTGGTAGATGGCAAACTGTGTTTCCTCGACAGAGCACAAGAGCTATGGTTAAGGCCAATAAAATATCTGGCTCCGGTTCAGGTGCTTCTTCTGTTCTTTTTCCTTTGCCAGGGAGGAGAGGGATCATCTCTCAGGGATCATCTGGTAAGTGTCCAAAGCCTTCCATGCAGGAGCACTGAAGTCAGATGACAATGATATGTGTGTTTTCCAGTTACATTTACAGGTCTGTAGCAGTTAAAATTACCATTTAAAGAATATGAAATGATCAAAATGACAGGACTCCTCTGCTGCTCTCTTCTCAGGACAATGCTCTTTAGTATGAAAACGCATAAACAATGTTATGGATTGTGATACATTGTAATTTTTGTCTTTTCGGCCTTGAAAAGCAGTGCTGCTGCTGTCATAAAATCATCCAGGACATACGTGGGGCAGGAAAGAAGCTTCCATATGAATACATTTAGTTTTGCATCAATGGTGCCAAAACTGTATAATTGCCATAACAAGGTTTTTGCTGCAGTGTTTTAAAAACTGAATCAGCACACGACGCAAGGTGAATCTGCACCCACAGCTACTTCTTAAACATTGTCCAATTACAGAATAAGCTGGAGTTCTTAAAACCTCACACTAAGCGGACACTGGCTTGTATGTGTTCAGAAGTTTTGGTCTATAAATGCCTTATTTACTGAAAAACCAATAAGCAACAGCTGCAGAATGATCTCAGCAGTGAGTGTCAGGGTTACACACTCTTTCTGAAACACTCTGTCAAGCTGACTTTGAACACTATCTTACACACACAACAAAACCAACGGCTTTCTCCAAATGGCTTGGCTCCAAGCTGGGGGCGGAGGGTCGGGGGGACCAAAAGCCCTTTATTGCAACAAAAGCCTTTTTCTTGTAGCATCCAAGACCCCGACATACGGCTGGTGGGACTCCACAGTACTCAGGCTCAGTTAACCCTTACAACAGCCATGGAAATACTGAGCTGACTCATACAATGACGTAAATGCAAACCTTGTAAATTTTCACATGTGTAGGTGTTGGAGTCTTTGCACCAAAAGCCCTCTATATAACCCAAATAAAAGAATGCATTATAAAACATCATTGTAATGCTAATTCAAATCACTACTGATTTGAATGTTCTTTGATATCTGTTGCCATCTCCCAAACTCTTATCATTCAAAAATAATTAATAACAGATTATACATTCACAGTCTACTGACAATTCATCACACTTTGGAAAGATTATCTGTAAAGTATGTTGAGACAAAACTTTACCGGCCTACCCATCTTGCCCCTCTTCCCTGGTTCGCCGGGAATGCCCTGAAATCGAAGTAAGAGAGAACAGAGAGGTGGAATAGAAAACAAAGCAGAAGGGGCAAAGGAAATGGTTCAAGGAAAGAGACAGAAAAACAAAGAAAGAGACCATATCAAAACCAAAGACTCTTGAGTCTTAAAAGTCCAAAACACATAATTAAAAAGCCAAAACTGTGAGCTTCTCTCAGCTCCTTATTCAACAGATGTGTGGAACAGCTGACTGCAGCCTATCCAGCATTTCCCCAGCCTATTATGAGGGATTTAGGCCTCCATGTCATACATATATATGTTAAATAAACACTGGTTTCTTTTGAAAGAAGACAGTCAGACACTGTCTGTTATGTGTAGCTAAGGTGTAAGCCATCTTGCTGGCTGGCTGCAGAGTTCCTGATTACAGCCTGCGCTGACGCAAGCCCCTGGAGTATGTCATAAGTGGGCTAATCGCTTCATGTTTTTGAGGCGGTACAGAAGGAGGAGGCCTTGATCAGTTCAGGCAGTTCAAAGGCTCTAAGAGGGAGCTTTTATCATATGAGTCATCAACACTCCCACACAGCCTTATGCAGCAGCATCTCGGACAGCTGGGGACTGTTTCCCGCATTGTAACAACAACAAAACAGCTGAATGAAATAGCAGTAGATGCACTATTGTCATCTCATAGGGCCTTTCGCTGGTTTCTGTTAGTACTGTACATTTCTGCAATTTTTGACTATATATGATAAATAAACATTTGACAAAAACTCACTCTTTCACCATCAGGCCCAGGAAGGCCAAAAAGCCCCGGGATTCCAATGAAACCCTGCAGAAGAGGAGAAGAAAGGAGAGGAGAAGGGACAAGGGGAAGAAGAGGAGAAAAGAGGAATATGGGGTGTGAGTATTTGCATGGCGTAAAAGCAGCAGGAAGAACAGTAACTCCCATTGGCTCTAGGGCTGGGTTTCAGGGGCCGATGGTCCAGCATGGATAGGGTGGGATTCCATGAAGAACCAAGCCATGAGGCAAGTGTATATGCCCATGGACTGCATGGTGCTGGCTTCCACGATGTAGTCCAAGGGCACATACCCTCACGCCAGGGATCTCTGTAGATAGCCAGGACATCAGACTGAGCTGTCGGTACAGGGGGAGACACACACAGAGGAAAACAAGCACAAACACTACAACAGTTGAACACTGGAGGAACAGTGGGATGTTAGTTTCAGGCGAGCACGAGTTGAGTGTGCACAATATGGAATATGCTGCAAAAGAGCGTGCAGAATATTTGGAAAGGTGGCTCAGTGAAAGAGAGAGAGGACTAGAATGGCTCCTTAAGACAGCAGGGCCTCATACGGAGCTTAAACAGGAAATTCCAGCCAGTGGGGGCAGGGGAGGCTTTGGAGCAGCCAAGGGGAGCTGATAAAGAACCTTTATTGGAACGTAACATAAAAATCACTGTTTGTGTCTATGAGTGTGTGTTTCTTTGTTTGTGTACCTAAAGGGTTTGTGTTTGTACACAGAGGCTTATCAACAGCCAGTCTTTCAGTAGGTGTCTGTATACTGTAATAAAATGTTTATATTACAAGTAAAGGCTACTAAGCTACTAAGTAAAGAATACTATTAATAGCGGGACACACTGGTCGAGTGAGTGTGAATGGATGTGTTTATGTGTGTAGAGGTGGATGCTGGTGCACACATGCTTTCATGCCTGCACTTGGATGTTGCTACATCCAGATGCACACGCATGTTCTAGTGTAAAAACAGGTTTCCATCACAACATACCACTAGTTTTGCAACCTTTAATTAAACAATTTTCTGCATGTTAACTGAGATTTACAGGCTCTGATAAGTATTGCATAATAACAAGTGTCAGAAACCTGTCAGGCTGAACGCTCTACCTATGAACATACTCACCGCTCCTGACAAAGCACCAATCTTAGTAATTTAGACTGATAAAATCAAACAAGAGCAGCGCCTTTGAAGGGAAGAGGCTGAATTAACTTACCCGAACACCTTTAGGCCCCACTGGTCCTATAGGCCCTGGTAAACCCTGAAAAACAAAGGGAGGAGCTTTATTTAAGTGGTTCCACAGTTTATACAGGAAATAATGTTTGTGAATGTGTGTCGTTGTGCATCATGATGGCATTAAAATGTGACAGGACAAAGACTGCAACTTACATTAAAATAAGAATATATCAACATGACTTGCAAACACATTTAAAATGCCACTAGATTGTTTTGTTAGATTGTTAGATTGCTTAATTTTATTCATAAATTACATAAACTGTACAGGTACTCCTGTACAATATAATACATTACAATATTGTAACTGTGCAATAAATTTATCAATACAGCTTTATGGCAATTTATGAGGCTGTAGCTTGTGATGTTGTTCTCTTGGACCACTATTTTTTCAATAGTACAACTCCTCAAGTTTTTTATGCAAATATTTCCCCCTAAGTCAGCTGTTCAACACATAATTCCACTTGGCCCTCTGCCTTTACTATGGCCCTGACTACAACTGTACCAGTCACAGCAGAGGATTTACTGCACCTGCCTGCCAGGATAACCTTTGGCACCTGGGCTTCCGACTGGACCTTGCTCTCCCTGCAAGTAAGAAAAAGAGAGAGAGAAAGGGAGAGAGAGGATAGAGATGGAGAGTGAGATGGCAAGGATGAGAAATGGGGGTGGTGATCAAATCAAATTACAGAAACACAAACACACAGGCAGGCCATTCTGCACATTTTCAGAGTGGACGGTTTACAGTTTAAACAGACAAATACTGTATGATGTAGAGATAAATGTGTTTGCTTTACATAAAAGTGGACTTTTGTGTTGAGAACACAAGTACAGTCATCTGCGGCATTGTCAGCTTTCATATGAATATTATTTATTGGAATGGTGTCTTCTTTGCTTTGATAGCTCAGTATTAGGGATGAGCGATGTAGAGAAATACTGTATACTGTGGGACAATATACATTTGTTAGCCATCGTTCTACTGGTACTTACTGTGTACGCTCACAATACTTTGAATGTAATCTAATTTAAAATAAATTATTCTTACTATTAATGATACATTTCTGTGTAAAGTAAGTTATTTTACTGCTGTAGTTGCCAATGTGGAGTTTTCTCAAGTATTTTTGTATTCTGTATTTTAATTTACCATTAGATAATATTTTATAAGATGATCATAGTTTTCGGATTTAAAATCTTAATTTGCAAAGTAACAAATAACAAGTGAACTGTAGTGGAGTAGAAGTATAATGTGGCATAAAATGGAATTTAAGTACTTCGAATTGGTACTTAAGTACGGTACTTGAGTAAATATACTTTAGTATATAGTGTTCCACCACTGTATATCGCCCATTCTTAGCAAATGTATCTGTTGGATACCAGGACACAAAAGTACTGCTTTTTTTCCAACGTGATTTTCAAATCTGGTCTGTGCATAGACCATAGAAGCTAATTAGGAGTTTGGTTTATGTCTGTGTGTGTGTTAAGAATTAGGTTGTTTCCAGCACAAGTGTTCATGTATAACTTCCTTTGACATGCTCCGGACGTACAGCAATGTGCACTGCTTGCCATTACCTCTTCTGAATAAATATAGCGCATAACGAAACCAGTTAAAACCAGACAAGAATTTGGCAGACTGAGGTTTGGATGTTTAACTAGCCAGCAGTGAGGAGGGGCTCTTAGCGCATCTCATGGTGGATTACAGTAACAGAGTCATCGACACTTCATGCACACCAGCTGGCCTTTGCTCTCAATAGCTGGAGAGTCCACTATGCCAAACAGTTGTGCTTATTACTCTGTCGCTGGTGTTAGGATGATTCAGACTCACGGCTAGAGCCGTGATCATCATCAGCAGCAGCTCTGTGGGAAAGAGGGGGGTGTTCGAGGATGGACAGAGTGGAAGGACATGATGGTGAGAGAGAAAAAGTACTCCTCCATGATGAGTAGTGCGGGAAATCCCTGCGCTGTTGACATCATCCTGAGAACGGGGACTTACCTAAAACTGTGTGACAATGACGAGAATGTTCCACTCTGTTTTCCATGACTAAGGCCTTTCCTTAATACAGTAGTTGTAGTAAGACCAAGCCTGACTGAAAATAGCTCTGGACACGAGGCTGGATGCTCCATACTTAAAATAGTCCTTTTGGGCTGGATTAAACCAGAGTCATGTCTCCTCCCACTTGTGTCAGCGAATAAAAGGGTCCATTGAATGGATTTCCTCAGTTTAAAGAAAGTGGGAGATATAGAGGAGGAAGAGACTGTGACTTGAGATTAAGACAGCATTAAGGTAAATTGCTGTAGGAGTGAGACCTAACGTTAAATGACAAGTGGCAGGGAAAGAAAGTCAGACAAAGGAAAACTTTCTCCAAAGCTGCAGTGTAATAGCCGTGAGTCTGTCACTGTTGGCCCAGTTGGCTTGTTCCTGTTCCTCTTCTCTCTATTTTCTCTCTCTTTGGCATCGTGTTCTGATATCCTGGAGAGCATCGCTGCAGCACAGCACTTTGGCCAGATGTCTGTCCTCACCAGTGCTTTATAACAGGCTAATCTAATCTGGCTACACTGCAGGCATGCTTGGTGCACCCAAACATACACACACACACACACACACACACACACACACACACACAAACTGAGTGGATGAAGACTGGGCTTATAAATAATGAAGTGAGACATAAGAACATATGGGATTACTCATCCATAAGGGCCTTACTGGTGGACATCATAAGAGCAAACATTATTAAGACACTCATGAAGGCAAATGCATGAGGTATAGACAATGGGGTGCTGATAAGAGTAAAATACATTGTAAAATAACATTGTACAACATTATATTTTCTTGGCATGAGTTGCAAGATATGCACTTTATTATTATTAATGGGTGATGTGTTAAAACAGCAGTGACAACTAGGATCAAAGCAATGAGAAAGGGTATCTGGAGAAAGATACTTACAGGCTCTCCAGGGAGTCCAGGTGGACCAGGGTAACCTTTCTGTCCCTAAAGAGACAAACATCAAAAACCAGAGGTGAGTTAAATGCATAAAATAATGCAGAAGTGAAAGAAAAAATTCTAAAACAGTTAACAGACGAGGATAAACCTGTGGGAATGATAAGTGGAGGTTTGTGCAGAATAAAATATGCATGTTTACGATAACATCACAGACAGACAAGTTCAGTGCCATATGCAAGGAATCAATCTGCCCTTCTGTCAAGGGATCAGACTTTCCACAGGCTGTGTTCACTGAGAAATGGTGCTTGGAGAGGCTGTGCCAGGATCATGGCATGTTGAGGATATAAATGCCTTCCTGTTTGAGTCAGATACTGTAGCAGGTCCCCCCCTCTGTCTGCAGAGCGGACTACAACACAGAAGACAGCCCGACATAGTGCGTTTATAAAGTTCTGCTGACTCCAGCAACACAGACCCCCAACAAACAGCAAGAAAAACTAAATCAAAGGTGGGAAGGCATGTCTTTCCAGACCACAGTTTGATAGAGTGAGAGAGTAAGAGAGAAAGGAAAGGAAAGAGGGGGAAAATTAAATAAAAACAGAAGGGCAAAGAAAGGAAAGACTCCTGTTGTCCCGTTTTCCTAAACCACAGCTCCAGAGTACCAAGCCAAAACTCCTTGAGTTCCTGTAAACCATCTTTTAGCCCTGTCATCTGACTTCAGCAGGGGAAGAGGACACAGCATCCCTCTTCTCGTTATGTTACATGATCACTCTCACTGGCTTACACCTTCATACCAGCACTTTAAACTGCCTCTGTCAGCATTATACACACATTCAGTACTTAAATAGGTACAGCAACTGTGTTGCATTACATTTGTTTTATATATGTATACTTCTATTCACAGACCTCATCCTTACACATTGTACCATTATCACTGTATCTAAGACAAATCGTAGCTTTTGGAAAACTTCTCTGTCTCACTATCACCATACATCATCTGTTGCAAATCATCAAAAGACCACTAGGAGGAGACCCTTGGAGCTGGGATAAAAATACATGAGTAATACACATAAAACAAACAGAGATGTCACCGGGAGCTGACAGACTACTGCCTAACATAGCGATACAAAGCAGAAACGCAGTGTGTGTTTTCCATATTTTTGTGAAAGTGCTATTGGTAGGCATTGTTGTGGAGAGAACAGGGATGGATGAACATGCAGACACATGGTGCCTGTGTGTGACCACTCGTATATTGAACTGTTGTGAAGTTGGCCTGTTGGGCAGTTATAACGTGTTGATAAATGTGTGTTTGTCTGACTCTCCTACATGTGTTTGAATCTGATGATCCATCTGTTGCCATTAGACCATTATTTTCTCCTTTAGGGTGATTTCTTTTTTCCATCCAGTTCTCCACTTTTCAGGCCATTCTCAAAGCATGTACATGTGCACACAAAGATACATATCCACCGTCATCTTATTTCATGGCTTACTTATAGTACAAACATGTGTAGCAGCTTATGTTCCCAAGCTGTGCTGTGGGGTCCACGAGCTACACACACACACACACACACACACACACACACACCTCGGTTCCTGGGTATTAACCATAGCCTTCCAACCCCAGCTACACCATCTCAGATCCTTATCTCACTCATTATGAGCTTACTAATGAGAACGGCCATTCCCACCGGCCCGCCTGTGTTTACAATGCCACTTGCTTAACAAGCATGTGTGTTCAATCAGATAAACCCACCAGAATGCTTTTCATTTACAACAGCTCTCTGGTAGCACCCTGTAAGTACCGCCCTCCTCATCCTACCCCACTAAGCCGAGGAGTACCCCAGGGAACTTTAAGCGCATTTTGGCAGAAATAAAAGACACATTGTGTCTGCAGATGACATGTCATTCCTCTGACTCGTTACCAGCTACTCTGTACACACACTTTGTGGGTGTTCAAATGCGCACAGGCCTCATGTCTGTTTACAGCTGTACACCACAAATGCTGAATATGTGTCTTCCACAGTCTAACTACACTGGACTGCACCCTGGTAGCCGAAATACCCCACTCACCTCATTAATCTCTGCTTTTATCTTTCCACCCCTCTTTCTCCAAATTCCCTCTACAGAATGGAGCCAGATGATTGCCCAGAGCAATCGTCTGGCTCCATGCATGTGCTGCATATACAGCAAAACATAAACCCTTCACGCGATGTCTGGCGGGGTAATATGTAACAAACAACTGTGTGAACCTGACCAGACAACTGCCTTGAAATCTATCCAGCAGAAAAATATTCCTCATCTGATCCCTGTCTGAACTGCAATATCAGCAGCATGTTTGCTTGCATGCAGTGTTACTATTAAACTACTAGCATGGTGGAAGACAGAGCAATGATTTGTTATTCTTTTTGTGAAACATGCAGAGAAAATGATGGTTGATTTGAGTTCTCCCATGATTACAATGACGATGAGCATGTGGATTTGTTAGTTTGAACAGCGGTCAGGAGCTAAATGGAGAGACAGGTTTGGAGCAGGTCTTCGGACAGATTAATGTCGTACAATAAACTGTCTTGCATAAATGAAGGAAACTAATAAAGGAGGTTACAATATATGGATCTACTTTGTATTTATAGGATGTTCATGTTAAGAGAACTATGGTTTAGACTTAGTTTGAAGGAAAATTATCTGTCTAGAATCTAGGCAGCAATAGCAACTGAACTATCCACAATTAGGATTATCATTGACCTTGAAATCCTAACACATGGCACATATGTGAAAAGCACATGGAACCACCATAATATATCTCAAGATGGTCATATTTTCCCAGAATGTAGCATAACAGAAGTGTCTACATGAGTGTTAATTGATTAGTTGACTGTAGTGTCACTGCATAATGATGTTCTAACTGACCTTTCGGGACAACACTGTTACTTTTTATGTATATTTTAATGCACCATGTCACTAAAGCAAATTCCTTGTATTTGTAAACCTATATGGAAATAAAGCTGATTCTGATTCTTGGCTCTTGAAGTCTTTTTAACTGCCTGTACCTCTGGCGTAATAACATTTTGAAATGAAATGTAAATATGTCCTTTTTGGTTTTAAGGGAAGTTACCTGTGCAGTGACATCTTTATGCTAAGCTATGCTAACTGCATCCTGACTCTAGCTCCGTACTTAGACAAGAGTCATATTGATCTTCTCATCTAACTCTTGGCAAGAAAGTGTATTTTCCAAATGTCAAACTATTCCTTCAATTATAAACATGAAGAGGAAACAAATCAACCAAAGCAAACAGAAGTAATAAGTGACAAGTAAAAACTCAAAGTGTACTAAGACCAGCACTTCTTTTTAAAGATGCTAAGAAGTAAACCAGATTATCGGGAACTGTAAGGAGGTGCAGTTAAGAACGCTATGGGTGATGTCACGGGCGCTACGTCCATTTTTATATACAGTCTATGATTTAAACCTCTGCAACTGAACTAACAATGCTACTGTTCACTGTGTCTTGACTAAAAGCAATAATAATGTGAAAGATGTAGAATTTCTAACAAAAACAAGAGAAGAGACAGATCAACTAGCGGTGGGAATAGACATCGAGGAAAGAAGGATGGAGGCAGTAAGGTGAGACATGTGGCTTGTAATGTGGCCTTGTAGTTGAGGTTTGGCCCTGTGTGTGTCCCCTCTCCCTGACCTTGGCTACCATACTGAAAAGCCATTCAGCGTCTGCTTGGTAGAACAAATGTTTTCAGAGCGGAACATGCTTGGCTTGTCTGACGGTGTAAAATCACACTCTCCCATCACAGGTTCAAAGCACCACTGCTTTCTCCATTAAAGTTTTCCATGGAAAACCAGCAGCCAAATTCCAGAATTCCCGGTTGAAGTGTCAAGCTAAGGCTGATAAAGAGCCTTTCTGTATGTGTGTGTGTATTTGGGAGGCAGAAAAGGTGGAAGGGAAAAATACAGAGGAGAACAGAGGAAAAGCTGCCGTTGTCCCGTTTTCCTAAACCACGGCTTCAGTGTAACGAGCCAAGCAAGTGAGACAGAGCCAGAGTCAAACTGCTACAGAGGTATGAAGAGGAAGAAACAACACATGGGTGTTTCACGGTGGCCCACCGCTGTGATGTAATTGCAGTAAAAGTCATCATTGCTTTTCAACTTTTTGTATTGGCCTTGCAGCAGGCCTCAATGTCTCAGTGGAGAGACCTGCATCAGGACAGGACACGCCTGGGACTTTCCACCTGAGCTTACCGAAAAAAGGAGCAGAACAGAACAAAGCCTGTTTCAAGACAGTCTGCGCTACCTCAGCACAGTTTGGACGTTGACTCACAGCTCTGTCATAGCAGTGCCATGCGTAGGCATGTAGCATCAAGATTCATTAAAACCAACGCCGTGAAGCACAGCTGAGACCTGGGAGAAATACATTGTTTTCAGCGCCAGACGAACATAGATTAATTAGCTGCTCTGTGTTTGTGTACGGAAAGGAAGCTGCCTCCTTGTGTTTAATTTAACAAGTTTCCTCTACAGTCACCATGTCTGTGGTTCGTTGACCAATACCTGAGGCATGCTGTGATGATATCAGAGTGTGTTGATGAAGTTGCCATGGCAAAAACTTCCCAAACATTAGGATGTGACATTCTGAAATACTCTTAAAGAGCAGCTACAATGGACCTTTCGGCCTCATGAGCGTCTGCATTGCTCATCACAGTATAGACAGATAGGTATGTACTTTAATTTCCCCCCCTGCCAGTTGATCTTACTTGTGGCTGATTCCAAAAGTAGTATAAGAGGTCCATCAGCTGTCCGTCTTGGACCTGTACACTCTCACCTGCAGCTCTGATTCACATGTGACTGTCTAACTTTTCTGATGGGCCATTAAATCACTGCCAATACTCATTTAGCTTGAAAGAAGTCTGTGTATGTTTTCCATCAGCTTTACATTTTCCATTATAACTTTGTGTGTGTGAAAAAGAGAGAGGCAGAGACATACAAATGGAAGCAGAGACACGCAGAGAAAAGCAGACTCCTAACAAAAGCCATATGTTAAGCTTGAGGCAGCCATCCAACCACAGTCCGACACTCTGTTACACATCATTGTGACTCTGGGAAGACAGTGAATACATGCAGAGGCCCTTTACACCTCTGCTGAAATGCATACAATCTACCTGCTATATTCAATTACTCAACTAATTTGTCTACTTTGTTTGAAATGTGAGCTCAGTTCCATTTGATACATAATGTGAATGAAAACAGTTTATAAGATCTTCTTCTGCCACTATGAGACATTTGTTTACATCTCATTGTTCAAGAATAGTTGAAACAGATTATTTTTGTTCTGACCTGAGGAGGCTCACCAAGTACCAATACAGTTGTGGTAATCATGTCCTATATAGCAGTGGTTCCCAACCATTTTTTGTCTGATAGACTCCCACAGATCTGTCAAATAAAACTCAAGTACCCCTTCATCAACACCATCTGTCATGTTCCAAATGTGTTCATTGCAAGTGATTTGATTATTTTAGTTAGCTATTTGAACAGTTTATTCATTGTTTTATCTGACTATTTAAACCATTAAAGCAATACTTTTGCCAAATGAATCATTTACATGAGTAAATTTACTCTTACCGTTCAGACTTCTCTGCTAGGTTGCCAACTAGTTACCAAGCTTGTAAGCTATCGAGCTTTTCAAATTAACAGCGCCACTGTACAATTTTCCCACGTACCCCCTGTCAATTGCAGAAGTACCCCTTGAGAATCACTGCTGTATTGTATCTAATTGATGTCTGTTTTATGGACACACACACTGACAAGCATGCAAGAATGCATGCAAACAATGTTGAACACAGAACATACACAACTCAGACTTTCCCCTTAGACTTAACACTTGGTCTGTGCTTGTTACACTACTGTCTACCAGAACCTCTGTCCCACTTTTCTTCCATACACTCATAAATCACTCAAGTTCGCGACTTAAATAAAGTCACTGGTAATTTTGTGTTTGAGTGCCCATCCTCGTTTCCCTGATGACAAAAACCTCCGCCTTCATCCCTCATGACATCCTTCCTGCCAAATTAAGACCCCTCTGTGCTAGATCCAGAGAACACAGATGTGAAGAAATGGTGAAGACAGTCCAAATGGAGAAAGAGAGATGGAGAGAATTAAGGAGGAGACAAGGAGAGAGCTTTAGAGAGGTGAGTGGGTTTACACACACACACACACACACACACACACACACACACACACACACACACACACGATGCATGAAAACATCACAATAGACACAAAACACAAGGGTTATAAAATGGTGACAGTGACTCATCCAAACCTTTTCTTTCCTGGGCTTTCCCAAACTTTTCAAGGGTCTACACCCACTCAGATCAACTGGGAAGTGGGAGTTCTTAAGGCCAGCATTTAAGAACACTGAATTTCATTTAATTGGAAGAACTTTGGTGCAAGGATATTCAGATGTTTTTTGGGGGGGACCGTCTTACCTTCCGACCTTCTTGGCCAGTCAGTCCAACTGGACCAATAATCCCTGAGTCTCCCTAGAACACAGTGAGAATGACATAAGGCAGTAAAGCAACAATGACTGGCTGCACAAATAGCAATCATAAATGTGCTAGAAGCTTGCCAAACAGGATGTTGTTATAACTTAATGTAGCAGGTAGGAGGGAAAGGGGGCACATAATACCTTCTCTCCTTTAGGTGCTGGCCCAGGTGAGATGCCAGGGTCTCCTTTTCTCCCCTGATGAAAAGAAAAACACAAAGCAGGACTTTGTGTGAGTTAAAATCACCCAACTTCACCTCACCTATTTCAATCTCTGAAAGTATCTGACTAACAATTATATTAACATATAATTTCACTGGCCAACATCTTTCTTTTGGACTGAGGAAAAGGTTAATGCTACAAAAGGTAGCCTCTATAAATCCCATACTAGAGGAAGAATAAGAAGCTACAATTGATAGAAAAAAATGAATAGGACTGAGTTACCATGTGACTGATAAATCCACATAAAAAAATTGTACAGCTGCTTTTCTTAGCCACACTGTATTATGTGCCCCTCCAGTCACACACGCCAAGCTTCATTGTCAGCAGGTAACAATAACGGGGCTTCAGCACATCAAAGCTATGGATCGGAAATTACACTGTGAGTGCTGACTCCTTCTCTCCCCACGGACCCCTGCTATTTACAACTTTGTTTCATTTATTAAGGATGAAAGAGCAAAGATTGCAGTGAACCCCCCGAGACATCAAACACACCAGAATGATTCTCTCAACACACCTGCCAGGTAGATGAAGCCTGCTCTGCACGACTCTGCCTACAATATGCTGAAATGCTTGCACTCGATTGAGCACTCAGGCATGTGTATGTTTGTGTATAACATAAATGTTATTGTTTATATTACAGTTTAATATGTTTATACATACATACACACACACACACACACACACACATATATATATATATATATATGTATATATACACACACACATATATATATGGTTATATATTATGCATCTTAATGCAATGGTTCAACCTTTTTGGAAATACTAAATCAAAATCGAACACAAAATCCATTTACTAGCGCCTATAAAGCTCACTAATTACAATATGGGCCAGGCGGAAGTCCCTGCTCCCAGCCAAGAAATGTTCCGGCACATAACCCGTAAAACCACAAACTGTGTTGTTTGTATGGATTTAACAAATGCAATCTAACGTGGCTATAGTGAGCTATAGAGGTGCTGGTAAGGCTAAGGGTTTTCCCCTGTCTTTATGCTAAGCTAAGCTAATAAGAAGATCATTGTAAAAAGTGAAGAATGCTCAGAAGACTCAGGAAAAAGAGAAGGGATCATATAAATTACACTAGGGAGACGAGGATAAACACAGTCCCTTTGGGTGACCTGGGGAGGTCAGGACTCTTGTGATGGGGGTGAGCAGTGTCACCACATGCAGCTGCACAGTTGTCATTTATGCAAGACATTTTTATAATGCACTTTAAGTACACTATGTACTCTGAGCACACAGTGCCAGAGGTCAAGGTTGTTTGCTAAAGCATACATCAGTCCAGACAATCAGGTGACGGACCTAGAAAATCTGTCTTGGGCAGGGTAATCTGCTGTTCACACGTTAAAATTAGACAGATCTATTTGTAGTTCTCACTTTCTGACTCATAATGTCTTTCCCTAAAGCTCTGATAAATCACTTCAACTCCCATGGTGTTGAAACACCCTTCTCTCCTCTATGCGCTCGAGTTGCAGTGATAGCACATACATTCGCAGAAAAAGTATATACATGCATAAAATTACACACATTTTTGAAGCTTAAACCAAGCAGATCTCCAAGAATCTGAAAAACCTTAATGCACTTTAAATATAAATGGGATTCCTGATGTTTACCTCTGCAGCACACATGTTAAAGTGATACAATGAAACAGCTCTTCAGTATTAAGTGCTGTGGTGTTTGTAGTGTCTCAAAGTGCCAGGTGTTTGCCGCACTTCCGTGAACTTGGATGACCCTGATCCTTCAGCCATAAAGCTCCATTACCCTTGTTGCACTTTATGGATTCCAGCTGATATGGAAAAATTGAAAATTTAACACATCCTCATCCTCATAAGATTGTCATTCACGTTTGAGGCAAGAGGAGATTAATTAATTTAATCTCCTCCAAAATTAATTAATAAAACAGAAGCACGTACATAATCATGTAATAGTTTCATTTGGAAATATCAATGTGGCTCCTGGGCTTCTGGCAAAAAAAAGAAATGAAAGGCTCACTTGTGATCATGAGTTAGACTAAGTGTGTAAGATACCTTGAGCCCGGGTGGACCTTGTCGGCCAGGGTTTCCATGGGGACCAGGGGCGCCCTGCGGAAAAGCCAGAGAGAGGAAAACATAATCAAACAGTGATTTAGACCTCAATCAGTGTTCATATTGGGATAGCGCTGATGCAGACAGTGGCTTTGCTACAGTGAATGGACCAGAGAAGTGGGATGGTGGGGAGGGTGGTGAAGGGGAGTTTGTCTGGAGAACCTCAGCCTTCATGCTACTTTAACCTATTTTCCTATACATCAGCTGTGCGTGTGTGTGTGTGTGAGGTATTTGGGCTTGGTGTTGGGGGTAGAAGCTTATGGAAAATGGAGCTACTTCACCATATGGATGTGGTTTTCCTGCCCCCTGTTGCCTCACACTCCAGAGTCCACCCCCTCCACACACACACACACACACACACACACACACACACACACACTTGCAAAGCATCTTAATGAGTAATGCAGATCATCTAGTATCATAACATTTTGAATTCCTCCGCTGGTATGTGTTTCTGTCCGCATTGGCTGTTGCTGAATAAATGAACACAACTGTGTCTGAAAGCAAACAAAGCAAGATCTACAGTAGCAGCATACTGGTAATGTGAACCATTGCTCCCTGTCCAGTAGCCCCCATGGGAAGGTTTAGCAGAAAACCTTTGAAAGGATGAATCTATACCAATTTTTCTTTGTTTTAAAATGCAGCCATCAGACAGAAGCAAAGGGGTTGTTGCTATGTCTCCACTGTTCAGTTCAGTACAATGGGCCTTTATTAGCATGGGAAAGAGCTGTTTACAATCCCAAAGCAAGTGCGTAATAAAATACATAAATAGATAGAATTGTGATGATATATATATTAAGTCAAACAAAATAGAACAAAAAAAATTCATTTACATTTAAAAAATATAAACTAGTGAGGACTATATAAAGACTGTCAGTCTGTCTGTTGGTCTATCTACCTTCTCTTCTCCTGAGTGACTTTTTCCTGTGGATCTCTGACCTCACTCCTGCCCTCCACGTGACTCGGCACCTTTGGGCCCCTAAACTACCCCTGTAGTGGGTCAATGGTCAAGCGAGTCAGACAGGGCGGAAAAAGAGCCACAACTGATTTAAGAGCAGGTTTCACTAAGGTCTGTCTAAATAAATCAGGAAGCCATTATGTTAGCGATCTGTTCTGCAGCATCAAAAAACAACATCTACCTACACCCATACAGACAGCTCTCTCTATTATCCTACTGAGAAAAAAAAAGTAATCTGGGGTTTGGGCTGGGTTATACAGCTCAACAAAAAAGCCCTTTGAGCAATGTTCAAACTCAGACATACTGGTCGGGTGCAGACATGACAACATAAATGCCTTCTGCTGTAACTGCTCTTCCTGTCAAAGGGCACTTTGATGACAGTCATGTCTGATTCACTTGAGACAGGGCTTTTCATGAATGAACAGGACATTGCTAAGAATGTGAATCACAGCGCATTCCACACTCCAAATTAATGTTTTGATAAAATCTAAAATAATCATAAACCTGATTAATTTGTTATTTGTCACAAATAACAATATTTTCATGCCAGGGATTCTTAAGTTTTAAAGATCTTGCATCTTTCCTCTGCTCACTCTGTTCCCCTCTCATTTTCAGTTTGTATTCATCTCTTCAGAGTTAGTGTGCCCAGACAGTCTTGAGGGACACTGTTGTGCCCTAAATAAACTTAAACAAACTAGACATGGTTGAATTACATGCTTCAAAATTAACCCTGCGGTTTACCGCAGTTTGGGCAGTACACTGGTAGGCACAGTCTGGCACAAACACTTGGTACTGTGTTCTTCCATCCATATCGTGTTCCTTTCTCGCACAACAGGTGTCTAATTAGAGAAGACCAGGGTGGGGCACACACAAGCTGAAGGCTATCAAATAAAAACCCACCAACCTCTGAACAGCAATTCAGGGCGTTACTGTGGTTCCTGTGGTAAGAATGCTGCACTAGCACTATTAAGACAAAATGGTCAAAATCGAAACAAATGATAGCTCCTTCATGTTATGGGAACATGCGTCCTGCCTGCTCTGAGGTACATAAATATCTGTCCTTGAATCTATATCAACTTAAAGCCAAGCAATGCTATATGTGTACTTGTGGATCTTAAATCTGGATGCATGACAGCACTCCCATGGTTACATTCCCACACAGAATATTTTAGATGAGCCCTTTTAATGGGCTATGCTTTAAACATAGTCTGACTTTTAACACGCTTGTAAAGACATTGTTAAATGTATATACAGTCACCATATTAAAGATAAAAGACACTCTGTATGATGCCTTGCCAAATGAGTCAAAGGGGCAATGTCTGATAAATTAACATTAGATCAAGAGCATGCAAATCCACAGGATGTTTTCATAAGTAGAAATACTAGTCAGCACACATTCACTTGAAACTTTGCCTCTAAGGATTCAAGAAAATATTTCACTCTTTGTTAAAGTCACAATAGCATGCCTTGTTATCGCTGAGCATAAAGAGCAGCCCATTTGCAGCCCAATGTCACATAAATTACAGTAAGCCTTCATAATAACAGAAGCAGACGGGGTGAATGAATTAAGCTGTGCTGATAAAAAGCCAACCATATAAATTTATTTATAAAGCTTAAAAGACAAAAGTTTTTAGGCTGAATACATCATGCCATGACCAGAGTATATGGAAAAGGAAATAGTAAGTAATCCAGTGTATTATTTAGGCATTTACAACAATAACAGCAATGGCTCATAATAGCTATTACAAGTTTGAAAATTACGATGGAAACCTAGAGCTAACTTTATGCCAAACATCTAAAACCTGGTATTAAAACATTCATTAAAGTGCTCAAGGGGGGATTGCAAAATTGGAAGTTAGTCTGTGATTTTTACTGTCCTGGAGCGTATTACAGTAATGTTCCAGAGGAGAGATCCATATATACAGTTTACACTGTGGATTATACAGACCCTTAAAAAGCTGATCTGTCGCCTGGTGTTACCAAAACAGCCCAACACACTGCCCCTAAGCAGAGCTCAACACCTTTACTCATTTTAAAGTTCTTTATAGTCAAGGTTTTCCAGATTTCTATATAAAATGCCCATCAGCCCATTAGCTTTACATGCGGGTTAAGCAAGGTGGGGGGATTATATTTAGTGGCAGAGGAATGGTTTGGAGGGAAAGCTTGAGGAAAGATGGACCACAGAGATTTTCTTCACTCAGACAAAGACCCTTTTGACCTAGCAGGCTCCAGATGAATACATGCAGCCAGTCTTCAGATAGATACAGGGCTGTGTACCCGTGATGCATCCACCGCACATTTCCTCTCACACCCTTCTACCACCACCACAGTCATGGTACACCTACAAACAGACTCAAAGGCACTCATCCTGCATATTCACGTATGACACCTAGCGAAGGCTTCTGTACTGACAGCAGTTGCCATAGCGATGGCTTCTCACACTCACATGTGTGGGATCAGAGGTCAAGGTTCATGGGTGGTGCTTGGCAGGCTCAATGGTGCTCTGTGTGTCATCATACAGACTTCCAGTAATCCAAGGCTACGGAAGGTCATGCAAAAAAAATGGCTCTCTGCAGCAAAAAAAAAAAAACTGCAACTGGAATTTAGTTTTTCACATAAAAGAGATGAGGCTTATGATCAAATCATGACATGCCACCTGCGAGCCTGCAGCCTAAGCAACCTGTAGCATGAAATCCGATTTAGAGTTAATTATTTCAGTGATCAACAAGTAAATTATCTTTTCCCAAATTGAAACCACACTCATATTTGGCCAAGAGGGAAGAATGTGGACATGAACATGTGTTTGTGAGTGTGTGTTTGCAAGTGTGTAAGTAAGTATGCAGCTCAGTGTTTGCACATACACACATGCATGGCAGCAGCAATTAAACTTGATAAATGCTTTTGTTTACAGGAAAGCTCCATAATCTGTCTCACTATTTATGTAGGCAGGTCATAAACACAACCACATATGTCTGTGCTACACAGGCGTGGGATTAGCGCTGTAGCATGTATACACTTCTGTGAGAGCACTGGTATGTACTTGTGTGTGCGCTAAATAAAAATGACTGTGAGGTTAGAGTCAGACACTGACGGCATGTTTGCTTGTGACCCCCGTTAAAGTGGCATCAAAACCAAAGGCCTTTACAAGTGCTTTTTTATTGAAGAGGCTTGTTTTTATTGTTTGCACTTTGCAAACCAACCACTTCCACTGACAATGCCACAGGCTGTTGAACAGTTGGTTTGCTGTGGTTGAGGGTTGACAGAGGCCACGTCTGGATGTAAATCAGTATGAGGTGATTGGTTGATACATACTGCTGATGATTTGAGGTTTGAGACAGGCATAGGGGCTTTACCAAGTTGAAACTGTATGTCCAAACCCAACCAGGCTCCAACCTAAGCCCTAAATTGGCAGCAGTGCATATTTGTAACAGTAGTTTTCACTGTAAATATGTAAGGAAAGATTCTTTTGAAGACCTCCAAGCTAAATATGGCAAATATTTTGAGAAAAGTTGCTGCTTGGTCACACAAAAATAGTTCCACACAGTACTTATATACTTGGGTTGACCAAGTTCACGCAGCTCTGCACTTAGATTTTTAAGCCCAATTAAAATTTCATTCCAGGTAAGTTTGATTTGGATCATAACAAATCCACCTAAGTGGGGCTGATTTTGTGGAACTGCTACTAGAGACGGGATGGGAGGTGCTGCTGGTGCTTAAATAGCTTTAATTAGAGCCAGACAAAGACCTCCTTATACATCTATAGTGGTGGGGGATCACAGAGACTTTAGCTTAAGAGTCTCTCACACACAGGCAGACACAAACAGTAAGTAATACTTAAAACACACACACATAAATAGATACAAACACATTTAGATTACATTACTCTATTGTGTGGACTGGTTAAGAGCTTGTTTGTGGTGTTTGTCTATTAATAAAATTTGAAAAAAAAAGAGCCTGAGGCGTCTATTGTTGTAATAGTCTATATAAAAACAAGACTAAGAGTCTTCAGTGCTTTGAGGTAAATGCTAACATCTAATATCAGCATGCTAATAGGCACACAATGATAACGCTAACATCCTAATGTTTAGCAGCTATAAAGTTGACCATGTTCATTATATTACTTTTTTAGCATGTTACCATGCTAACATTTGCGTTATAGTGATAAACACAAAGCTTAGAAGGCTGATGGGTGTTGCATTACTTTTGCAGTTATTTGGTCGTGACAGAAGTTTTGAGCAAATTTTGGCATGATGGCACTATAGAGGAAAAGTCAGAATTCCTCAAAAAAGACCCACAAATGTGACAATATCTATTTCACTACTTTGGAGAATGAGACCTTTCATTAGCCTAGAATGGGATTCCTATGAAGAGTCGGTGCAGCCTGCTGCAACAGCTCAGTGAGGAGAAGAAAGTCCAGTGGAGCCATGTGTTCTCTGTCTGTTTACAGTGCTTTTATTAGGCATCCTGTGGCACAGGCAGTCTTTTGAAAGGCCGTCTTTATAGGAGCTTTCCTGTTTATGCTGAGGGGTGGGAGGTCAGCACTCGCAGCCCTGTGCTGAATATGGTCAATCTGCCTGCATAGGAAAACTTTGTGTGTGAATATGTGTGAGAGTGTGTGTATGTGTGTGTGTGTCAGCTGGATGATGGGAGGGATTTAAAGTGATGTGGGAGACTGGCTTGGCAGGTTATTATTGTAACTTTGCCTTCTAGGCTGGAACACACAGATAGAGTCCTCTCTGTCTGTCTTTTTTGAGTCACCTCTCTGCCAAGTGAGTGATTTACTGACTGTTTGTGTTTGAGCTTTCAGTCAATATGTACGTCAGCAGCAGTAGCAAAAATACAAACAAACACACAAGCACGCAGAGAGATGCCCACAGTAAACCTAAATAAAGACATGGTTCCATTAAAAAATTCCTGGAGATGAACATCAGATAAAATAATTTCTAGAGGTTACAAATGGAAGTGTTTTTGATGTGGCTGGAGGTGTTTGAGAGCAATCAAAGAGACTTACCCGAGGACCCCTCTTGCCTGGCAGGCCTGGCTTTCCTGGAGGTCCTTGCAGTCCCTGGAGAGAGAGAGAGAGCATTCAGTCAGTGTTGCATACTGACATATACCATACGGATGATCTTACTCGATGCCTGAGCAATCTCCTATCAAAACGATCAGGCCATTCAGACTCCTTTGTGTGTTTCCACAGACAGGCTGCAAGGTGGCTGCAGGGTAAAAAGTGACATCTTTTCCCTCTGAAGTAATTCCATCTCAAGGTGATGAGAGTTCAGCCTTATCCATCAGGACGTTCTGAGCCTGTGTGGCAGGAAACCATAGAAACACTAGAAATAACAGGTAATTTCCTGTGCCACTCAATGCCCCTGTGAGGTTTTATCAGGCTTGTGCTCATTCATTTTCTTTTCATCAAAAAAGAGGAAAAGGAGAGGTGAGGAAAAACAGAGGTCCTGTGCTGTGGCTAACAAGAGCTACTTGTAGGGCTCTGGGTCATGATGTAAACTTGCGTTGAAGCACCTATATATGGCATTTTTAAAATGTTTCCTTCACTGTAAATGCATTACAGAATTTTTACTATGCTGTTAAATTTGATCCCTGATAAATATGAAGATCTAGTAAAAGAGCAGCAGCATCCACCATAAAGCACAGTTGTTGAAGTGTGAAAGTTGTACCCTTTCTGTAGTTTCCTCATCTCAGCTTTCACAAGGCTATGAACTTTTAGAGACAAAGCACCACTTCAAAGCAACACCGTATACATGCAAACCTGAGTCTAAAGGTTATTGTGATCATAGCCGCTACCTTCATATAGCAGTCTGTCTGCGATCTGGATTATATCGCTCTGAAGATTATAATTGGCCCCCACCATCTCTTCCAGGACGACCTCCATGGTTGAGACCACCCCTATTGTTACAGGTGGTGTGCTCTATGGTGGCCTAAGGACCTGTCAACATCAACACACACTCCTGTCTATCTTCACACTTCCACCCCCTGCTTTGTCTCTCCTTCCTTACACTTGTTTGTTTGTTTATTCCTACTGTCCTTCCCATCTTTGCACATGTCCAACTTTAATGTATTTCTTTCCTTCCAAAGAGAGTTGACTTCTGTCTAGCTAGCGATGTAGCAGTTTCAGAAAATTCCCACATCAGCAAGCATTTTCCTATCACCACATTTCAAACACAGTCTGATGGCAATGGCTGTTTGCAGTTTTTTGATTTAGACTTGCTGACTGTGTTCATGAGGAAGTTAGGGCATGATTTGTGGCACCTGACAACTGAGTCTGAATTATGTATTCAGAGTTGTGCTGTGATTGTTTCAATTAAATTTACTTCTGACTTTCATTAAATTATTCAAACAACAAACTACTGGAATATCGAGTGCAAATAGGCAAACTCCCCTATAATCTTTATCAATTTCAAAAAACTGCTTAAAAGCCTTCTACTTGTGGCAGCATTTAAGTACTTATGCAGCTTGCAGGTACATTTTCACTGAAGTCGGTTCCGGTTTAAATTAAATTTAAGCTCACAGCCAGTACAGCTCCAATTAAAGATTTATCAGATTAAAGCTCCAACTCTCACTTTCAGCCATCACATAAAAAATCAGAACATATAAATTACATTCAGATGTGCAGTGGAGCAGATCTCAAAGGAAGTCATTTTTAAAGCAGCAGTGAGGAGCCAAAGGTGCTTCACATGGGAAACTGTTGCCATATCTGTGCCTGCACTGGATGTTTCTCCTGGCAGCCAGAGTGCAGAATCGGCACAGTGGAAACAAAACTCCAAATAGCAGTTCCACTGTGTCTTTAGGCAGTAAGAGTGATGAATGACAAAGATATTGGCAGAAAACTCAATAAATATAATGCTTTTCCATGGCTTCTGACTTTTACATTTGTCAAAATGTGTGTGTGTACTATAAGAAGGTGTGAGACAGTAACACATGCTATGTGTGTTTTTGAAATAAAACTGTGCTGAATAGAAGACAAGAGACAGAGAAACACACACATATGTGTACATATACCCATACGCACTCATCCGTGCATGCACATACACACACTTTGACAGCAGGCACCTGTTTAATCCCTGATCCTGAACAATCCACATTAGTCTATGTACTGTACGTGAACCCAGACACATTTTTGAAACATGTAACGTAAAGCCTGGAACATTTACACAGATTCTGAATACAGAGCCACAGCTGCAGCACATGCTGATTGTTCTATGATTGGACATTAAGGCACAGTTTTGTGTTGAAAGCACCACTCTCAGATTGTTGTGATTTGCCATACATTTGGCATAAAATGACAAATGTTTTTTGGCATAGTAGGAGCACTCATAGATGTATCAGACAGTCCTTCAGTAAATTACCTCATAACTTCCCTTAATCATCCTTATACAATCTATTTTCTGTGGGAGATTAAAGCCCTTCATATTGAGATTGCAGGTAGTCCTTTCTAAATGGCAGCAATTCAGTTGTAATGACAGTCAAGTCTGGTGTGGACAGCAGTGTGGAAGTAAATAAGTCAACCGTTTACACGCCGCACTCTGCAATCTACAGTGGCAAATTACAGATCACTGCAAAGAATAACAAAGGCACAGGTATCAAACACACAGGCCCTGCTCCCACTTTACACTAAGATGACTCAATCACAAGGGTAGCTTTAAATACGAGTACAAACACACCCAGAACGTGCTGAGGAGACACTGAGGTCTGATAACTCAGGCCACATCTGGAGGTGAAGAACTGTGTACACAATTATACATTGCTTAAATCACAATAAAACTCCTAAACATTTGTCTATGCCAAACAACTTGGACAAAATTTTAACTTCTCTCAGGTGGTCAGTCAAGATGCAACTGAGATGCACTCTGTGTGCTGTGTTTGAGAATAGAAGAGGTGAAAATAGTCCTGCTTGCCTGCATTGGGAAGCTGTATGATGGTGTTTACTGACTGCTTTGACCCTTGACATAGCTTTAAAAGAGGTCCATGAGACCTCCACTAGCCCTCTATGACAGAGGAATCTGGTGCAGAGACGGCAAGGCGTCAGACCTGACACGTCACACCCAGCCTGGAGGGTCCTGTGCACAGAAGGAGGAGGAAAGGAGGGAAAAAAGTAGGATTTCTAACCTGTGTGGGAAAGGAGATAGAGCCTCATTAACCTACAGATCTCTGTGGTCTCTTATTTCTTGCCCCAGAGCACTAGAATCAAACCTGGTCTTTTTTTGGTTTGACCAACAAAGACTGGGATGTCCCTAATGAAGCATAATTCCCTCACCACAACTGCCAACTGTCAAATAAAGTGCATGTTTCTTCATCTTGGTTTTGCAAAGTCTCTATATGTGTGTCTTTGTCTTTCCTTCTGCTAGTATAAAATGCTACATTATTTAAAATTAGCTATTCTACACTGGCACGTTGTCAGCTTCAGAAATGATTTCATAATGATCCTGCTTTTCTATAGTCATCCATGGCCTGGGCCCATTTTATATTGCATGCTTCTGTGTTCCCCAACAGTCTATTAGGCACCTTCTATCTTTAAAGCATCTAGTGTCAGCCCTTGATACAAGAATGCTCAAGAACATATATGCATATGTTGTACATTTACTTAATTTGTGTTTTTTGCCACACACACAAACACACACTCAAGAACCAACTCAACGGACCAAAGGTGCTTACCGGTGGGCCTGCTTCTCCTTTCTGTCCTATAGGTCCAGCCAGCAAAGAGAACTGAGTAGGTGGTACCTCCCAGCTCTGGAAGCCATCAGTAGCAGGTGGTGTTACTGGGTTGTATAAAGGCCTGGTTGGTCGAGGGGTGACTGGAGTCTTGGTGGTTTTGGCTTGCTTTGTTGGTTTGATGACCTGTTTGGAGATTGGCTTGGGGGTTTTAGCAGTTGTAGTTTTGGAGATTGTTGATTTTGAGGGTTTGACTTTGGATATCGTTGGTTTAGAAGGGACAACTTTGTCAGAATTTGTTTTGGGTTTGGACGGAGTGGCTTTGGATGGTGAAACTTTAGGCTTGGGAGATGTTTTCTTGGCTGTGGTGGGTTGTGGTTTTTTTGGGACTGCACCTTGGCCTGATAAGGCAGAGCCAGGCTTTATCTTAGAGGATTGGGTACTGGCAGAGGCTTGAATAGTAGGTTTTTCTTGTTGTCTATTCCTGCAATTGTCGTTCTATTATGAGGACTGGGATTTGTGGGAGTGGGTTTGGAGGTTTTCTCATTTGAAGCTTTAAAGGTGGATGGTCTTGGGTTTGGTGGTTTCGTCGGTTTCGTCAAGGGTACTTTTATCCTGAGTGGTGCTGTGACAGTTTCAGTCCTGGCCTTGGGAGGTGGGGAGGCCAAACCAAGCTGGACTGTGACTGGCATCACAGTTACCAGCAGGGGTGTAGGAATGGTCCCAGAGCTGGGCTTTATTGTTTGGGTGGGGGCCATATATCTGACAGCTGAGGCAGCAGCGGCAACGCTCCTGGCAAGGCTCATCCTCGTGGGCTTCCTAGCTGTTTCCGTGCCACCGCGTTTAGGGGTAGCAGCGGTAGCTGTGATGTCTGTTTCTCGTGGTAGGATAGGCAACAATGGAGGAAGGTTAGGCCTGTATGTGTCAGCTTCCCTACACTGTTTCTTAATGTACCTGCAGTAGTTGTGAGCTGCCTGTGCAGAAGGGACCAGGTCAAACTGGCAGATGGCTCCTTCAAAGTGTGCTGAGGCTTGCTGCTGGCTTGTCCGCCCTAGCAGGAAGGAGCCCTGGAGCTCAGGAGCCAGTCCCTCCTCACTGTCCCACCCAAAGTCTGCATGAACACTCTGCTCTCCGCAGGAGGCATATAGAGTCACTCTCTGTCCATTAATTCCCACTGCCAGCTGGTGCCACTGACCATCGTGGGGCTCATAGGGCAATGCAACCGAGGTGTTTGGTCCTGTGTGAAGGACTAGATTGCCCGGTGCAAGCTGTAGACCGAGAAGAAGCTTCCTGCGGCCTGAGAGCAGGGTGAAGAGGAAAGCACTATTAACACGGTGTGAGCGAACACTCAGGACCAGTGCCAAGTTGGGCCAGATGGCTGCTGGGAAGACGGAGCGCAATGGAGTTTCAATGTTAGCCCGCTGGTTGAGGATGATCCCCGATTTAAATGGAATGACTCCTGCTGGCACCGAGCGTGACGGCTTCTCTCCCTTGAGCCCCAACTTTTGGAGGATGTCCACATCTGGATAGAAGGGAGAGTGGTGTTAGAGGTGCAAATAATTATGACAAGCTTGTCAGTGCAGTTAAACAAAACTGAAAATTAAATAAAGACTTAAAAGACAGTATCCTTCTGATTTCTGTTGACCCTTGATTGTTCTTTTCATATTTCATGTCTATGGTATGTTATGTAGCCTCAATATATAGAGATGCCAATATTTCCTGCCATAACCAGGAACCTGGAAATACATCATCGTGAAAAAGGTACATTCACTTACATTTGAAAAAGAAAAATGGCATCCATAAATGCCACGGGGAAATTTTGTGTTAATAAAATCAAATATCACACAAGGAAGATGGCAGGAAAATTCAAAGGACCAACAGTAGATATGGATGAGAGGGAAACTGTTAAACATCTTTAAAATATTAATAGGAGCTATAGCTCATTGTCAGAATTTGCTTTACCTGAAACAAGTCAGGCTCAGCAAACTATTTTAGCTGTCATTGCCCGCTAAGCGTTTGGACTGTCTACGCTGGCTTATGAGCCAATTTTCCTATAACTTCCTGATCTTTCAGCAAACGTACAACAGCAGCTCACAAAGTAATGGAGCTCAAAACACTTCAGGGTGAAGAGATTGTAAAAGAGATGGCTGAAGAAAAAAATGATTTACAAAGAGAAATAAACTTGCTGGGATTTGAGGCCACCTAACTACTTCTGCAAGCTGTTTAGTGCAACTTCAGGCCAAAACAAATGACTATGTATAGGTCCAGACTGACAAAAAACTACCCTGATGAAGTTTATGCTCTCTGAGTTGGTAGATGCAGTACAGAGGTGTTGCGGTGGCCTTTGTTTCAAATGTCAGTGGTTTGCGGCCTCATGTTTCTCTCCAGCATGGCAAGTTGTGGTATCATTTTTTTAAAAACTCTCTTGAAGAATAAAACAGCTGTAAGCATGCCCAAAACAAATGGCCCTGGAATATAATGTGTTTATGGTGAAACAGGCCTGCAGATTTTTAAACCAGCTTCTCACCCCATAATGTAATCCTAAAGTGGCCATCTTTTACCAATCCAAAGGGTAACAAAAGTATCATGTGAGGTTTCAAAGCCAAAGTACTGTGGGTCCAGATGATTTTGTTTTTCCTTTCCTTTAAACTTAAAATACATTTTTTGTTTACATGGAGAAAAGAAATTAAATATAAACATTCCTTAATTGAAGAACTCGGACTTGCAACATGCAAATAGATGAAATAGCTATTTAATGTTTTATTAATTCATTTTTATGTCCATCTTCTGACGCACTTTGTGCTTGTTCTACTGATAATAAAGTTGCATAGATTCACTAAAATGAAATTCCACATGTGACAGCAAAAAAATAATGCAGGAAATATATTAATTCTTTCATCATATCACCATATTCTTTGTAAGAACTCCACTACCAATAACCAGCTCCTTCACCTCCATAGTCATGTGAGGCACAGAGCAAGACAAGACTCAGTCAAGGCCAAAGCAACCAGTACCAGGAACGCACAATCAGGCTAAAGGACCTAATCCTCTCTTACTAACCATCTAGCCAACACATACCCCTAGAAAGGAAAAGGGACTGTTGGATACTGTATAAAGCTAACAATATGTGTATGTGAATTTTGAGGCACTAGGGACAGAGTTCAGGTTCTAAATGAACATTTGGTGGCAAAATTATATAACTTCCACACCAATTAGTGCATCTGAGTGATTGCTGTACTGTATGTTGAAGTATATGTGCTGGACATGCTTGCTTGACTGATATCAAGGCATGGCCTCTTTGTTTTAAGGCTATAGGGGTTTAATGAGCCAAAGGAGATCGGCATCATCAGACAACCTCCCCTTTTCCCTTCTCATCTCTGTCATTCTCTTCAGTAGAGTTCAGAACATGACCACACTCACCACAAGTGAGTATAGCATCTCCCCGCCTGGAGCGAGAATACAGTTTCCATCCTTTCAGCCAACTTTGATTCTCTGTTCAGTGTTTCAGTCTCAGTGGTCCCGGCGCTCATTCTCTATATGACCTGTGATCTTAGACCCAGGCCCCTCAACAACTTTATTGTCTCTGGGCTCTCTCTGACCTGTGGTCACTGAGCCTTGTCTAATGGGGACATGTGTATAGAATTCCTCTGCTTGTGAAAAGATAGAAAAGTGGGCAAGCAACGTTGATGAGATGACAGAAAGTGGGAAAGATGAGGAGAAAGACAGATGGGATGTCCACAAAGTTGCTGCACTGGTAAGCCATAGAGAGCAACGACTTCAATGAAGCGCTTGTCTTTCTATAATATGAGGCTTGCTTCATTAGACCACTGACGAGGGGCTCAGACATTGGAAATATATAATTGCATGGAAAGTAAAAAAAAAAACAGGAGTGGGAATTTTGTTCCAGAGTTATCAAGGAATTAGACCTGGGGGATGAAGCAGCTCAGAACTGAAATGTTTTTTCTTTTTTTTGCAGAAAGCGTTTTTACATGTCAAACTTCACTTTAACTAATCTGTCTGGTCTGGCATTATTGAGTGCTATGGATAAATACCAGGTCTTAACAAACATTGTATCTGATTTCATAGAACTGTACTAAATCATATCTAAAACAATAATTATTTTGCACAGTGAGATGGCAAATTTAGCCATGCCTCCACTATATAGCCAGTGCTTTATGGTCTTTAAGGACTTTCCCTTGCCTCAACATTTGGGTTTTATAAAATAGCCTGGGGAAACAAGAAACTACAACAAACTACATGGGGTATAGTGTATACCCATCCACACAGTGAATTATCCTCTCTGTGTGGTCTCTTCTACAGTAAAGGACATGACTTGGCAGTGAGGCAGGAGGTCCATTACATGTATCTGTTCTGTACTTAAATTCCTGTCTCCATGCTTCTTTATTGAAATACCACTTGTACTAATACTGGGGCATACATTAACCATGTGGTTTTAGATATACAGCATACTGTATGGATGTGAACACACACAAAGAGGCAGACTTGTGTTTAACACATGGCTGGAGTTCATAGCCTTGCTCTGTGCCAAGTCACTCAAGTAAGACAGAGAGAAGAAGAAGTCCAAGGCCCTTCACTCTGTAATGTTAGCCCTTGTAGAGGATGAAGTCACTGATTCATTCGAACACACTCAAAAGAACTCTCTTTGGCTGGCCTACACCAGTCTACAGTGAGTCATTTATGATATCTCTGAGCGGAAAAATCCTCCCCACAGCAATACATTACATGTATTCCCACAACATCGGATTTGGAATCATGGCTTATGATTCGTGATTAAAGTAAGGGTCAAAACTTGGTAAAATGTTGGTTCATCTTTTACTTCATCTTTAGTAGCATTTTGCCTCTATTTGGTAGTGACAGTAGAGACACAGACAGGAATGCAGGGAGAGATGTTTAAGGTTATGACATGGAACAAAGGTCCGTTAAGAGACAGGAAACAAGGTAAGAGAGAGCAATGACAGCGGCTAGGATCAAACCATTGACATTGCAATTATGTGGCATGAGCGTTAATTGTTAGCCCCTTAATAATGTTCTTCTAACTTTATGCCACTGCAGTCCTGTTATGAACCACATAAAAGCTACCCCCTCAACAGACAATTTTCCCAAATAAAATGATCCCGAGATACAATATGCAACTCATTGGTTTTGTGCTCCAAAAGGGAATCTTAGACAAACATTAAGCCAGTGGTCTGTAAAGGGTCCAGAGAGTGAACCTATGGCATCCACTACTTCTTAACATAGATCCTGGCCTTCACTTTTGATTCTCCCTGATACCCACTTTGTGTGGTAGTGGTGGTAGTCTGGAGAGCACAGCATAAAAACATACCAAGCACAGCATAGGCCTACTGTTTCAGAAATTGGCACAGGTAAAATCTTTAAGAGTAATCCACCACTTTAGCTTTAAAACCACAAAAGGCTTTATATGACTTTTATCACATTTAAGTATGCATACTCCCCAAGACCTGTAAACAGACTTTGATGTGTCAGTAAAGTTCCCCTTTATGTAAAAATTGGTAACAACCTCTGCACTCAAGAGGGAACAACATGGTTTAAGAGGGAAAGGATCAAAACAAATCTCACTCCCAACTTTGGTTGGTCTGGATGCCTGTGAGAGCATCTCTATGAGCAGCACAAGAGTCAGTCCAATTGCAGCACTATGGACACTCACACAGACAGCATCTCATTGTTCACTACTGTTGACCATGACTACAGATAAAGCCCTTGCCTAATGCAGGGGACCACTGCAGAAACTCTAAGGAAATGAATGACAGGCTTATAGCCATACTGAGTGATTTCACCACTGCTGTGAGTTTGAAGATGCATTTATTCAGTCACATTGCTCTCCTGTTATAGAGAGACCACTGCAGTTCAGCCACTCTGCAACAGTGATGTCAGTCACAGACAGCCTTGACAGATTTGACTGATGTCAAGTAGCGCAACCAGAGCATAAAACCAGCTATACTGCCATTATTTATTTCCACTTTCTTTTTTGTCTGTCTGACAAAAGTCTTTTAAAGTCTGAAACGATAAGCCTGTTTGGTGATGTTTTCCTAAAATACCGCAGCTTGCCTGCATTGAGATGAATCTACATACAAAACCATGCTTACAGCTGTAAAAAATTATCTCCATCAAATCTTTTCGATAACATTATAGCAAAAATAAAAAGTCATTAGTTAAAAGAATAGCTTCTACAAGGATTTGTTGACAGAGCTATGACTTGCTGTAAATGTTGGCTGTCACTGAATGAAAATCTGAATTGGGAAAAAAGTTTTAGCTTTTTTGTAATGAACAGAGATGACTTTTTGTTTTGTCGGTCATCAGTTTTCAATGACTGTGTTTTGGGCCTATTGAAGCGCTGTCAGTCTCAATTATTATAACTGGAGAAGAGAAGGGGCCAATTCACTGGACCGTATCTATAACTTTTCACAAAGGGAAGCCACCAAATGGTACAAAAAGTTGCTGAAATAAATACAAGCCGCCCAAAACTATTTTTACCTGCTCGGTCACACAAAAGTAGCCCAATCAGGTGGAAAAATAAAAACGTAGCACAATCTGGTGGAAAGATTGCCAAACTGGCAACTGTCAGTGGACAGTGAAACACACTCACTATTGCAAGAGACAAAAATTATGTGATTGTATTTTATATTTGCATTATTACCCAACCTACCCTGCACCTTCTTAATTAAACCTGCAATAACTGATTTTTTTGCCCACTTGGGGGCAGCAGAAACACTGACATAGTTGCTATTTCACACATCTAGCATTTATGAAGCCACATTATCATATTATTCATTTGAGGCAAATATCTGGGTCTTTAGCTGCTAAATGCTCCGCTATGTTTACCAGCTAGTCGCTAACTGTGTCTGTCATTTGGTGCTGAATAGGTAGTGTATAGTGGGTTTTTTTTTTGGTTTTCTTAACAGTCAAAAAGTGCTGAAAACAGCTGAAAACTACGCTATGGGTGCGGTAAGAGTGAACCAAAACAGTTGAGGGCCAGACATCTGAACCTGTAAAGCTCTGTAAAGTTGCTGCTACAGTGTTTTCACATTGAGAGTAAATTTTCTTTATAATGGTCAGCTTTAAATCTATGATCACTCCCTTGCTCACACAGCTTACTCAACACTTGTTGTCATGGTAACGGTTGGCCCAATTCTCATAGAAATGTGTTTACGTGCTTGGGTAATGACCAAACAGGCAACGAATAACTCCAAAAGCCTCCCAGTGCTCCAATAAGTTTCACAGTTTTTTCCACTGGTAAAATTTCAGTGGAGAGAAAAGAGGTGAGAAAGTGAGGAATGACTGAATTGAGAGAAGTGGAGGTGACGTTAAGACAGGTCTTACCTTCAGAGTGTACTTGTGTAAGTCCCAGGTAACAAGTACAATATAAAACTGTACAGAGCAATAGGGCTCTCCTGGGGGAAGAGAAGAGAGGATGTTAGAAAGAGGCAGCGGTCACACATTCAGTTGTTTAACTCTCAAAATATTTTGGTACCATTTTCTAAAAAGGAACCCTTTATAAAGCTGTTTATGAGTTGTTACTAATTGCTTTGATGCATGCTTTAAATAATAAATGAAATCATTACTAACGCTTTATTTGCAAGCCATTAATAGGAATACATTGTGGATTGCCAGGCTGTTAAAAATATTATTGGCTGGTGTTTAGCTCGTCTATTTGGTAATAATAGTTATAAATGTTCGTAGTCCATTAGAAAAGGTTAAAAGGTTTTTCACTTTCTTATAACCCATCAGTTCTTTTGGTCATAATAATCTCTAATCACACATCACAACAAAACATTTTCAAACAAACCCATATGCTTTGCATTTCAGCTACTGACACCATGCGAATAACAAATGGGATCTGGATTCTGCAAAACTCAGAGCAAAGATAAGCACCTCTCTCCAAAACACACACACACACACACAGCTTCAAGTTGTGGTTTGTAAGACAGGAATACCATGATATGATGACTTATCAATCAACTCTCCTCCCCAAAAACAACATGTGTACACACACACACACACACACACACACACACACACACACACACACACTCACACACAACAAAAACAAACTGGTCTCAACACCCTCACCACATTCAGGTGTGCAGCAGAGCTGAGGAAACTGATTGGCAAGTGGACTGAGAGCTCAGTGGGGGACTGAGATCTGGTGACAAGCAGGGGAGCCACTGTTTACTGCTGGAGGTCATCCAGACACACACAGATTGGAGGAGGAAATGTGTATAGCAGCTGTGGCTGCAGGGCCAGAGAGAAGCAGGCAGACGGTGGCGTGGGCCAACAGCTCCAGATACATAGATATGGGAAAGACGGTAACTTTTATAAACATATTTACCTGCACTATTCCAGGCAAACTGAGTCTCTCTTTAGGTTTTTTTTTGCAAACAACCTCTGCACTAACTGGTGGCTGCCTCCCCTGCTTGCCTGAATGATTATAATCAGGGTGTGCGTACATATAAGTGTGTGTGTATGATGGTGTGCTTACATGTGTGTTTGTGGTGTCTATGTCTGCCTCTCTCCCAGTTCCTTGTTGCTAATAAAGCTTCATCACGATCAACCCCACACACAGCTGGCTGAGGTTATTCAGGATGCTTAGTTTGTGTGTGTGTGTGTGTGTGTGTGTACTGGACTCCCAGCTGGTTACAGTCACATACAGTATCTTATCAGCCGAGAAAATGAGTCATGAATTCTGAGTTTTTTTACTACAGCAAAAACGACTCTCCTTCTGTTTGTGAGGCTGTTTACATCTGTGCAAACTGGACCAAGTTCCCTGGGAAACACCGCTGTTTTCTTTGGCTTTTCATATTAAAAGGTTCTCAGTAGCTTGTTTAGATTTTCATTAGGGTGCTTTTGAAGTGTACATGACAGGTTGGGATTTTTCTTCAGTTGCAGCTGAAGGCGGTTGCACTGAGGTGGATTTGTGCACAGTCGACACTTAATTCAGTAGAACTGACATCTGTACACTGCCCCTGTCTGCTGTGGTTTTTATTCTGCAACAGTAAGCTATGACATGACTCCCTGTGGGAATTCCCAGCCAAGCTGAGTGGACAATATACATGCCAGATGAACAATACCTCCTCTTAAGTCATCCAGTAAAGCAGGCTAGCCTATATAGTGTGCTGTGAGCCACTGAACTCTTATTTCAAAGTCAGAAGGGGGAAGAAAGCTGCATGTGTACTGTTGATAACATCTTTCCCTACTCACTGAACTTCAGTCAATCTTAACTGTGGTTATCACACATGTTCTTTGCCAATTAATGAAAAAATGGTGGATGGACAGATACACTGATCAACGAAGCAGTGTGATGTCTGCAAAATATCCCAAAGTGGCAAAGAAATTCAGTTACTCTGATACACATTTTACAATCTGCAGCAGTCATCTATAGATGAAAACTGTCAGATACGTCTCATATCTCCTCAAACCCAATGTTCTCTTTCCCTACTGTATTTTCTGGGATCACTGTCTTAATCTCTTTTCCTTAACCTTCACTGCCCATGTCTAAACTCTGATTCTAACCTCTCGACCCCCAAAACCGCAGCCCCCTCCCCTCACACTCTCAAACAGCAGCCCGTCTGTAGGCCAGAAACCAGTCAAAGGTTAAGAAACAAAACACTGAGAAGCCAGTATAGTTTCTGTTTCTTTTCACAAGTTTGGACTGCTCAATGATTCCCTGAAAGGATTTCCAAAAGGGAGCCTGCCCCTTTGGCACACACACACACACACACACACACACACACACACACACACACACACACACACACACACACACACACACACACACACACACACACACACACAGTGGAAAATTCCTATAGATGAGTTGACACTAACAGAGGCTGATATAGAAAGACAGGGTAACTGACATCTCATAAGACCATACTTGTGTGCCCATCTGTTCTCTCTGCAGTCAAGTAATCTCTGACTTTAGACTGTTTACTAATTTCTACTTATCAAATTACTTACATCAGTCTTATTCCAACTATTATCATGTCTAAGAACAGAAAAATTGTATGTGACTCACTGTGATACCCTGCTCTACTCGGATGTAATCCAATAAATTAGAGCAAGAGTAATTAACTCAGAAACCCTCTGTGTGGCTGTATGTTATATATATTTTTATAGTTGCTTTTTCAGTGTTAAAATTGCCAAATTATTTAGATACATTACCAAGGAGTAGTTGCATGTGAAAAGCCAAGAGATGAGTCATAAAGGGCGACACCATGTGGAAATGTGGTGAATGATGCTCTATGCACTAACAACGCGCAGGTTGATGATCCAAATCGCCATCCATGCACATCTAAAATAAATCATGTAGTTGCACCCCTGTTGCCTTGCTGTTTGAGAGGACTGAAACCTCATTGAGCCATTTTTGGCTTTTCTTAACGAAAGACAGTTTCTGCAGAACACCCAGCCAGGTGTGATAGATAAATCTGATGCCATTTGTCCAACTTGTTTTCATTTTTCAATGGAAAACTATAGGGGATGGTGGGTCAGTAGCCGGACTTTGCTACTCCCTTGATGACTGCATCCACACTGTCTCGCCACAGATCCATTAACTAAACCAGATGTCCACAGCACATTAAAACCAAGAATTGGGCATGTATGTACACGAATGAATGCGTAAACGATGAATGCATGACTTTTCAAAGGGAATTGTCCAACAGCTAGCTGCTTCATTTAGCCTACTTCCCTAAAAAAAAAGCCAGCACTGTTGCCAAGTCAAGACCAGATATTTCGGTCCATTTATTGCAAAAGTCCGACATGTTTTTCACTGTCTGTGAAAATCTGTGCCGTAAACACGTGCATAAAACATCTGCATTTTATGTCACAGAGACATGACAGAGACAACTCATGTCAGTTGCAGATGTTTTCTTCAATAAATTGATAAGTGGATGTTGAACCTTTTGCAAAAGCTGATGTCATAGTTTTAGCTAACTGTAATCTCATGTTCTTTGAAGTAGTATAGTATGACCTCTAACTAAAAAATCTCCTTTTAACTATGCTGCGTAAATGGGGTTCTGAATGAGTAAAAGGCAAAACATGGAAAGCATCCAAACAAAATGCAACAAACGTTTAAGTGGATGCTGATGAACCTCTAATGAAACTTTATAGGGCTGAATAATTGCCTGTTTTGCTTTATCGGATGAGTCAGTTTAGTAAACACTTTGGCAAAGTTCCTGCATGCACCCATCGCACATTTTCCAGACAAACGTTCACACACTTAGATTAACTATATTTCTTTCTTTCTTTCAATCACAGTCTGTCTTACACACATGTACACAGATAAGAGGGAATATTTAACACAAATTGATTCCAAATTAACCTGGCGATTATTCTTTGTGTTTTTTGTCCACCTTCATGAAAATAAAAAATAAGAATACATTTAAAAAGAATACAACTGGGGAGACAAGCACTTGGACAAAACGACTCGCTTTGGCAAAGTTATGGTAATACAAATGACATACAAATGACAAATGACCCCCATGGCCCAAATAGATCCCGTACAGAGCCTCATTAGTCCCCAGTGGACACCACTCCTGCATGGTGAGCTGGACCTCGGCCAGCCGGCACATCACAGGTAATACGCACATGGAGGGAAACAGTTCCTTAGATTGTAAGTCAGTCCTCGCCAGTGATCCGTCTCTTCCAACATCCTCTCATCAGAGCACACAGCCACAATCACATAGAAGAAAAGAAATGGTACTTACTTTGTGTCTAGATGAGAGGTTCTGCAATCTCTCCTTCGGGTGCCTAAATTCATTTGTATTCATTTGTCCTGGCAGTCAAAAACCTGACCGTTAATCACAGCGTGACTCCTTTGCAAGGGGGGTAGAAGACACCGGTCGCTGTTTTACACATTTGACAAGCTTGAGATGAAGTTCCAGAGGAAAAAACTCATGTTGATTGGCCTGTCAAGCCCGACGTAAATTCCTTCTGGCAGGCTGGTTTGACAGAGAGTTTTCCTGTGCGATTGTCTGTCGATATTCCCCTGTGTTTCATTCATTTATGCCGATCCAGATTGAGGGACGCGCAGCCAGAGAGAGGAAGCTGGGTTCTTTTGGAGGGGGGTTACGGAGTCAGGAGCGATGGACTCATCCCTTTCCTTTTTAAATAGGCTTTCTGTGGGTAAAGCGATGGCAAACGCACCGCACAGCCAGGTGTCAAGTTACAAGCCCAGCGGTTGCATTGAGCAACTACACGCCTTCTCCAGGGGGTGGCCACATGGATCTTACCCAAAGCCCCACGCACCGGCAAACCATATTTATGAACCAGGGTGACAGACGATGGGCAGCGCTTCACAAACTGAACCCATCAAACAGGGATGCCTACAGCTACTCCAGAGACTCTCCTTTATGTATCCACCTTATTATCCCTCAATGTGTGGAATAATTTGTGACTGCAAATCATCTATAATAGCCTTGAGTCATTCAAGCCACTTCTTTGGAAATTGTGTGAGAAATTACCAGCAAAGAACAACTTCATTACTTTATTACTCGTCTCCCCTTGGGGTACAAAATGGTCAAAGTAAGAGGTTAGAAGAAGATGAGTAACCCACTGCAAAGCCCACTCACAGTTATATTTAAGGTGTTGATATTATTATATATTATTAGTCATTATCTTAAAACCGTTTCTCTTATTTCTTCACACACAAATGCAAACATATTGTCATAATGTGGTTTGAACACTGCAAAATCTTGGGTTCAGTTCATACAGATGTATCGTAATATTCTCCTATATGAGACATCAGCACCAACACTATGTCTCTAACGCCATTATGTTAGAGAAATGTTAATGGAAGGGGAGCAGCACCTGGATCAGCTCCCATTACCGTAAGAGGGGTCATGGCCTGGTGCAGGATAAGAACTACCAAAGACCACTGCACAGTCACAAGAGCCAATAATTAACACCTGACATCTGTTTGAGGAGTTTCATGAATTTTGAGTACTTATAGGAGCATTTTTTCTCCACTGTTACTGTTGAATTTCTTAATCAGTCATCTTAAGTCATCTGTCAATGCTGTGAGCACCAGAAAACACATTTCCATTTAAATCCAGCATATTGGAGCAGAGGCAAAAACCTCAGAGACAGAAATCTCAAAAGCTGGGCAAGTAAAAATAAAACTATTACCTTTTAAATTTTATTATTTTTCTACTTTGGGTGAACAGTTCCTTTAATTGACTGGGCAAATGTATGAACAATACTAACTCCCACATCAGCTAAACTAATTGCGTTGGGCATTTCTTTGGAAAACACTTGCTTAAGCCTCAGCCCTAATATAGCCCCTAATAAGGACTATTAATTTTTTAGCAATCTTGCTTTGATTGTAATTAAATAAATTTGAAGTGGGTAAGTGGGTGATTTCTGAGATAGGATGATGTTATCACCTAAACACCACCTTAAACTCACTAAATCTGAATTTATATATATCTAGCCAAACATTATGAATTGGAATTACACCACTCTGCTTGTGCTGCACACAGAAACAACTAGCTGAGGAGACTACAGGAGGAGATTGCTTTGAGCTGACTGGCCAGAGGCCTTGAGCACTGAAAGGTCGCCTTGAATGACACTCTGTTTGGGCGGGGCGACTGCGTGTGTTAGATATAACGATCTCTCCTCATGTCAGCCTAAGGCTGTTGGTCATCCAGCTCCAGGGGTGGGTGCTAATGGACGCAAGTCATTAACATCCTCTTTACAATCCCCTTCACACACTTTGTCCCTTGTGTTTCAGCACTTGGTGCCACCAGACCCTCCCATGTACTTCCAATGAGCCACAGCAACTCTGCCCCCTTTCTTCCAAATTACAAACTCTGCGCTCGCTAGCACGCTCACTGCCACCCCTTAAAGCTGCTTAATTATGGTCATTGGCACCAAGTCTGAAAGCTCCCTTTATCCCCCTAACGCTCCAGAAATAGGCCCTGCTGAAGCACACAGGCAGCCCAGATCAAACGCTCCCCATAGGGAAGGGGTCATTACTGGTACGCAGGGCGGACACAGCCCAATGGGTGCTGGGCCACGCCTTGAGCCCAAATTGCAGCCTGGGCCTAGTGAGGACACAAGACTGTTCTTTGATGCACGGCAAGAGTAACAGCAACACAGGCTGTTTGGGTATCAATGTTTACAGTGAGCTGTGTACTGTACACACACATAAACAACCAATACAGTGTTCTGCAGACTAAAAGCTAAGAAAATTGGACCCTGGGCTTGGTTAGGTGTTCACATGTTTCTCATGGTTTATATTTATCTGGATGTTACTCCTGTTTTACATGAGTAGCATCTTCAGAGTTGTTTCCTTAAATAGTAAAAATGATTGAAATCATGCAAAGATTTGATTGATTTTATTGAACCTATTACAGTGTAATTTTGACAGTTTAAAACTCCTAAGGAAATATGCTAACTAAGTAACGTCAACAGTGGTGTTTTCAGAGCACGTGTGGACATAAAATAACCTCATGTCACCCAACAAATAAATAGGTTGTAGAGACAGTCACCTCTGTGTAGGTGTGTTTTCACGCTGGGCAGTGGTAGAGGTTATGGAGGTGGTGGCGGTGAACCAGACAGTGCTGTCTCTCTCAGCTTCACTGCACACAAGAAGACTGTTCATACAAGGAATGTGTGTGTGTGTATTCCAGTGTGTGAATGCACATGTGCATGTGTGTATATGCAGAGTAACTCCATGGTTTGTTTTTTTCCTTTACAGGTGGTTCTGTCCACTTGTTTGTATTCCTGGTTCTGTCTCCTTCCTGTGTATGGATGGTTTGGTGATACACTGGGAGGTGGAAAGTGGTCAAACAAGCTCTTGTCTGCTGTGATTTCTGTCACACTCAGTTCCACGTTGAGGTCTTGCTCTTTCTATTTCCATCTCTCTTTGTCTTTTTTCCTTTTATCTGTTGCACTCTACTCTATGCTGACTCCTCTATCTCCCTGATCTCTGTCTCTCTTTCTCTCTCCCTCCCTGTCATTCCTTCACCACAAGCATTTCCAGTGCTGGCACACCAGAGTAGACAGCCACCCCAAAAGCAGTGCCACAACCATAATGAGCATGTTGAGTTCTCATAATAACACCAGAATAACCTGCTGGGGGAGACAAGCTCTTTTGGGGGCAGGCTCTCAGACCTGGCTACCCTGGATTGAAAGTGTCAACACCACACAGAACTGCACTTGTTGAAGTGTGAAATATGGAGTTGAGTTTCCCAAATGTGTGCTTTCTTTAGATAGATTTCTTCAGTGTTATGCTATTTTCTTACTGTATTTTTGTTTTCAGGTTTGAGATGTTGTTGTAAGGTGCTGAAATAAGGCATCTTTACTGAAATCGTAAAATACACAGTGCCTTACACACCTTGTGTTCAGTTTAGATTGTATATAAGAAGTCGAAGTAGTCATTGTGACGTCACCCATTGGTTTGTGGACTGCCATGTTGAGATTTTGCAACCAGCGGCACCAGACGTGACCATATTTGGACAAGAGGATTGAGCGAACGGCAGTGTCTGAGGCTATCTAGCATGCTTAGCTAGGTACATCTGTAACGGTAACAGTCAATTAAACAGAGCTGACAATTTTGTCTCTAGCCTGATTGACAGGTTGCCATGGTAACACCTTGTCAATCATAGATATTCCCACCCTGAAGCATACACTGCTTTATGGTCTATTTTCGTCTAAATGGGACCATAATTTTCTAAATGAACATCATGTTATGACCTGAAACTAGCGATTGAGACCATGAAGTCATTATGAAAGTGTTTACTTAGGCAATAAATCAGGTCAGAAGAAGGGTCATTTTACCATTATTTCTAATGGAACCCTGCTGGCCGTTCAATAGAATGTAGGTCTAAGGGACTTTCGCATTGGCTTTGCGACCAGAAGTACAGACCAGAAGCTTCCTGCTTGGGCTGTACAAAAGGGGGAGGGGGAAGGTTATGCATTTTTTCTTTTGGCTGAAGGGAGGGTAGTCTAAATTATTTGGGATGGTCAGGGAGTGATTTTATGTTACAGTGGCAGCTCTTGGTACAAAAATAAAGAGTGGCTGGAATATTTGGTAAACAGGATGCATCATTTTTTAAATGTTTTTTTCAGATATCAAAGGTTAAGTGTGTAAGATTTAGTGGCCACTAGTGGTGAGGTTTCAAATTGCAGGTATTGAGTATCTTTAGGTAGATATATTAAGAAATTATATTTACTTAATTATTCAGTAAAACCAAATGTTGTATTGGCCACTGAAAAATAAAATGAAAAAAGTAAGCCAAGAGTGTGTAACAGTGTTTCTGCACCACAGTCCATTATAAACCACATAGTAGATGAAGTTTATACAAACATTGACAAGGGATACATGTTATTTCTCTCTGTGATTGTGGATACTTGCCAAAATCCTTGCCAGCAATAATATCTGGCCCGCGGCCAGATTATGGTGCTTTAAAAGTGGCAAAAAATAAAAATAGATAAATAAATTGCTGAAATAGATCTCAGTCATTACAGCAACAGTTACTCACATAATCACTTTCTCTGTAGTGGTTTTGACTGCAAAATAAAACTGTGAGAATTTTATTTGCAGCAATGCTTTAATTCGAGTTGAAGTGAGAGCTTTTACTTTTTAAAATTAAAATTAAATTAAATTCTGAACAACATTAAAATAGTCTGTAGCCTGCTTAATACACCTTTGAAATAACCATCAGGAAACATGATTTCCCAGCCTGACACATATAGAAGCATGGTCAAGACCCATCAGTGTCAGTTTTTAATGCACTGGGGATCCCTATAGCGTCATAGTTCAATGCATTGTGGAAAGCCTTGTAGCGTCTATTAGACGGTAAAGGTAAGTATATTTAACACAAAAGACTGAGTAAGGAGGTAACCCTAACCAGTTTTCATGTCCCATGTGAAACAAAAATTTAACAACTGGTAACTGGACTTTACAGAACGTTGCATATTTATTGTTGCTAAGCGTTGCTAACGTGACCACAGAGCTCTAAATGTCTAAAAGTGTTGCTAAAGGGATACACAGTGCGTTAAAAAGCAACGCCAAAGGGCCTTGACCAAGCGTCAATATGAGAATGAATGAGAATGAGAATGTGTTGGATTCCCCTAAATGTCCTCTGCCTGGAGATACTGAGAAAATGAAAAAGCGTCTGTAGGTTGACGGATGCTGATCAAACACCTGAACACACACTGCAGCACCTTTGAGTTATCCTTTTAGGAATACACCCTACACACATGTGGCAGGTAAGGCTAGTCAGCCTGCAGAAGAAATATCTTGCAAGATATAAAAGTGGAGCAGAATGGTCCTGGGCAGTACAGCTTTTGCCTCCTTTCACTCCTGACACATTTTTTGGCAGTCAGAGAGAATATTGACACAGGACCAACTTGGCACCATCAGAAAGGCGCAACACGCAAGGAAGTTAGTCTCCACCTGTGTGAGTATAAGCATAGAAGATGTACAGTACTGTATATACATACTGTAAGCGTGTGCACAGGTGTGCAGGGTCTTAGATGTGTATGTGAGAGAAAAATTGGCTAGATTGGGTGCTGTGAAATTCCACCTTTCAAGATCCTCCCTCCATAAACAGTAGACCCTGACAACATGTACAGGAGGAGAAACTACTAGGAGATATTACTTTAAATTTCAGGCAAGTTTTTACTCGGTTCACTGTATAAAAATCCCACCTCTGTGTGCAATTCATCTTCTGATTAAATCTAACTTCAATTTCCGATTCAGTACTTATCATCTGTCAAACAGAGCCACAATTCATTCTTATTCTGGACACAAGGCTCTGTATTGAATTTGGATTGGGCCACCAGAGACCTGGGAAGCCTACAGTAAGTGGAAACAGCAGGGCCGAGTGAAATCTGCTCTCTCTGGCATAAAATAAGTGTCCAGATTCCAATGATGCCCTCTGTAAAAGGACTTCATTATGCTTTCTGAATATGGACTAGACAAATATTTGGCTTGGTCATTATGATGCTGTACCCACTCCCCTCAAGGAACCAGGCTCACCAGGCTCAGTGTTTATGCATCCCAGAGATGGCTCAGCCTACCCCCCATCAGTCACTCTCTGTAATGAGCCAAAATGGAAATTAAGGAAAACAAAATCCTGCAAGAAATACAATACATTTTTTCCACATTACTAGGACATGCCACCAACATTCCCTGGTGGCAGAAATATATTAATGTCACCAGGGAATCATAAAACATTAGGAGTAGAATATCTAGCCGGTGCAGGACATTAAAAGGGCATTTTTAGGAAGAGCACCCCCCACCTTTTGAAATACCCTGTTGCTCCCCTGTCTCCATCATTCTGACATAATTCAGAAGTGGTCTGGAAGTGTCACTCCCTCAGACCTCCAGATCCCTCCACACAAATGGTCTCTCACTCAGAGTTTTAAGCGACAGCTCCACTACTCCTCTCTTCACCCTCACTCCCACCTTCCTCTCCATACGCACGCACCCACGCACACACACAGTAACCATCACAACTACCTAATCTTAATCTAACTCTAACCTGAACCCTACACCGCCCCCAACACACGCACATTATCCCAGATACCACTTATGACTACCTAGAACTATTTTTTCCTAACTGAACTGTTTCCCCTCCACAAGGAGGGAGGTGCTGTATACATTTTTAATGTAGCCTCAATAGGTGGTGCTGTAGATTTTAAAGGGATAGTTCTGGATTTTTATGGCCACTTCATGCAACAATTCACTAGGTGTGTAGAGGTGAGAAAGTAAGCAGATTTTAAAATTCTCTCTCTGCCCTAATTTTTCACTCTTTACACAACTAATTCAGTAATGTTTTGTGTGAACAAATGAGTGCAACTCTATGAAAACCTTCCAGCAGAGACAATGTTCAGCGTCATCTTCATTATTGCATTGCTCTATGATGGCCGGCTTTTTCACTCCCCCTTTGAGTGTGGCCACTCAGAACAACTAAGTGAATATTACATTGATTCACTTCATTGGTGTTTCAGAAAATCCTTAAGCCTGGAACCAAGCCAACCAACTGGTTACAACATTATAACCAGTATTCAAAATCTTCAATTCAGAATATGAATGTCATTTCCACTTTTGGAATTTCACTGTTGAGATCTGTTTTATATTTACCGGACAGATTTGAGAGTGCTGTCAATATTCCTATCATCAAGAAAGGGAATAATAATTTCCCAAAATCAACTATTCCTTTGTTTAACAGTGACCAGCTGAGCGTGATAAATATCTTACTGAATGTCCACTAGAACTGGTGCACAGATTGGAGATTACGTTGGCTGTAAATGCTGCTGCTTGTGTGCATACTACATTGGAATATGCACTTTGTGTGTGTTTGTGTTAAACCATATATAAACCACAAAAACCTTGTGTATATGTGAATTTGTGAATTGATGTTGACTATCCTGTAAAGCAAAACTGTTCTAGGCCACTGACTGTGCCTGGGAATAACTATCAGATGGTTCTGATAGTGGGATATTATCCGACTCACTGTGGCCGCAGTAACTGCAGGAAATTGAGAATTTTCCTATGGACACGAGTCATGGGGCCATATGACTCTGTGTCCTGTGCGCACCAGTGAGATAACTTCCTTTTCTGGACAGTGACACAAGTCATCGCCATTGGTATGGCCAAGATGAATGTTTCTTTTTATTAAAGAGACCTGGAGCCTGGAGTCCTTACACAGCAAAATGTGGCTTACTGTACCTCTCTTAGCCTGGAGCAGAGGGCTTTTCATTAACATATCTCATCGGTTTGCTGATAAGAAGACTATATATTTTTTAAAGCTGTTGTCGAGAAAAATAAATTGGCTTTCCTGCAGCAAAACAAGCCCTTAGGTAAACCTTCTTCATTCTCTTCCATTAAATGCATTTATTTCTAAATCCATCAGCTTAGCCTCCATTTATCAAAACCTCTGTAGGAAAAGGGAAAGATTGAGCAGCTTTAGGGTCCATTCATCCAAATTAAAGCCTCGAAGCGGGGAGGTCATGAGGCTTTTACTTGCTGCTTGTTTGGGCAGATGTCCTTGTGCTCAGCTTCGTTGCGTCCAGCAGAGCACGTAGGCCAAGTCCCATGCAGAAGACTGGCAGAGCTCTGACTTTGCTGCCAGTCCTTTACCCCCTCTTTCCTGCTCTTTCATTCCTTATGCTGGTCCTCCTGTACTATTTCTGTGACCCTACCTCTACCTCCTGCATCTCATATGCCATGAGAGGAAGCCAAGTTTGGAGGGGAGAGAGGAAAAGCTTATCCTTTCTTTAAGTCCACCAAAACTCTCTCTGCAAAAGCCCTTAGGGCTATATAATAAACATTTCATTTCCTCTGGCAAGCAATAGGAAGGCTTATATGATGTAAAAGAGCAGAAATAGCGACTGAAAAATGCTTGTCATTCTGTGTTTCTCTGGCCAGGCTCATTCCTCCAGTTAAAGGGCTGGATCACTGTATGAAGAGCCTTTTCATTATGTAAGACATTTAGTTATCTTATTGCAGAAGGATAGAACTGCCTTATTTTAAACAGAGTTGATAAAAAAGAACATATTTTATTCAAAGTGATAGGCCCAAAAGAATCACACAAGGAATTTGTTGGTGACTATTAGTATACGATAATAGGCAGTAAAAGGTTTGTAGCTCTTTATCATCAGACATTCATTATTCCAGTCATAAATGTGTTTAATTAAATATTCATTGTTTTAATTAGTTCTTAATAACTGTTTTTTTGGTTAAATAAAGGTTAAATAAAGAATTTAATTTTTTTACAAACCTTTTACTATTAATAAATATTATTACAGAGTTTGGTTGACAGATGGTATTTTTTGGAAACTGTAAGTTTTTGAATCTATACTGTACAGAGCCAAGCCAAGCCACACATCCCATAGTGGTGGGAATAAATAAATCTGTCCCTTTGGAAGGGGACTTTGAAACACTTTGAAGTACTTTGTGAAAGAACCCTTGCTCTGTGCTTCTTCCCATTCGTCTTTCATCATCTTGACACCAAGATCCTCCCTCTATGTAGTTTGAAAAATATTATGGAAGCCACCCCATCCCATAAACATGCCTGTAGTTGAACTTAATGACCCTAAATTGTAACTTTGGAGCATATATAAAAAAGAAGGTATTTCCCCCCATGGGAATCAATGCTCTGTGATCAGCCATGATTGTTTTAAAAGCCAGAAAACCTTGGGAAAAAGTATAACAAAGACACCTTGTCAACTATAGTGATTTTTCATGACTGCACAAAGATGGTCATCTGCAGTTCTGTGACAAGCTGTCATTTTCCCAACTTTCAAATGTTCATTTGACAACCTTTGCCTTGTCATTTAGCAATTTCGTGCCCTGTGAAGTGGGCATGGTGTAGGAGTGGGAGTGGGTGATGCATGAGATGCAACAACCTGGGAGTTCCAAGTAAATGTGGTAGCCCAAGGTGAGGTGTCAGTATAGTGAATATTGAGTTTGACACTGGAAACTATAGGAGGACCATGTGCTCAAGTCAACATCATTCAGTCAATACTTTAACAGTGATTTAATGGCGCAGATTTTTGTAGCAGGTCCTTTATAAATGATCTGCCTCCTCTCGGACACAGGGACCCTTCACACTCTTCTCCTCCGAGGGCCAGCCTGACAATTATTCTAACAGATTGTTACATCTCCCTAGCCAAAATAAATAGTAGTTTTGATAATACTTGTGTTACCTGCAGTGTATTTAGTTAGGAAAGACATACATCTTCCATGCTGCTGCTAAACCATCACACAGTGATGTGGGGTGGCTGGAGGATAAGGGGAATATAATGTTTCCATCAAACTATGTGCTTATTTTCTTCTGGACAAATAAGCATCCACTGCTGGTCTCACCCTTTAATTTTTATGGTTTCTAATCTGAGAGCTAAAATATCCAAAAGAAATATCCAAATATCTCAACAAATTTATGGATTCCCATGAAGGTTTGTACAAACATTTGTGGTCCCCAGATAATGTATCCTACTGACTTTTGTGATCTTCTGACTTTTCCTGTGCCTGCAGACGTTTAACATTTGTGGTTCAAAGCGAAATATCTTGACAACTATTGGATGGATGAAATTTGCTTCAGATATTCAAAGTCCCTTGAAGATAAATCCCAACGACTTTGGTTTTCTTCATGTTTTTTTCTCTACCCGCACCAGCAGGTAAAAGTTACATTTTGCATATTCACAGCTCCCAGATGATGTATCCTCATGGCTGTGGTGAACCCCTGACTTGTCATCTTGTGCTGTCATCAAGTCAAATTTCCAAATATTTGGCTTATGACCAAATACCTGCAAAACTAATGACATTCCCATCTGCCTCCATTTAGGCTACTCCGTTTAAGATGATGAACCTTGTAAATATAACCTGCTAAACATCAGCATGTTAGTATTGCCACCAGTGTTGGACGGTAACTCGTTACTCAGTAAATATTACAGTTTTAATCAAAGTACTGCTGCGTTACCAGAATGCACCATCCATGCACGTGTGTGCACGACTGCACGGCAGGTTAGGGGCACTTAAACTCGACCTTATGTTGTTCAAGGTTGGCTGCTAGGCAAAAAACTTAAGGGAGAATGGGGAATGAGGGAGATAGTTGTTCTTTCAACAGCTTTATTGCCATTATTGTGAGTTGTCACAGTCAAAGATGTAAAGAACATTGTTGTACGTTGTAAACTAAAAACGTTTACAACCGTTTACAATTCTACATCTAATTTCTTGAAGCATCTGCTAAACCTGCACAGCAATGTGAAACTTGTAGAAAGAAACTCGCTACTGCCAGTGATGCATGCAGTTGTTGGGAGAGAGTGGCGTTAATCAATGTTTTATTCTTTGTAAAAACACAGAATGCTGCTCCTATAAGTGTATATGCTGAAAATATTAGTTCAAAAGTTGGGAGTGATTTGCTTTATTTTTTTATTTTTTTATTTTTCAGCCAGTAGCATTAACTCTGTATGTTTTGTAAAGAAACAAACTCCTTGCTGCTTTTATGAATATGCTTCGTTTTTTATTATGTTAAGTATATACCAGCCCATTCTGAATAGCATCATCTGGTTTGACATGCTGCAATGTTTTCAGTTTGGCTGATTGTTGACTCCTAAGGTTCAGATAAAGTGAATTAATTCCTAAAATGAGCTGGCTGAACAGGTTGTCCCTTTTTAGGAAGGGGAAGAGGTGGGAGGTTAGTTAAAGTAATATTGTAACGTAACAAGTAACGTAAATAGTTCCTTTTAATACCTAGTAATAAGTATTATTACTTATTTAAGGAGTAATACGTAAAAAACGATTATTGCAATTCCTGAGTAACTTGCCCAACACTGATTGTGGCTGTGAGTATGCTTGCATGCTGATCTGAAAGCATAGCATCACAGCCTCATACAGCCGCTAGCAAGGCTGTAAAATCTTGGTCTTATTGTAGTGCTCTTTCTGAGAACCTACAGTACTATCCCCCACAGCACTAAACGGTTTAAGTGTTTTTTTCCCTCATCCCTCTATCCTGAAACCCTTTTGCTTTTGTGCATTTGTTGTAAAATGAGAGAAGAATGTCTATGTTGCTAGTGAAATGCACGGAGGCATGCCACTGTGAGAGCATATAAATGATAATGATACAGTAGAATCCAACCTTTAGGATGTAGAGACCCTGTGAGAACAGAGGGAGAATTGCTGGGTGTGGAGGGTAAGCCCAGCATTATGTACCCACAAAGACATCTGTGAAAAGGCCTGAGGGCTATTGGATTGAAGGATGACAAAATATTTTGATTAAAAGCACCACAATAGCACTAATTTGTCGAGGATGTTTTGCAACTTTGCTGTCGTTCCAATAGCATCTATTCCAAATATTCCATCATCTCATGCCTGATAACCAAATAGGTAATGTCAGGAGTCAGATCATTTTTGTTCCAGCTGAGATATGAAATGCACAAAGATAGTTTGTATATGCCTGCAGTCATTAAATTAAATCTGCATGATTTCCTTCTTGTAAAAACATTATTGAATGGTTTTATGACTCAATAAGTATAAGAATCTGGAAATGATCATTTTTAAAAGCCAGCATTAAAACATATGCAAGCTTGGAGGCGAGTGGTAGCCTACATCATCAAAATATTTAGGAAATACTTACAACACAGTATGAACAACTGCTTCTCTTGGACAGAAAAAAATCAGCTTGTTCCATAACATCACTGTTACTGTAACTTCTTTTATTGCACATTTCCACCATATTGCCTCACATTGTCTTCATTGTGAGTTTCTGCTGGTTTCCACTTTCTCATCCAGTCAGCAACACATGGGAATATTTATGCCGACCGTCATTATGGGCACGGTTATTGTGAACTTGACCATTTTGATGTATGGGGATGAACCTTTAAGTATGTGCATTGGTGTGTCCCTATATTTAGGTCCCAACAATCTCACAAATCCAGCAGTTTTCCTGTATGTTGAGTTGAGGGTAACATACTTTTCTGTTATGAGGGTGGTGTGGTGTGGGGACAGAGAGGACCCAAATGCAGCACTCTGAGGGAAGGAGGTTTATTGAGGGAAAAAGGGGTAGAGGGACTGGAGTGGAGGGAGAGGTGGATGTCGGGGAAACACAGACACGGGGAACCAAGGAGACTGGGGGCCAGAGAGCCGGGGAACACTGGGGCCGAGGAAGCGAGGAGCGGTGGGAGAACAGGGAGGACGCCGTGGGGGAAGTCCGAGGAGGAGAGGGCCAGTGGATGAGCCCAGCCGACTGAAAGGAGGACGAAGGTGAGTGTACCTGGGAGGGAAACAGACAGAGAGACAGGGTTAGAGATAACAGAGACAACGCACAGGGAAAATGTGAGAAAAAAACTAGAAACATGAACGTGGAGGTGGCACCGGGTATGGAGCAACGACGATCAAGCAAGAGTGGTGTAGAGAACCGGGGTTGAAATACAGGCAGGGATGAGGTTGACTACTGGAAGGTGTGGCAGGCTGACGAGGTGGCTGATGAGGTGCAGGTGCGGGTCGTTGGCTGGGCTCAGGAGCAGAGGGAGAGAGAGCACACACAGGGGAGAAAACACAGGGAAGCAGGCAGGGAACAGAAAACCAAGGAAAAAGCAGAATAACTGATGAAAAGGAGAAAAAAACCAGGACACTGACCGTCAGCCGGGCTGCCACCACAACACTTTTCTATTTTATTTCAGGAATACTTTATGCACTCTGACTTAAGGCATACTGGAATAAGATAAAGGGTGAAACGTTGGAGAAAATGTCACATTTCAGCCTGATAGCCTGATAAAGCAGAGGCAGCAGCCCATTGGTTCATTTTCTAAAATGACCCTAGGCTGGCCCAATCTCACTGGTGTCAGATGTCGTGGCTCAGAGCCAAACATCTGTGGATGAAGAAGGATGTCTTTGTCAATTATCAAGATATACAAGCAAAAATGAAAGAAGTGGTGTGCTGAAAATGGATAGATATGTTTGCTGCAGCAGTAGCTTCAACATCTACGGCGACAACTCGTCATTGTGCAGTAACATGTGGAAGGATGAGAGGTGGCTGGCCATGGTCGCTGCCAGGCAGAGGAGCAAGAAGAGGAGCAGATATGTGACAGGAAGGAACAGAGTGAGCAGGAGGAGAGTGTAGCTGAATCGGTAAGCAAGGAGTAGCCAAGCAGCAACCTCCGGGGGGGGGAATTAAGCTAATGCAGAAGTGCAAAAAACTGCAGTTCATCGAATAGCTACTTGAGGCTACTTGAGGCTATGTGATACAAGGAATATGAGAATGTGAAATCCCCCTGATGGTGTCAAAACACAGGTGGTGGTGATCAAAGGATGAAGAAAAATGCTGAGGATCTGGATGTGATGAGGAGGACTTCTGCTGTGCTTGAACTGGACCTAGACCTGATGCGGTGGAGAATGCCCACAGTGAGGCCACAAGTTTGACAGTGACTACATGATAGTCAAAATGCAGCCTCCCTGAGCCGCTGTAGACTCTTGTAATGTACAGATTGCTTTTGTTCATCTCACTTAATAGCGACTGCATGCATATCTTCATGAACGGACAAAAGGGTGTCTTGTTATTTCCCCCACACAATTTAGGCCTAATAATATCCCTTAATTATTCCCAGAGAACCTTAAATTCACAGATTTATTGCAATAAAATGTATTTATGTATTACACTAATAAATATTTTCAATGTATCAAATGACAATGTGAAAGGGGTCGCTATTTGTGATGAACATACAGACCTGATCACCCAGTTTAGCTGACAATGTTTTCTTTACTGTTTATGTTCACTCTCAACGGCATCATAAAGTTGCTTTTGTCTGCAGCAGGCAGCTGTTTTCAGCAACAACAACAACAAACCACTGTACAGTACCTGCTCAGCACGCAGCTAACTGTGTCTGTCTCCTAGACACAGTTAGCAATAGTTAGCTACAACTTAGTGAATACAGTACATACAAAAGAGCCTGATATTTCCCCCATGAGTGGGTAGAAACCAAAAACAGGGCTGTAAGGAGAGTCAATATTGGACTTACATTAGCCAGGTGGCCACAAACATGACGAGTGAATGATGTGCTGCTCTGCATCTGCTGGATGTGTAAATAAGCAAATGTATGCTAACAAGTTCGTCATATCAACTTGGTGATGATGTGTCAATGCTGTGTCCACAACGTGTTTCCAACGCCCTCAGGTGGCCAAAAAAATCAGTTATTGCAGGTTTAAGTTGTGCTCACAGGTGTCTTACATGGACTCATATTCAAAGTTATCTTTTAAACCTTTTGTATCCAGAGAAAATAAAGTAAAAATAAATAACAACTTTTTAAGATTCATCTTGCATCTACATGCCGTAACACATTTGTCAGTTTCTTCCTTGTCAGCTTCTTACACTGGCTCAAGGGAGAGTTGAGTACTTTGCTCAAAAAAATATTAACTGCTGATGATGTACATTTTTCACCCAGATATCACAGTCAGTCAGTCTGGAGATGTTTAACCTCCTGATCTCAGTCAGGCTACTCTAACCTCTGGGATATTTCAAGACATGACATAAGCTCCCACTGTGATCCTTTATGTAGTGATTATACACTATCTACAGTTAAAGAGTCTTTATTGAAATGCAGTGTCCACACTAATGACAGACAGTATGATTCTCTTCCAAATAAACAATCTCTCAGAGCTCATGGCTTGCTTTGTGTTGGACTGGACTCCCACTGTACATGGAGCCGTGTTAATCTGCAGCTCTGGCAAATCTGACTGACTGTAGCTGGAGTGACTTATACTTACATTGAATACAGTCTCTATGTGCCTCTGTTATTTCTGTGGGAGGGAGGGAGCCAAAGAGACGGGCCATTCCAGTGGCATTTCCAGTGGCAGTCAACGAACGTTGGCCCTCTCGCAGAACAGGAGGCTGTGAAACGCTTAGAGCTCCTTGCGTGTTCGAGTAAACACCCTCTTTTGGTCTGAGGCCCCTCCAAGGGTCAATACACTGTTACATCACAAAAGCTGGATTCATGGTTAGTTGCTCCAAGGTCTAGAGGAGGAGAAGAAGAAGGACACAGTGCTACTTCTCATGTGCTTTGTCACTTTTATATGACTATCTTGTGTAGCTATCTCCTCACGTCGTCGTCAACCTATGCGCTCACTCCCCTCCTTTGAGTGTATTTTCGTTCATTTTTATAAGGCTCCCTCCTTTCATTCATACTAATTTTGTTTATGTTGTTTCACTTCCCCTTCCTGTCTCTTCATTTTTAGCACAGCACACACCCTTTCACTGTTTCTTTCTGACTTTCATTTTTCCTCGATCCAGGTAAATGAAGGCTTTGAGAGAGAGCCCATTGGCTGCGGCCACACGCTGCCCACACCACAAGGTAAAATGCACAAACCCTTAGGTACGAGTGTAGGAGGAATAAGATGTGTGTCTTTTATTTACCAAGAAACCAGCAGCATCACAACCAGTGTCAAGTTTAGAAGCCCACGTTTGAATCTTCTCCCAATGTTTAACTCAGGATCACATATCAGACTGCAAATGTTCTTGTACTCCTTGAGAGTAATGGGCCCACAGAGGAACAATGCTACCTCTGGTGGTTGTATGTGCACAATGCATGCTGCAGTCCATTCATTTAATGTTTAGATATTGGAAGAAGCTCTGGATTTGTGCAACTTGGGACAGAAGACAGTTACATTTCTGGAAAGAAAATGATTAGTTTAGTTGAACCAAATTCATATGACATTAAAAGCAGAGAGGAGAAAAAAAGGTAATATTTCCACACCAAGAACCGACTAAACAAATAACATCCTATAATCCCCTTGTACATGGAGAGGGCTTGTTACAGAAAGTCTAATAGTAAAGAGACAGAGAGAAAATTAGTAGCTAGCTACAGCCTACTATATTTTTCTTTGAGCATATACAATAATTAACTTTATATATACGTTCCCAAACCCAATGCTTAGCCATCCCCAGCTGTGTATTTTTGGTGCCAGCAAGCAGGCGGAGGCCACTGTCATTTCCCAACAAGGATTCAATCTTATGCAGCCTTTTCTCATACGAAGCCTCCTGGCTTAAACCGCCACACTTGTCCCAGTAAACCAAACCTTAATGACAGGCTTGTCTAAAGCTGGAGTCTGTAAAAATGCCTCTGGGCACTTCTATTTGTCTATGTCTATTTCCTATATCTGCTGTTCTGACTTTATGTGCGCTTTTCTTTTATATTCCTGGTTTTTGCTTCCGGTTATGGGAGAAAATGTTATTCTAGCCTTAAAAAAACTGGCAACCGAGACATTTGTCCTGCGCTGTTTCTGGTTCCAGCAACTGAAATAGAAGATAAGTGTGCATTTTATAAAATTTGATTTCACTCCTTCCTTCTCTCAGAGGCAGGCAGGATGCAAGCTCAACTAAAATCCCGGTGGGGGCCTGTTTTTTCCTTCTTTTTTTTCAGGGCCTATTTTCAATGGGGCCTTTCTACAAAACTCATTAATATCATAGTACAGTCACACCTACATTCGCTAGCTGAACTTCCTCTAGAAATCCAAACAGGTCAGAAAGAGACAGATGGACTTTTGAGAATTCCTCGTGTTTGCCTCCCACTAGAACAGCAGGCCTGTGTAGGACCAGGGCTCTGCCTTATGAAGGGCACTCACTAAGGCATCACTGAGACTCGTTTCACAGAAAACATCCATCAAAAGCCTTCATTTAACTAGAGATGAAAGATGAGCCTTTTAACTCCTTCCTCTACCCTAAGCCTGGCCCGTTGACTTTTTCATCTGTTTACGTTCCGACACATAAACATCGAAAAGCACCTTCTGTATGCGAGGATCCTTCCTTCACATGATTAGTGATAGTCTGCATGAAGTCCTCATATTTTCAGCATGATGAAAAATATGTCCCCCACACTGGATCAAATACTTGGTCTTGCAAAGGGTACTCCTCACTATGTGAACATGCATGCTTGTATGTGCTCACATATGTGGAAACCTGTAGCATCACTCCTGGTCATATGCTTAGTACTTAAATTCCTGGACAGATATCCTAGACAGTTGATATTTCTGCATGAGCTTGTTTTTGTACAGTATCAAATCAAATCAAGTTTTCATGTCAAACTCTCCTATATGGTATTTATCATAAAAGTGCAATAAGACAAACAAAGAGACAACAACGTACGTGTGTGAATATTTTTTTATTCTTGTTTATTTCAGACCAACTTGTGCTTTTTCACTGTTAGTGTCCTGGTGATGAAGCACTATTGTTCTCAACTTCTAATTGGTAATTGGATGACAACCTACACTACCTCTGTTTTCACGTGTGTATGTACGGTCATTTCATGGTTCACCATAATTTTGTTTATGGTAATTTGGGTACACAGGGTGTCCACAAGGTGTCAATCAGCTGTGAATATATGAGGTTAGGTTAATCCAGAGCCTTCAGGGATTTCTCGACAGTCTTGGGCTAGAATTAAATTCCCCGTTCAAAACTCAACAATTTTCACAGCTATTTTCTGGTTAAAAATAAAATAAAACAATAAAAATTATTTGGGAATACTACATTTTGTTTGTTAATCGGTTTGTTTGTTAATTGTTAATTTCAGTGCTGAAACAACTCCATTTTCCAAGTTTTTCTTTGTGTTTTCCTTTTTGAAATGTTGCAGTTAACAAGTTGCCATGTGGAAATATTTTGGCACAGCAAGATAGCCTTTAGGGGAGTAGGATGTTACATAGAGTCTGAGATGGTCAGAAACAATCATCAACAGACATCACAGGGTTGACACATGTGACATGAAATTAAGGCTCTTTTACTGAAGCGAGTACATACAGTATCCAACATATTCATAAAATCTAGAACTTTGTACTTAAAAGGGTGGAGCTCTTCCTGACATTAAAAGACTATATTCAGGCTACCACAGGGTACGAAGGAATGCATGTGGGTGCGTCTGGTGCGTCCACGCTGTATGTATAACATAAACAGCAAACATCCATCAAAGGAAGTGGCACCCCTGAAGCTAAATATCGCACCCTTTGCTACAGAAAACGCTGCTCACACACGCACAGCCAGAACTGGTGTAACTTGACTTGTATATTCAACAAACATTTCTAAAGCTGCATCAATTCTTCTTAATACAGAGAAAGATATAAAGGCTATGAGAAAATACAGGGTGAAACACAAAACACCTTTTCACGCAGCACATTCTTAACTTTTAACACATTCAACTGGTTTATATTGATTTATTGTGAAATGATTGTAATTATACTCACACAACTTGCAGGAGAAACATAGTTAGTAACAGATGATGGCATAGTTAGCAACACTTGACAACAATTCATTCATTTCACATTACACATTTATTTATACAGGTGCTGGTCATATAATTAGAATATCATCAAAAAGTTGATTTATTTCAGTAATTCCATTCAAAAAGTGAAACTTGTATAATGTGTACATTCATTCCACACAGACTGATATATTTCAAGTGTTCATTCCTTTTAATTTTGATGATTATAACTGACAACTAATGAAAACCCCAAAATCAGTATCTCAGAAAATTAGAATATTGTGAAAAGGTTCAATATTGAAGACACCTGGTGCCACACTCTAATCAGCTAATTAACTAAAAACACCTGCAAAGGCCTTTAAATGGTCTCTCAGTCTAGTTCTGTAGGCTACACAATCATGGGGAAGACTGCTGACTTGACAGCTGTCCAGAAGACGACCATTGACACCTTGCACAAGGAGGGCAAGACACAAAAGGTCATTGCTAAAGAGGCTGGCTGTTCACAGAGCTCTGTGTCCAAGCACATTATTAGAGAGGTGAAGGAAAGGAAATGATGTGGTAGAAAAAAGTGCACAAGCAATAGGGATAACCGCACCCTGGAGAGGATTGTGAAACAACCCATTCAAAAATGTGGGGGAGATTCACAAAGAGTGGACTGCAGCTGGAGTCAGTGCTTCAAGAATCACCATGCACAGACGTATGCAAGACATGGGTTTCAGCTGTCGCATTCCTTGTGTCAAGCCACTCTTGAACAAGACACAGCGTCAGAAGCGTCTCGCCTGGGCTAAAGACAAAAAGGACTGGACTGCTGCTGAGTGGTACAAAGTTATGTTCTCTGATGAAAGTAAACTTTGCATTTCCTTTGGAAATCAAGGTCCCAGAGTCTGGAGGAAGAGAGGAGAGGCACAGAATCCACGTTGCTTGAAGACCAGTGTAAAGTTTCCACAGTCAGTGATGGTTTGGGGTGCCATGTCATCTGCTGGTGTTGGTCCACTGTGTTTTCTGAGGTCCAAAGTCAACGCAGCCATCTACCAGGAAGTTTTATAGCACTTCATGCTTCCTGCTGCTGACCAACTTTATGGAGATGCAGATTTCATTTTCCAACGGGACTTGGCACCTACACACAGTGCCAAAGCTACCAGTACCTGGTTTAAGGACCATGGTTCATGGTACCTGTTCTTACTTGGCCAGCAAACTCGCCTGACCTTAACTCTATAGAAAATCGATGGGGTATTGTGAAGAGGAAGATGCAATACGCCAGACCCAACAATGCAGAAGAGCTGAAGGCCACTATCAGAGCAACCTGGGCTCTCATAACACCTGAGCAGTGCCACAGACTGATCGACTCCATGCCACGCCACATTGCTGCAGTAATTCAGGCAAAAGGAGCCCCAACTAAGTATTGAGTGCTGTACATGCTCATACTTTTCATGTTCATACTTTTCAGTTGGCCAACATTTCTAAAAATACTTTTTTTGGATTGGTCTTAAGTAATATTCTAATTTTCGGGGAGATACTGAATTTGGGATTTTCATTAGTTGTCAGTTTTAATCATCACAATTAAATGAAATAAACATTTGAAATATATCAGTCTGTGTGTAATGAATGAATATAATATCCAAGTTTCACTTTTTGAATAGAATTACTGAAATAAATGAACTTTTTGATGATATTCTAATTATATGACCAGCACCTGTATATGAAGAGTGATGCCTTGGTAGTACCTGATACATTGGTAGATATGTCAATAGCAAAAGAAATAAAACCTCTTCTATTTGTTGAGAGTTGTTGGCTACTGCATTATCAAAAATACTTTTTGGTTAACAGGACTAAGATTCGACAGCCATGCAGCTCTGTAAGTCTGTATTCACAACAGTGCTTTGAGCTAAATGCTAACATCAGCTTGCTATAATTCCTGCAATGACAGTGTTAACATGCTGATATTTATTAGGTGCAATCTTAATAACATTAGCAAATTAGCACTAAACACAAAGTATAGTTAAGGCTGAATGGAATGTCATTGGTTTTTCAGGTATTTGGTCACAAACCAAAGCCTAAGGCACACCTGTGCAATACCCATGCTATCTGATCAGCACCTTGATACGCCACACCTGTGAGGTGGATGGATTATCTCGGCAAAGGAATAGTGCTTATTAACACAGAATTTGACAGATTTGTGAACAATATTTGAGCGAAAGAGGTCTTTTGTGTACATAGAGAAAGTCTTAGATATTTTCTTTTTTTCTGTTTTTTTTTTTTAAACCTGTCCTGCCCAGCAGCCTGGTATAGAGTATAATGACCTGGATACCATATTGTGCCAGACAGATTTTACTTTAACAAGAGAGTATTAATATACTCCTTTGTCTGTTTTATTATTTATTTAATTATGTATTGATTTGTCACCGGGCCAGACAGGGGGGCAGACACGGGGATGGGGGGGCACAAACAGACAGCACAGAGAAAGGACAACACCTGTAAGAGAAGGGGGATGGAGGGTGGGGACAACAGGGAAAAGCAGTGGGAAACACCAATTGCAGAAAGCAACGAAACCTGCAATAGAACAGAGGGGGGCTTGGGGAGGAGAAAAACAACAACAAACAAACACAAACAAAAACAAACAATAAAAATAATAATAATAGTAAAAGACAACAAGCAGAACAGCAGCAATGAACAGCTGACATATTAAGACAACTAAGAGAACAATGAAAACAAGAAACAGTCCAGCACACTAAATAAGCAACACAACACAGCCACGAGAGCTGGAATAATAACAATTAAATAATAATAACAAATAATTTAAGTAACTGAAAGAAAAGCATCAGGAATAATTCTACCAGGGACAACCTAAAGTCTTAGATCTTTGAGCTCAGCTCATGATGAATGGGGGCAAAAACAAGTGTTGCGTATGTTCAGGTCAAGGTGGAAAATTATTGAAACAGACAAAAATTACCCCCCACACACACAGAGGCAGTCTCTAGGAACATGTGTTCAGTTGTCCCTAAACTGAGCTGACAGTTTGTGGATGAAACCACAGAGAACTCCATCACTTGTACAATTTCCATACTGTGTTGTGCGTTCTTGGCCAGCTTGTGGTTAGCGTAAAGACACAAAAGTTAAAAAGAGTGTTTTGAGGATGACATGACTCTTTCAGACTCTCAGAAAATCTGACGTGAATTTCCCTTCTGACTATAGTTTTATTGTTTAGGAACCCTGCTCTGGTACCCCTGAAGGTGCCAGCTGGACAGTCCTACCATCTTGTGGGATGAAATTAGCTTTAGATGTTTGCAAGGAACCACAATTGATGGAAAACCTAAAAAAAATTGGAAATGGTAGCAACAGCAAATTACCATTAAAGTTCCACTTAGCAACAGTGTATTTTCAGGCAGTGACAACTGTTTCTTTAAAAAATACATTTTATTATGTTTGTGGCCATTTTTTACCTTTATTGGACAGTCAACAGAGAGATTTCAGGAATCAAGGAACAGCATTGTGATTCATATTCTCTCTGCCCTAACCTCTCTTTCAAATATTTTAAAAAGAACTGCTCACTTGCTGAAAAGTGAGCTGTTTTTTAATTCAGAAATTAAAAGGGCACTCCAGTAACTTTTGCACACTTAGAAAGTGGGGAATTTGCAAAAGACAGATAAAACATTAGAAATTCCATGCACCAGAAGCTGGGATGTTGTGACTTTTAGTCCTTAGGATGGCTCTAAAAACACTGGATGCAACATTTCCCATAATAAAACTCAATGGTGTATTTAATCAAAACCTCCCTGACTGGTAAATGCCCACATCTTTCAAATTTCATGCCCGCAGTTTATAATGCCCTTTTTTTTTTTTTTCAAATGTAAAGTCTCCAAGCACCAAGCCATGACAACCCTATTGACGTCATCAGGGTTGATGATGTTGGCCTGATGAAGACATCTTCAGGATCATTGTCTCAGACTTTGGAAATCTCCCTCCAGAGCCATGGAAGACATTCATGTAACCTTTACTTAAGGACAAGTAAACTGATAAGTGCCCCTTTAAGAAACATCCCAGCAGTGACCACGCTGTTGAGATGAGAGCCAGATGAGATGAGTAAAGACCCTTTGACCAGACAATAGAGATGCACACCAGCATTCTTTGCATAGCAGCTAACCAGCGAGGAGTGGACCGGGCTAAAACATCAAACTGGGTTCTAAAACATCCCTGGAGCCACAGGAAACAGACTCTGCCCATAGTGCAGCATCACACTGGTGCTTGTTAACTGGTCTGTTCATCTTCCTGTTTCACTTGCGTCATTGCATGTCTGGGTGTGTGGATGCAGACATGCAAAACACTGTGGACAAGACAGCAATGAAAGTGAGCATCTTTCAGGATTAAAAGAAGAAGAAAACAAAATAAGAGGGTTAGCAAGATACAATGATCCCAAAACCAGTTCACTGGCACCTGATCCAACAGACAGAATAAGTTGGTTCAAGAATAGAGCTTGCATAGCTGAGTACACCAACAAGTCAGAGCTATCATTACATAAGAAACAATGGACTGGGTCCAATTTAGAACAGACATGTTATTTCTCAAGCTGTTAGCGTCCGCTGAAAGCTCCTTCAAATAAAAGTGAAGCTGAGAAGGAATCTCTGTAAAAGTAAATTACAAACACAAGATAATGTTCTGGCAGGAAGACCAATAAAAAGTATTATAAGATGCCCTATGATATAATGCACAGATAAAAGACACCAGTAAAACCCATTGACCAGCAGAAGCTGCAAATCTCAGTGCTTTGAAATCTCTGCCTGCTGCCCTAACAGTGGAAAAGTGTGTCTCACGTCTGGCTAGTTGAAAGTCCTCTCTGAAACAAAACTCTATTCAGGTCAGATTAAGATCACATTCTGAGGGAGGACAATGGCACCACTGATCTAGGGGCCAGCAGAAATAGAGAAGATTGCTTGACTGACCTTAGCTTGACGACTTAGTCCAGACGATTGCTGTTGCTAGAAAGCAACCAAAGACAGTGTTATGGACACATAAGGTAAATCTTCAATCCATTTTTGGTAATAAGAGTGCATGTAGCCCCAATTCCACTAATCGTATCAGTTAAACTGTCTGTGAAACACCTTTTTTGATTACAGGCAGTAGAATGGATGTAACATAAAAGATGTTTATTTTTTCATGACAACAATATATCTTTTTAGTGGGTTGTTCATGTTCTGCAGAGCACCCAAGAGGAAAAGAATACATCACAAGTGAGCACAGCTATTATGCTCTGCACTGCTGACTCTTGGAAATATGCTTATTCGCTTAGAGTTTGATGAGAAGATTGATACCACACTCAAGCTGGTTAGCTTAGCTTAGCACAAAGACTGGTGACAGGGGGAAACAGCCAGCCTGGCTCTGTCCAAAGGTTACAAAATCAGCAATCAGCAGTCATCATCAATCTTCTCTAACTATCCACAAGAAAACAAAAACATTTGCATTTGCCTTTACTTCTTCAGTTTTTCATTTACTCTGCTTTTCTTTCAAAATCTACAACCAAATGTATAGAAATAAGACAACTGACACAAATACAGACTTAGGAAGGTTACACCATAAAGAAAAATAAAGAAAGGGTAAATTTGATGCCATGCAGCAGGAAACAACATGGCGCTGGCTGGCAAGCAATATAAGAGTGAGGTGAAATGGTATCGTTTCACTTGAGGCATCTTTTATGTGAGGTTTTGGCCACACTGACTTATCGTGATATAACTTGATGAGGCAGCAGCATTCACACAAATTGCTAAGAATTACAAAACAACATTATAGAAGGATATAGTTGTAGGATGCATTTAGCTCATATAGTCACACAAAAATAGCATCAATCTGTGGTCCGTGTATTGAATTGCTAAACCTCAACCACAAACCACAAAAGTTAGGTTAAGTTTGATACACAGATCCTACAAATGTGCTTAAGGACAGCTATTCTTGGCACTGTCATGGACTTTGGACACTGATAACCCATCAGTTCCTGTGGAGCCGCTGAGGAGGAAGCAGTAATGAGATGTGTTGTATGATGAGGTGGCTTTATTGGGAAACCCATCTTTATAATTACTATTATTATAAGTCAAGCCTCCCTGTAAAACACTTACACACATATGTTGTCTCTTGATCTTTAAACTCTTTCCTATCCAGCTTGACTATGGTGGTTACAGCATAGCACCCCTGTGACTGTGAATCATTTTATACATATTTATACATGGATGTAAATGTGAATCAAATGTATGTATTTATTATAGTTATTAATCATTATATTTATTTATGAGGTACTTATTTATTTAGTTCTTCACTCAACGGAGCAATCTGTAACTGATGAAGGCCATGTGATGTTTGTGAAAGCCCGGGAAGAAATCTAGTAAGTAGACTTTGGATATGTTCATATGAGATTTAACTACATTTATAAACAGTTTTAAACCTGCCTGTTAATTACTTGGAGTCATACACTAGCCTATGTCATTAAATATGACAACCATGTCATACAGTTTCATTAATCATTCATTAACTGTTTATATTGTTTGTAGACCAGTTATGGACCAGTTATATCTGTATTCAATTACATTATGGTGTATTTTAAACCATTTATATAAGAATATACTGTATATACTAGTATAAATGCTAAATACAGGGGTTCAGAGGTAAGTATTAACAAAACAATCTCTAAAAAAGAGATTTTAAGAAACAACTCAAGAAATAATTTATAAGACAACCTTACAAATTATATAACCTGAATAAGTATTATTTAGCGTAATCTGAAAAATAGATGTGCAAATTAATTAAGATTTGTTATTATTTGTTTTTTTAATGGCTGTTTCATATGTTTGGGTTTGATGTAATTCATTTCATTGGGTTGGTTGTAATAATATATAGGAATATTATATATTTACTGTGCATAGTGTTAGTGTAAAAATGTGCTGTTGTAAATACACTGTATATTTTTATACTTCAGAGCAGCTTCTTCCCTAAAATAATGTATAAATCTACCTTGTATCTTACTCTCTCTGACCAATAACTCCGCAAAGACATCAATGGTTATGAAAGAAATGCACAACACAAACATTTCTGGAAAGGGGTTAATGGCTGAAAGAAAACAGTGGAGCATTAGAGTGTTAGCAGATATCTTGATCATTTGGCAGTGAGCATACAAGACAAAGTAGAGGGGAAGATACCGCACCAGAGCGCATTAAAATATACAGTAGAAGCCTCTAATAACATGTGATCTGATACGCTCTGTTACAGAGTGAGTCTCCACCTAGCACTGATCTTGACAGCAGTGACTGAGGATCCCTATGATAAATCAGTCAGTGCCTCAGTATACTGACAGGCCCAGCCCACTGGAGTACAACCACGGTTGTAGTAGTAACAGAAGCAATAACCAGAGGATTTAGTACTGCCCAGTGCCCACAAATGTCCAAACCTTGGCAGAAGCCAACCACATGCGAAACTGCCAGAAGTGTAAGAAAAACGAAAGGACATTGAGGACACAGAGGTCATGTCCTTGGTAATATTTCTGGAAATCTAGGAAAGTGTAACGACTTGAAGAGCAGATTTGATTCTGCAGTTGCACATACGACATCTGACATGTTTTTGTTGTTGTTTGTTTTGCTTTAAATTTTTTAAGTCTGATTCTGCCATGCTATCATTGTGGCTCAGGGGATGGCAGAGGCTGTCTGTCAGTTGGTCCATAATTTATATCTCACCAACTACTGAACATTTTGTACAGACATGAATCCTTGTGATTTTGGTGATGCCTTCACCTTTCGTTTAGCGACATCATCAGGTCAACATTTTAGCATCGTCATGTTAGCGTTGTCGTTGTAAGCTTGTTGGCTTGCTAATACTAGCATTTAGCCTCCTAGTTTAGTCGTGTTTAGACTAAACTTGATTGTGTCGTAAGCAAAAAACAGAATGCATTAAAATATTTATGAAATTAATTTTGTATTCTACACCAGAAATAAATACAGAAGATACAACACACAATGTTAAATGCATAAATAAAATGGGAATACTTTTTTTTTTGTTTCCTGTACAGTCAGATATTCTGAATAATCTTTCAGCAAGATGGCAGGTTTAGTGCAATAATGTTTCTGTCATCCAAAATAGGAACTTTCGTAATTGTTAATAGACATGGTTAGTTCTTTGAGAAGCCTTGAGCTGTTTATCCCCAGACCTGTTGCATAGAGAACTGTGCTGAAAAAATTTATATTTAATGCACTTAATTTCATCCAGATGACAAAAAAAAATAATCTTTCTGTAAGAACAGCCAAAAGCTATAGAATGTATAATTAAAACACAAGAACTCAAAAGCAACTGTACGAGAAGCAAAAACCGTACTGGCTTGGCAAAGTTACCAAAACCTCAAAGGAAAGATTATGGAGTTTACAAAAAGGGAAAGGAGAAGAAACCACAGATGTCATCAAAAAAGAGGGTTTATCCTTGAGGTTACTGCTTCTACGTAAATGTGGGCTGTAGGGCCACATGAACACTGAGCTTCTGATCTGAACAGAAAACTCACCAAAATCTATTAGGATTGAACGCTCACATGTAAAAAAACACCGTATGTTCTCACAAATGACATATGTGCAAAAACATACAAAATTAAAGTGACAGACAATTACTTCTTTCATCAGTTGAGCTATTACCTCCCACTGACCCTCCCCTCAAATCAGTGGCTATCGAGCCCCAGACTTGTTTTGTCAGTGTAAACAGCCCAAATAAAACAGTGTTTCTCTGGTTTGATGCAGAGAGATGCGTCCCTCTGAGGGGAGGCATTCATTAGAGCGCCACCCACATGCAGTTTACCGACCCCTCAACCTCACATTAACAATCTCTGCAGGCTGTGTTATGGGTGTGTGTGTACATATTTGTGTGCGTGCATGTATTGAAGTGTACATGTGGTTTGGTGGGTCTGATGGCTTTACCACTCTGCGGACCCTGTTTCCACTTTCTGTTGAAAAACCTTCCAGACCTTGACAGAGTTTTTGATAACTTTGTATAAAGAATAACTGCACTCTACAAATGCTTTTGGCAACTTTTTCAGTTCCACAGTAGCAAGAAAACAAACATATTTTAGGTTTTGGTCCTGAGTAAAGTATATTTTTTTTAAGTGTGGACATAAGGCCACAAGTTAAACCCTGTAATGGACTTTACCTTAAAGGAATAGTTTGAGTTCACTAGTTTTTGGAAAATATGCTTATCCACTTTCTTGCCATGAATTTGACAAGAAGATACCACTTTCAAATCTTACCATTAAATATAAAGCTTATGGTTAGCTTAACATAGCAAAAAAAAAACATAGAAACAGCTGGGCTGACTCTATTATTAGGTTAAAAAAGCTAAAGCTAAAGCTCACTAATTAATATGTTATATCTCGTTTGTTTTATGCAACTACAAGGAACTTTTGGCCCCTACGGACAAAACGGGGTTTTGCCTCATCTGGCCAGCACGTGCATTTGATTTGGAAAGTTCATTCAGTGAAAGAGAGGTGCACTTTATTTTTAATACTATTTTTGTTTTTAAACTCAGCTGTTTGTAGGATGCATAGCTGCTTATTGAAAGTGTTGCACTGCATTGTGCATAAAGGCATAAAAAATAAAAACTAGCTTAACTCTTGGCAAGAAAGCAAACAAGGGTATTAACGATTTCCCTGTGTTTCTTAATGGTTTCTACTAACTATTAGCAGTCTAATAAAAGCCTGAAAAATATAAAAATAAGTTTCTTTGTGCTCAATAGAGTACCCAGTTAAAACCTGTTGCTATCCAGGTGCTTCACAGGAAATGCCACATGTGGGATAGTAACAACCATAAAATGACGGCCGTCTAAAACTAAAGCATCATGGGGCCACTTGTTTGGAATAGACAGACAGAGAGACCAGGTAGAGAGGTGAGAGGGCAGAGATCACGTGGTGCTGAGGCCATGGATGGAAGGTGTTGACGTTAATTAATCCAGATTAATCCTGGAGAGCGATCTGTGTTCACACTGATGGTATGCCAGTCAAATTTTGCTATGACTGGTCACTAGCCAGAATGATTATAGACATGCTGGGATGTTATCCTTTGAATACCTTGGCCTGATGTGGTGAGACAGGCAGCCAGGGAAAGCTTTGCAGGCACAATGGAACCTGGCCAAGGTGGAGTAGAGAGTTGCAGTGTGAACCCTTGGCAGTCAAACAAAAGAGAAAAGGTTTGTAGAACACCCAAACATTTTGTTTGGTCAGCTGCTGGGATAGAGGCCAAACCTTCCTTTTGTGGAATTTTGCAAAAGAAGCAGTAGTTTTGACAGCATTTAAAGGACATAAAATTGCTGGAAATCAAACATGGAAGTGAGACAGACTCATTTCCTGCAGTACCAGTGCTCACACTTTTCATGCAAATCTTTCTCCTCTAAAATAAGGGTGGAACACATTTATATAATACTTAAATTGCTGAAATCATTCATGATGATTCCGGTAACTCTTCCCTGTTTATTTATTATTGACAGAAGTACTCTATAGGGGGATATGTGGATCCCATTTCCAAATGAGAAATACCTAGGTTTGAAATAAAAGATTTCAGATGAAGACACAATGTTCATTGGAAGTGCAAAGCATTTCTGTGAGTTTTCACAGGCTGAAGAAAAACTACACTGAGGCATACGTATGTCACTTGGTTGCAGAGGCAGTTTATTGCTTTTCCTCATGTTGAGCACTAGATGTCCCCCTTTGTATGGTGTATTTTGCAAATTGGATCTCTTCCTGGTATTGACATTGTTGCATCAAATAATAGCATTTCTTAAAAGTCTATCAGGTTGGTTGGTGCAAAACTGCCTTTTTGGTCATCATCTATTATTTCTAATACTACCACAATAAATTAGAATTTCTCTGAAAACAGGAAATACCACATACCTATCAGATGAAATAAATGGGACCATATCTTTAGATAAATTGATTCTCCATCCATCCATCGTCAACCGCTTATCCTTCGTACAGGGTCGCGGGTGGCTGGAGCCAATCCCAGCTGACATCGGGCGAAAGGCGGGGTACACCCTGGACAGGTCGCCAGTCTAAATTGATTCTGTAATATTTTATTCACAAATGTATCAGACTCAGGTCAGATTCTTATGATAAATACCTTTATAATAGACAACTTTTATTCAATTTTAATTTATTTGTCAGGGACAGTTTAAACTAAAAGTGGCTTTTAATAAGCACTAAAATGTCAGAAATCATATTGTACCAAATGTTTTTTGTCCGTGTTTTAAAGGGTCTCGACACCAATCGTCCACCCACACTGTTGTTCTCAGTTATTTTGCCTGATTAGACCTCCCCTCAGGACTGTGTGGGCATGTGCAGACTGTGCGTCATTGTCATTTCTCTGACTCACCTGCTTGTTATATTGCATGTGTATCGAGGGCAAGACATAAGGCTCTTTTCACAGCAGATAGGACAAGTAAAGGTGTAATTAAAAACATTAAGAAGGGCTCTGTTCCATTCAGTGTGTACCTGTGAAAAATGGTATATGCAGCTTTAGTTTATCTTCACATTTGTATCTCTCTGGCCATGTCGATCCCCTCTGCATTGGCTCTGTGCACCCCAATTTGAAGCCATCGATTTAGATAATGACAATGTTGTTGGAAATAAATGTAACAACTGATTTTATATACTTTGACAATCTGATGTAATATTCACTCTAGGTGTAAAAATAAATGTGTCATCTATTGGAGCTCCTGTCCTATTAGAAGTTAAATTTGCACAGTACTTTTATTTTCAAAATCTGTTAATGTGTATATACATTACAGTGTTCCAAGTTTTATGTTTCCTTTAGTCATGATAGTGATCTTAGCTGTCGTATGAAGAAATTAACACAGATTTCTTTCAACCATATTGACAGGGAAATGTGAACACTGGTGCATACTTCAAACCCCACTTTCCGTCAGTCTCTTTTTCTCTTTCACTCACAAGCACACACACATGAACTAATCACAAACTCTGTCAATTAATCATGTGATTCAGCTTGACTCTGGGAGTTGAAGAAGGACAGTTTATCCAGGTATGTGAGGGCCTTGCAGGTCACCAGGCCGTAGTACGTCTTTAACAGTGAGCATCTTCCACCTCTCTGTCCCAGGTCTGCCCACACTATATCTAGTTCATGGCTTCTCATTCCTGCTGAGCTAAACAGATAGCGATAACAGCAGGCGTTGTAGCGGATATGTTTCTCCCCTGAGAACCTGGCACTGTGGGTAGGTGCCACACCAGCCTTCTGAGCACAAATGCCCACAAAAACATCAGCTGGCAAAGGTGCCCGGACTTCTGCAGACACTACATACACTTTTCGGACCACATCCTGGGACAGAACATAACTCGTCCCATCACAGTATTCAGGCAGGTACTTGTCAGGGTACAGAGCCGGGAGCAGGTAGCCAGGACTGTTGGGGTCCCTGTCAGGGGAGTCCCTCTGGATCACCCTACCTAGATAAAGATCCTCTGGGTGCCTGTGCAGCCCGAGTAGGTAGCCTCCGATGGCAGGGAGGTTGACAAACACAGAGTCCTTGGTCAGCAGAACAAAGCGTGCCATGGGACAGAAGGTGATCACCCAGCGAAGTGCCAGCACTGTCTTTTCTGTTGGCCCACGGAGGGATGAGTCAGTCACAGCATGACCCTGGACCATGTCCCCATATCGGTCAGACTCTATCATGAGGGCCTTTTGTGCATCGGAAGTCTGAGTTGATCCTAAGAAGAACAGTATCCGCACTGGGAAGCCTTGGACGAATGTTTGGTTGGCCCATGTCCTCCTGACTGCATCTCTTTGGGTGATATTAGCTGTGGAGCTGAAGACTAGAGTGAGGAGGAAGAGGTCCGAGTTTCTGCAGGCATCAGGGTTAGCAATGGGGTAGGCATGGGACACATTCTCCCTGGCGTTGCTCAGGTCAAGTTTCCTTGCTTTCTCTCTTACATCAGCAACCGTGCCATCAGTGTAGACCCCAGGTGTGGGCTGCAGGAGGTACTCCTCGACAAAGTCTGCCCCAAACAACAGGGCATGGAAGAGTAGCACATTGAAGAGGAGGAAACACCACTGGTGGGTACGCAGTTTGCAGGGAGAGCACTGGAGCATGAGATCAAAAAACAGAGTATGAATTATCATAAAGGTAGCGAATCACACTTAAATTAAAATTTCATATAAGCTGCAAAGAAGTAACACTGTACCTGCATGACAGCCTTGTTGTTTATCTGTTTTTAGTAGCTGTATTAGCTGTATGTGACCAGAGGACCTCCCGCTGTTGTCAGTTATACAACACTACTTGCTGACAGACTGGGTTTCCACTTTCATGAAACTCTAGCAGCATGTAACCCTGCACCCCAACCCCAAGTCACATGCTTCATCAAGAGGAGAGTATCCTGTATCATGTATACAACATTAATGATACCAAGAAGGAATAGTTTAACCATACCACAATGACATTAAGGGGCCACTCCAGATGTGTTTTATGGCATATAAAAATACCCTACTTTGAATAATGATTTATGTCTAATACCTTGATAGAAATTCTTAAAATGACATCTACTCCTTCTCTCACACTGAAAAATCCAGAATCTATCAAAATGCAAATATTTTTAATTTCAAAAGTTTAAATACTAGACACATGATGTCTCCTACTTCCCTGAGAAGTCTCTTCTCAGTGTATGTGCACTGTTGGCTTCGACTTTCCAGATCACAGTTGTCTTAGTTGCAAAGTGGACTATGATTGGCTTTGCAGTACAAAATCACCATTGTAAATGTCAAGCTCATATTTAAGGTAACAGTGAAACATTCCCCCTACAGCAGATAAATGTGAAAACTTCTAGTGTCAAACCCATACATCATTTTGCACAGTGAAGGTCAAACATCCACTATAATATTCAGACTATAAGATAAAGTTATCTTTTAAATTAAAGATTTAAATGACAGACATTCACTGGCTATGCACCTGAAAGACTGTGAGAGAAGAGGTTTATATTTAAATTGTAAAAAAGATGTCCTTTTCAAATTGTTCAATTGTTGATGTTCAATTATTGATGATATTGATTGTGAGGAGCGATCCAGGTGCATCAATGGAATGCCAGTAAAATTGCTGCCATGACTGGCCACCAGCCAGTGCATGCATGTTCCCATTAATGAACAGAACAATATCTGGAAGCACTGCAGAGCCCAAACTGCATGTTCTGAGATTATAGGTGTTCCACCATATAGTTATGGGGAGCTGATTTTGCACTTGTTTTCCCTCCATGACAAACATTATATTTATGAGCTTCGGGTAATGTTATTTGGTATATAAAATAACCTTACTCAAAGTACAAAACGCCACTTTACCACTATATATTTACAAAAGAAAGTCATTTTTAACACAAATAGGGAGTGGTGGATGTAAAGAATTGTAAATTATGTTTTACTATAATGTGTTTTAGACCGAAGTGGACAGGCTGAAAGAAAAATAAATCAAGTGGAAGCTCCCACTCCGCCCAGCAGGTGGCAGTAAAGCGCCATAACGTTGAATGTCAACCGCGTTAATTACGACGGAGAAGAAGAAGTTGTCGGAGTCGTTAGTCGATAGTTTGGTTTCCCCAAACATTGACAGTCATGGCTGCTTCCATTGAGAGTTTACTGGAGGAAATCTCCGGTGTCGAAGATCCAATTGAAGAGCTACAGAGTTTAAAAACAGCTCTACTATCGATACCTCTCAGCGCGTTGAGAGACTCTGTGAGCGGACAGCGTTTTAATGTGATATTCTCTCTGTTAAACTCAAATCAGAGGTTGGTTTGGCACAATGCATCTCGTTCACACTGTTCAGCAAACTGCGGTGTGTGAACTGCTGAGTCATTCAGCTGTCAGTATTTGATTTTAGTATCATAAACAGTTACTCAAACAGTAGGTAAACATACCGGAAGGTTAACTAGCTAAATAGGCTGTGTTTACCCGTTCTAGTAAGCAAGCTAACTGGCTACACTACTACTAAACAGTGCAACGCAGGTGTGGGCAGGGACACGTTTCCGTCGTATAGCCCTCTATTATTGGATTGAAAATGAAAATAACATGGCTGACTTTCATATTGAGGGCAACAGAGCTCATAGCGTTGCCCTTTTTACACACAGTCCAATAAATTAATTCGTTTTGTACAGTACAGCAGCAGAAAATGTTTTTGCTAACGTTACACATCCTATGTTACGTTATTCAATATGGATGTGAACACCGTGAAATTAGCCGTTTAACTGCATAGTCATTGCTTAATTTCAAGTTTTGCGTGCTGGATTATAGAGGCTACCAATGTAAACATGTCACTGTCCAAACACTCACACAGACTTTTGCTAATTGATTAATTGTTATATCTCTGACTGTTCTTCTGCTTCCTTGGCAGTAGAGAGAATATCTGAGCTTAAGTGTCAGACAAAACAGCAATTTCAATATGCCAACTTGACTGCACTTGTACTGCACATTTATATTTACTAATGTGAGCTGTGTTCACAGGGAGCAAGTTGAGCTGTGTGTGGACATCCTGAAATGCATCTTAATGGCCCTCAGCCCTGTGTCCCTGGCCCAGAACTACAGAGTGGAGATACAGGGGGGTCTGACCCATCCTAATGAAACTGTTAAAATACTGGCCTTGACACAGGTAGGCTGCTTGCACACAGTACACGCACATACACAGACTTTAAACCACTGACCTTGTCAAGTTTTTATGTTTTTCAGATTGGAAGAATAGTGGAGCACCCTGACGCTGCAACTGAAATCCTCAACAACCATGACATTCTTCGAGCGGTGATCAACTGCATCAGAGAAGAGAAAATTGCTGTGGCAAAGCAGGTGAAGACCTAAGCACGCAAATATCCTGTGTATTTAATTAATATAGAGTGGGTTCAATAATTGTTGTGTTTCTTAGGCCATCCAGTCCTTGTCGAAACTGAGTCACTCCAAGCCCGGGTTAGACACATTGTTCCAGAGCGACCTGCTGAAAGTTATGAAGGATGTGATGAACACAAGTGACATTGTCAGATACAGGATATATGAGGTAAGCTCAACTGTGTGTCACTTTGGGTTACTTTGTGGCTGATGATGCAGAAGTAGCAAATTTTTTTGTGATATACAAGTTTTTATTTGGATGGAATCAGAGGAAAAGATGACTAATCATAACAGTAAGTTCTGCCAGAATGTGTGGGCACTTAGATTCAGTTATATTAAAGCTTCAATTCGTTACAGATGAACTTGTAACCATGTACATAGAAGCAACTAAATTAATAAACTAAAGTTTATTTCAAGTTTATACTGCATATAAGCGCACATAAAATAGCTCTTGTATTGATTTCCCTAATAAAGTTTTCTTGCTGCTTGCAGCTGGTGGTGGAAATCTCTTCTGTATCTCCCATTTCCCTTGGATACTGTGCCAATAGCAGCTTAATTTCTCAGCTGATTGGAGAACTGACAGGAGACGATGTGTTGATCAGGTAATAAGTTTTATCATATCATAGGTACAGAGAGTGTCTTTACATTTCTATCAATGCTACATTTGTTCCTCTTGTTTCCTTTTCCTCCAGAGCCACAGCCATTGAGATGGTGACCACTCTAGCCCACAGTCAGCATGGCCGACAGTATTTGGCCCAGCAGGGTATAATGGACAAGATCTCCAACATGATCAGAGGAGCAGAGACTGACTCGCTCTCTTCTCTCTACCTTCCTGGTGAGTCTCTTGAGAAAACTGCTCCAAAAAAACCCAGAAATACAGCAGTTACTTAAGTTACTGGCTCCTTTTTTTATGTTTTTTGTTTGTTTTCCTGTTAAATCATAGGCAGATGTGTCAGACTATTTTCTTCTATTATGGGAGCAAATCATTTCAGATGTAAAAGGGAACATTATTATGTTTAGATGGAGTATTCCTTTATTTAATACAACAATTCAATGCTGCATTATTCAGTTCTTTACTGTTTGAATTTTACTCCCGTAGGTTTGGTGAAGTTCTTTGGAAACCTGGCCATTATGGACAGCCCACAGCAGGTTTGTGAAGCATACCCGGTTTTCCAGAACAAAGTGTTTGAGATGGCTCTGGACCCAGACCCTGTGATGATCGGCGTGGCTCTGGACACTTTGGGATTACTTGGGTCTACTGTGGAAGGGAAGCAGGTCCTTCAGAAAACAGGTTAGCTTGTTATCTTTCTCCCAGGCTTTATTTAATAAAAGCCAAAGATCCCAAAAGAGAAATGGAGAATGTTTACATTATTGTAATTCTAGCTGATGTCTTGAGATCTTTGTGAGATTCTCTGTGTGTCTTCAGGTGAAAAGTTCAAAGCTGTGTTGTTGAGAATGAGCCAGCTTGCCAGCTCAGGCGCTACAGAGCTCAGAGTGCGCAGCTTAGACGCCATATCACAACTTCTCACTCTACAGGTATGTGTGTGCACATGCAAAAGTATATTCATAGCCATACTTCTTTTTTTATGTTTTTAAATGACATCTACAAAACAAACGTTGATCACATCATCACTCTAAAATGCTTCATTGCAGCCAGAGCATCAGACAGAAGACCTCTTGGCCCTCACAGAGTCCTGGTTTCACCTTTTGTCTAAGCAGCCCATGGACATGATTTGCAACATTAGCACTCAGCCGTTCCCAGAGCTGCATTGTGGGGCTCTGCGGATATTTACTGTGAGTGCTCAGCTCTTTCTAACTACCATTATTTCCTCCATGTGTTACTGACTTTTTTTGAAAACCTGTTGAGCTATAGATATTGGAAGATTTTGTCTTGGTGTCTGTACCATTACACAAAACCATAATGCCGTCAACATTGCTCCAGTCACATCTGTATCATCACATTTGGTTGTGTGTGTTTTCCAGGCCATCGCTTCTCAGCCATGGGGTCAGAAGTTAATGATCAGCACTCCCAGTTTCATGGAGTTCATTTTGGATCGTTCAACGGGTCAGACAAAGGAGGCCAAAGACGCTAAGTTTGAACTGGTGGGGTCGATTGTGTGCTCATCGACAGCAGCAGAGATTCTGGGCAGCCAGAATTACATCCGTCTGAAGACGTATCTCAGAGAGGGAGCGTACTATGTTTCAGCTGTGGCCTCAGTCAGTACAGAAGGAGCAGACTGATGCAAACAAACAACAACAGTACACTTCATGGGTTTCTGGTTAATGCTTAAGTAATTGGTAAGTGCCTGAGTAATCAAACTCATTGTTAACACATTATTCACTGCCTTCATAAACAATTCTTCTGATAAATACATAAATAGTTCTTACAAATCAGGACAAGATGTTAAAACTTATTTAATTTTCAAACATGAGTTGACAAAAATGCTTATACACCTACAACATAAAATCTGAAAAGGAAGGTTTAAGTACTTTGAAAGTATTTAAAAACAAATAATTTGTCTTAATTACATGCTTTGCCTGACACCTCAGCTGCTGTTAATTTAGGCCAATCTAAACACATTATATTTATCAGGCATTTCTGATAGGACTTTAAACTTTGTTTAAACTTTAGACTTTGTTTTTGTCATATTTAGTCACCACACCTGTGGAGTAAATATAATAGAGTATCAAGTAAAGTATTGAAATGTACGTTATATCAGTTTGGGCTTAGAGATTGCACATTTCTTTACAGAAAGCGTTACAACCTGGGGGCTTGGAGTTTGAAAGATTTGGGCAATTAGAAGACAGGGAGGTTCTAACGTAAGACGCTATTGAGTTGCATTATGGGAAATGTAGGAGTGAGTGATTTTGAAGCTTGACCCATACTAGATATTTAAGATTGGTATATCTTGGAATCCGCTGCTTTGGTTTTCTCTTGTAAGTCACCCAGCGTTATAGAAACACAAAATCGCTGGAGTATCCCAGTAACAGTTAAATTTATTGTGACAAGATGAACTTCCATGAAGGATGTGAAAATCCACACACAAACACATCAAACGTAGCCATTGTAAGATGATGGATACCTGTTCACGTCACTATATCTCCACATCATATGACAATGTCAGCATGGTCTTCTCAGAGTGTTTACCAGTTACTTAAGCAATAATTAAAGAACTTATCCTCAAATGTTTACCATCCAGGCGCTTATAAACACAAATTCCCTTCATCATATACAGTATCTTTCAAATCAAACAGGGCGCAACCAAAAATGCAATCCTGCTGATCAAATGCTTTTCGAATGCTTCAGACATTGATTACATTGTTTTGTGTCAAATATTTTGTTTACTAAATAAAATTGATATAGAATTTTTTTTTTTTTTGCAATTAAAGAGGACGTAATCTGATACCTGATGTGTTTGTTTACTTGTCATATTTTGCACAAGGGTAATTATTACAACCAGAAATGTGATTCTCAAATTTCAAACACACCTTGAAGGTTTTTTAAAACAGCCATTAAATGTTTTGTAGCACCAAGTAAAGTCAATTTAATGGTATGTTTTAGGAGAGTAGGCAGAAATATTTTTCCACTCTAGTCTCACACATCTATGTCAGATGGTTTTATATCTTGTGACAATAAATTGGACCTCATTGGATCTGTTAATATATGAGGGGGTATTATCAATGTGAGGCTTTTCATTAATTTCTCAGAGGGGACAAGGAGTTTCCAGTTTCTCTGAACAGACAAACCATTAATCTGAAACTGGATGGAAGCAGTACTGCACGTGTCTTGATCAGCAGCTTCACATTGAAAAGCTTAGTTATGTCCTGTTCTTAAATTTTGATTCTGCTAAACCATTGAGCATTAAACCCACACATCCAGTGGGTTTGACTTGATTGGTTAAACTTCATTAACAACTCATTTAAGGAGAAATATGACTAATTGGCCATCACTTTAAAAAAAATCATTTTCAGATTTAACCCAACATGTGAGACGATTATTTAATGTATTTGTGTCATATACTGCTGTGTATAAAGTAAGTGATACGAAGATACAAGACCTATAGTTGGCTATCAAGTGTTGGACTGGGTTTGAGATTCAACTGAATTTCTTTGTCTCCACTAGAGGGCGACAGTTCAACTCTGCCTCCCTTAGACACGCAGTCTATCAGCAGTCAGGCAAATTACTGAAATCCAGTTTCACATTATTAATTCTTAGAAGTACGCCAATTCTTTACTTAAGTAATAGTGGGAAACCCACACTAAAAATCCATGACAAGTAAAAAATATTACATTCAAAATCCTTATCAATAAAAAAGCTTTTTACTATATATCATGGTTGTTGGTGCTAGAGGAAAAGTCATAGTCACACTAAACTCATTAACATTTATCCTCTGGGAACTAAGAATGTCTGAATGTGTTGTGATATATGGCAATCCATCAAATAGTTGTCAAAAATATTTCCTTAAAAACAAAATTGTCAACCTCATGGTGTCTAGATGAAAAATCTGATCAATACTAGGTGGTGAACCGTCAGGCAGACGGTTCACCACCTTATTATGGTATTTTCTATATCATAAACACCATTTTCTTGTGAAGAGTTTAGGCTTTCTGGAGTTATTTTATCATAACCCACCTGCAGATCTCCCCAGGTGGGATAATCTCACAGGTGTGACTTATCTCCAGTAAAAAAGACTTCCCGCTTTAGTCAGAGTGACTGACTCAATCCCAAACATCCATCATAAGCTTAAACCTCATGTGACCGTCAACCCAGTGAATCATATCACCTCTCCCACGTCTCCTCCATACTTGGTCCAGTTTGCGTCATCAAATAAACAAAGAAATAAATAATAATAGAAAATCCAGTCAAGCAATCTTTTCTCTTTACATTTTATTTTCATTTCTTCTTCTGGCACTTCTGTGAGTGTAAGTCATTTAGCTTCTCCTCCTTTTCGTTACCTTTTATGATTTTCATCACTGATGTTGAGTTTTAGTGTTATCCTAAAGGATAAAATTACAACAAATACTGGAAGCCATATCATGTTACAAAACATTTTTTAAAAACCCGGTTTGTGATAGGATTCTTCTTTGTGATGCTTTATATTTACCAATCTCAGTCCTCTTTGGTATTCCACAATATGAACTGTAAGCATAAACTCTTATACCAAGAGCTGCCTGTTAATCCCCGTGATGCTGCTGGCCTCTGTAACATCCCCTGCTGTCTGTCAGACTATGAGACGCCTCCTGGGTTTTACTCTTTGTGAAAGGTGGGATGATCTGCTGCTTGAGCTCAACACACCTGAGAATCACTGACAGCAGGCACAAGGTGGAAGGAAATGTGGGATTTTCAGATTTTACTTATTACTCATCATCAAGCCATTGGATTTCTTAAGGCATATTTGAAAAAATCAGTTTAAGAATTATAAATATGCACAGCAGCTAAGACAGAGTACCCTGTATCCTTCATGCGAAGACATTTCTGTTATGTAAAGAAATATAAATTTTTGAATTTGGGGATCCACACATTTTGATTTGCCATGCGATCATCTTGGTTGTTGTTGCTGTCTTGTAATGCCAAGTGGTACAGAACACTTTAGTAAATATATCTCCAACCCATGTAAAAACTACTGTTCTGGTCCACACAAAGGCTTAAAAATAACACATCACATGTGAATTGTAGGCAAACTGACATTTTTGTGTATGTATTTATCATATTATTTCATTCTGTATATTAAGCTGAAAATGTTTCTTGTGCGAAGTCTAAGTGCAGGGATGGAAAGTAATTAAGTGCAAACAATTTTGAGGTACTTTTTACTTCTACTCCACAACAGTTCAGAGGCAAGTATTATACTTTCTACATGACTACATTTATTTGAGAGATTTCTTTTCAGATTCAGATTTTACATGAAAACAAACATAATAATATTATATAATACAATGCATTATAGATTTCTCAAAGAAAAATAGCACATATTTTAGGGCTCCTGGTCACATTTCAGATGTCTATTTATTGTCTAAACTTCACAAATGGTTTCATTTAAAGGAGTCTTCGTGGCCCAAAGAGGTGAAATTATACAACAATAAAATAGTACTTACGCCTTGATATATCATATATGATTAAATATCAGTCACAGGGATATTCTGCAGAATGAGTAGGTCTACTTTATGTACATTTTGCTGATAATAGCTACTCCTGTACTTTTAAGTAGGATTTTGAAGGCAGGCCTTCTGCTTCTACTTCTAATTGTAACTGTTACTTTTACTTAAATTACCTGAGGACCAGTGTTGGGAAAGTTACTCAGAAATTGTAATATATTACTAGTTACTTATTACTCCTTAAAAAAGTAATATTACTTTAGTTATTAGCGGTGTTCACGAGAGAGAGAGAAAGAGGGAGTGAGCAAGCAACGAGGTGCTGCACGAATATATGCTCCTCAATACAGCACCTCGATCAAATATAATCAAAAATGTCCATTCTTCCTTTAGTGTTTGGCTATCAGCAGACATGAACAACAAAGTCGTCGATTCATGTCAAGGATGGTGCGTTCAGTAACGAGTAACGCAGTGTTACTTGCATTAGTAACTAGTAATAATATTACTGTTTTAGAAAATTAATTAGTTACACTAGGCTACTTAGTTACTGGGGAAACTAGCCTAATATTATTACAGTAAGCAATCTGGTACTCTTGCTACTAATGAAGCGTTACTGCCCAACACTGCTGAGGACATTGACATAGGCCTACTTAGTTCACAATAAAAATAACACTTGTACAATTTAATCCAGTACTGCTATGAGAAATAAAAACCTTTTGAATCTGGTAATTATATATGTTTTTTCTCCTTTATGTCACAGTGTTGACTCAGCTCTGTAGCCATTATGATTCTATTGTGCAAAGTCTTTGTCTAAATGTCAATGTTCCCATTTAAACGTCACTTTTACCTTCTGGAAAACTTAAGAGACCCGCAGCCTCCGACAGATGGCGCTAATCTCTCTCTACTCATCAAGAGTTGGGTGATAATTCACCAGTTATGTCATTAGGTGTACCGCTACCTCAGGAAGGAAAGCTGTCATGTTCACTGCTGCAGACGTGTCCTCTGCATCACACAGAATATTTCCACTCACACGATTTTTTCGACACCCAAATTATTTCACTTGCATCTTTCAGTCTGATTCTTGAAAGACTTCATTAGCCAGTTGTCACTTTGCTCGCAGCTTCTTTTCTGCGTTGGTTGACAGTAACTCCTCCATACCTCCAAGATGCACCTGAATAGGTGAGGGGGGTCATCCGCGGGTAGATATAACCCGGGCTTTTAAAAGAGCGCGTCTTTCTTTCCGGGAGTCCGCTCCTTTTTGGCAGATCACCCTCCGATGCAATTAACCCAGGAAGAAGACTTTGTCAAGGGGGACTCAACGCCGACAACCGCAGCTCTCCAGGCCGACGGCAGCGCCGGATCTTCGGCCAAAATGTGCAGCGAATGTTACGAGAACCAGTCATTTGTAAACGATGATGGGACCGTGAACGACCACAAACCTCGGTAAGAGAAACAGACAGGAATCAAGTTGTGAAGGAAAAACTTGAAGTGTCATGTGTGGAGATTAATAATGAATAACTTTTGCATTATTAGCCTTCACGTTTCTGTTGTAGCACAGTGTTCACAATCACTGTCATGCTTTGTAGATTAGGGGTTTGTTTGAATAAAAACTGTGAAAAGTATCAACAATCCTTATATTTGATGAAATTTTAATATTTTGTATTCAGTTAGCGGTGGTGCAGTGCGTATATAAACATGCTGCTTTTTAGATTGTATCAGTGTTTTCCCAAAGCTCCATCCACACATTGTCTACATGTCACCACTGTTGTTTGTTCAGCTGTTCACTGGCTTGCTCTCTGTCTCAGCTTTCTCCATTACAGCTTGGATATTATCTGCTGTAAATTTGGTTGCATAACTAGAACTAATAATAACACGTTAATTAATGTTTTAGTGTATTGGACATTGCATTTGTGTGTTTACTTTGGGACATTTGTGTCACTTGGTGACAAAAAAAAGTGTTTTAAAAAACTATATAGTTTTAAAATGTATGTTAAAGGTCCCAAAGAAGATAGAGCCTACAGATGAGCTCAACAATCTAACCATAAAATTTCTCACTTAATGTCTTTGGCTCTTGATTCTCCAGAGAACAAAACCAGTGCTCCAGTGTGCTTAATGAGATCTGAGTGGGGCTCTTTGCCATTGGGTTTTGTTTGGTTAAGTTAGATGGATGGATTTCATAAAATCCACATGGGAAATATGCCCTTCATCTATTATGCAATAAGTTTGACAAGCTTAATGGAGGACCTTAGCAAACAGACAGACAAAGTGATGGAAGGTGTAAAGATGGAGGAAAGAGAGGTTCAAGGCTTTTGTACACTCTGCCCGCGTTGTATTGTAGAAGTTTAGCTGCTTCTTCAGTCATCTGTTTAAAAGAGACTAAAAAACAGCACCCGTCTCCAATGAAAATTCATTTGAATCCTAAAATACATTTCTTCCATCCCCCAGCGATGAAAAATATTTAATGGAATGGGATGTTTTAACCAGGGAATTAATGTGCAAGGTGTTCAAGTGAAGCTTGTAATCTTTTAAAAATACCCATCCATGCAGTGTACTCTAAATATTAGGGTATAAATCAATCCATTCACTTTACCCTGGGGTTTCTAATGAATCTCATTCCTTCAAGTGATCATATCATAAAATGGTCACTTAAATAAAGTGCTGGTAGCTCAGAAATGTTCTTAAAAACAGTACTTGAGTAAATTAACTTAGTTACTTTCCACCAGTGGTTGAAAACTTCAGACCAAAATAAACAGTAGACGTGGTGGGCATTCACTCTCTCTAGCACCTAGAACTGATTTATTATGAGAAACAAAAAGTGTTTCTTTCCATATCAGAGAAATACCTGTATATATACAGTGTTTGTCTAAAGAACAGTTATGCTTCTGTTAAGAGTTAAAACAATAAAATCAAGTTGTGGACATAAGAAACAGGGTTCAGACTCTGTTTACTCTACTGTAGTCTAACTGTACCTTAGCAGTCTGTGTCTGCTCATTATGCTTAAATTGTCACAAATGAATGCTTACAACCACAGTAACTGCGTTTAATTCTATTGTCATATTACTGAACAATCTGCAAACAGACAGTGAAAGAGGGTAATTAAATGTAATCACCAAAGCTGAGTGTGAAGAATTTTCTGGAGTGTGGTGAAGTACCAGTTTGTGACAGAATCTTTTTTCTTTCCCATTTTCTCGAAACCATGCTTTTCTGCATGTATCAGTCTGCACATTTTCATTCCATGTTTCCTTTCCTTGCTTCCTCTCCTTCTCCCTGTGCTCCTTGTTCCTTTTCAGCATTTCCTGCCCTTCCAAATCCCTCCACTTGTGCACTTCTCCTCTCTTTCTCCCTTCATTTCCCTTCTGCTTCTTTACTTTTCTCCTCTCCCTTCAGCGCCTCTCCAGGGCCACTCCCGACCAACATCAGCAGCAGTGGGGTTATCTTAGACATCTCCACTCTTAAGATGGAGCAGCTGGAGAGTGAGGTGCCTCCGCTGCCGCCCCGCTTCCGCTTCAGAGACCTGCTGCTCGGGGACCAGAGCTTCCAGAATGATGACAGGTAGGCAGCAGAGAAACTGTAACTCTCAGAAATAAGGTTGAGCAGTGTTGTTTTACATAGACACATTAACCCATAAGAAGTTGTTGATTTTTGGTGATGGTCAAAAGTATAAAATTGTGAGAAACATAGCAGATTTTGACTTTCAGATACAGACAATTCAGTTAACACTTTAAAGATGAAACTCGATTAGTCAATAAATCTGTTAGTCCTTGTTTTGAGAGATACCACCAATCACATTCTTTCCCAAACTGTTCTCAATCCCAAGTTTCACAAATTGATGCATGGCCAAGACCCATTGGCGTCAGTTTGTAATGCTGGAAGCCCCTTAGCATCATAGTTTAATGCACTGGGGGAAACCCTGTAGCGTTAGGACGGGTGGATCTGTTAATGGGTTGAGGGGTGGGCCAGATACCAGACTTTCGCCCACTAGACCAGTGTTCGTTTCCCATGTGAAACAAAAAGTTAAGTTAAGCGTTACTTAAGCTAAGTCACATAAGTAATGTAGTTATTTTTAACCCAAACCATGATGCTTTCCTAAACCTAACCAAAGTAGTGTTGGTGCCTGAACCTAATCAAATTTCGACGTTTCACAACATTAAACACTGGTTTTATTTTAAAAGTCTAACCGGACATTGCATATAACTTGACCGCTGATCTGATCATACACGTCCAAAAATGATGCTAAAGGGGTACCCAGGGCATTAGCAAGTGACACCATAGGGTCTTGACCAAGTGTCCATATGATGGGTTGGGAGTGAGAATGTGTTTTCTTTCCTTGCATTCCCAAGCAACTGTAGAAGTACCTTACGAGTAGCCGTGATTGGGAATCACTGATTGATCAACAGAATATTTATCGGTAACTACTTTAATAATAGATTAATTGTTAAAGTAACTTTAAAAACAAAAATGCCAAGATTCACTACTTCTACACTGTCATAGCACATCTTCTATGGTTCTCTGAAATTACATTTTGGCTTTTGGACTGTTGGTTTTTCAAAACAAGACATTTAAAGACATCCCCTCGTGATCTTTGAAATTGTGGTAATTTTTTCACTATTTCACTGTAGACCAAAACGGTTCATCAGTAATAAAAATCATTGTTGGTTGCAGTTCTATAAGACTTAATGAAAGATTTTTCAGACCTCTTTCCTCACTTTTATTTTGACCAGTGGTGTATTGCTTTCACTTTTCAAAATGTGCTGATTACTTGGGGTTGAATGCTAATCTTTGAATTAGCGTTGACCCCCCTTTGAGGCAGTGTTTGTAGTTGTTTTAGTGTTACATCAGTTATTGTGCATGGAGTGTTTACCTTGTCTATCCCCTACAGTCTGAGCATACACAACAACATACCCAAGTGTCATCTAACCCTGTTATACGGTGTAAGTGGTGTTTGTGCTTTGGATTTTGTCAGCCTTGAAAGAGGAAATGAAGCAGAAACATGACAGAGTTGGGGTGCTGTCCATGGTGCTGAAAAAGAGGAGTGTTTTTGAATCACTCTGGTTGTTGAGCAGAAGTTGTGAAGCGTGTGTATGTGTGTGTGTTTGACACATTCTCCTAAGAATTTATTTGAAACTCGAAAAAGTTGGACTTGAAACATGTTTTCAACACTGTGACCCAATTCACAATAAGAATTTGAAATGAGATCTCACCATCAGTCCCTCTGTTATCTACCTTTCCTCATCCACACATTCTCCTCTTGTACCTTCAGTTCTGCATTCTGCTGCAGCCTCTGGGCTTCATAGACAAGATCAGTAGCAGTCTGTTTTTCTGAGATCTGCTTCATTTGTTTTTGTCCTGAGATTCGACACAGTGATATAGCAAGGATTTTGATAGCTTCTGCTTCTCAAGTCTAAAACAAAGAGTCCAAAATAGCTTGAAAAAGCAAAACACATGTCCTCTTTTCTGTTATTGCAATGGTTTTGAAGAGTGTTGGAATTGAACAATCTACAGCAGTTAGTTATCCGCTCATATTTGCGTTTCTTAAAGATATTTATTCAGTATGTAATCTGGGGTTCTGCCAGATGGAACTCAGGAGAGTGATGATCAAATGTAATTTTAGATGTGATTACAGCAGCAGTAAACCTTTGAGACCGCAGTGCTGTTTGTAATGTTTGACATCTATTTGACGAGGAAAAACAACAAGCTCTGCCAATCCTTTCAGTCAAATGTGACCTTTCTCCATATGACCTCCATAAAGCTGTCTACATTTTCGGCTCCTATTTAGACAGTTATTATAATTTTTCTGTTCTTTCCCTGCAAATGAATCCTGATTCTGTTTCGGGGTAGATAGTGTTGCTGGAGGTGAGTGATGCCTCAGGTTAGGTTTTTAGTGGTCAGCTTCCAGGCTTGTGTTCAGTCTGTGAACTCCTAAATGTCACTGGTCACATCTGCCCAGGGATCATCCATCACTCAAAGGTTTATTTTCTCAAAGGCAGGCATGCATGAGAAGAAACATATAAAAGCATATACACACACTATACTGTCAAAGTATTAGCCTTATATGAAGTGCTGCAGTCTTTCTCTCTGACCGCTTTCTCCTTTCATCTGTTCCACTCTTTTTTTTTTTTCAATTAACTGTTTATCAAATGTTTTCTATTTTAAATGTCTTCATTATTCCCACCTAAGTGACGTCTTTCAGCTATATTTAGCAATGTATAGATGTAAAATGTCACATAATTTACAGGCAGGAATGATGGCATATAGGGGTCTCCTCATGTAAGCATGGAAAGCCACACTGAGTGGCACAACAGTTATAGTGTGGGCGGAGGTGGTTCAATTGGAGTGGCCTCTTCCGGTATTTTCAAAAGCACTGACTCATGGAGGAGGTCATCTATAAATTACTACTTCAGACTCTTCAAATTAAGAGAAGACAAAAAGGTGGGAGGGACACAGAAGAGAGAGTGAGACAGACAAAGAGAGAGAGCAGAGCCTGCTACATTGTTCTTAAATTTCTTGTCTGCAATTTCAAATCCAAATGGAAAAGCATCGATCTTTCTGTTCCTGTTGTCTGTCCCTCATGATGCCAAAACCTCCACATCAGCAGAGCAGAGAGAGCCCGACAGCCTCCTCTTGTTAATTTCTCCTGACATAAGAGCAAAAACAGAAAAACAGAAAAATGACACAAGCATTTGGGCTTTGCATCCTGGAAGTCATGGGAGCTTCCGATGACACGTTGGAGACCCTGTAAATACTGACATGCCCATGAAGCCTGATGCCAACTGCAGTGTGTCAGAGTGAATGTTTACAGCTTTTTCATTAGCTGCAGTGCAGGAGAGGACCATGCTGCCTGCAACAGCATCAGCTAGGGTTATTCCAGTCGTAGCAACGTTGCTATGGCAACAGGCATGAGAGAGAAAGAGAGACTGTATATATTTCTAAAAATATTACTCAAAATAAATTATTTAACAAACACTGCTTTGTCTGTGAATTATTTTTTAATATAGTTTGTTGCAATCGGCGTGTTTTGTTTTTTTTCCTGACAAAGCTCAAAAATACATCTCCCGACACAGTTAGTGCTTGAGTTATTTTAGAGCTGCGGGGAGGCGTGTTGGTATAAGAATCGTATACTGTAGGAACTAAGACTGACTGCACGACGCAGCAACAGGTGTCAATGGACAATGGATCCGAAGATCATCATCCCAACCTGGATCAGTTCGTCCGTGGCCACTTGGAGCTCGGACCCTTTTGGCAGTGATGCCGGTCAGAGGTAGGGCCACATGGAGAAGTGTTCCTCATAAGTGCGCATGATGTCCTGATGTCAGTGGAGAGGAGCAGGACGCACTGAAAGGGAAGCTTTGTGAGACATGTTTATTGTTCTTTTTTTCAACTGAGGCAAATTGAAGTTATGCACAGAAGCAAGCAACGCGCGCTCTTCTGACAAATTTAATAAGCGCGCGCAAAACAATGCCTGCGTTTTTATTTGCTTATACAAGAACCTAAACGCCATTTATTTGTAGCATTCATGGAAACAATTTTCATTGTCAATTCAGTCTTTTCCCAGTTCATCAAATCTTTTATTTGTCAGGAAACAGGCTAGTGAAAAATGCCCCTCACGAATTGAAATTCAAGCCTACTTTATATCTCACGGATATTCAATTCATTATCATGTAACACAAAGAATTTTAAAAATCGATTTTTAAGTATTTGCCGATAACTTTTCTGTCTGTCAACTAATCAACTAACTGTCTCCTTAGTAATAAAGTGTTTGATATTAGGGCTACAATTAACAGTTATTTTCATTATCCATTAATCTGCCATTTCCACATCAATTTATCGATTTATAGTTTAGTCTATAAAATGTCCAAGCAATCCAAAACCAACAGATAATCAGTTTACTATTACATAAGACAAGGAAAAACTGAACATATTCATATTATAGAAGCTACAAGGAGTGAATGTTTTGCATTTTTGCTTAATAAATTGATTTAAAATGAATATTTGAAAATAAAAGCTGCAGAATAGGCTACTTTTTTGTCAGCTGAATAATTAAATAATTGACAAATCCTTCCAGTTCAAATATTAGAAGTTTCATATTGCAACTAACAATTGCTTGCTTTTGTCCAACCAACAGACCAAAGCCCAAATATATTCAGTTTACTATCACACAAGAGAAAGAAAACATATTCAATACAGTAATCTATACGTTTTTTGCCAATGGACTAATTGATCAATCAGCTAATGATTTCAGCTGCATTTAATAAGGTACCAAACAATATTTTCATGACTGTGGTCAAACCCTCAGGTTTTATTCGACCTTTTTGTATTCAGAGATACAGGTTTCGTTCTGTTGATGAATACATCAAGGTGAATTGTTTTGATAAAGGCAGGCCTGTTTCAGAGCTGCAACATGATTGTTGCCTACTTGCAGAACTTGCTCAGTCGCAATTAGTTGGTCTAAAAAATCTGATTGCTCCCAGAGCTGCGTGTCTTGTATTGCCTGAAATTCCGATGTGACGCCGCAGTATGACTAATGACACCACTTCAGATAGTAATTGTGTGCTCAGCAGGAGCTGATTAAGGGTCATTACTGGCACCATTATCTGTGGGTGTGTGTGTGTGTGTGGGTGTGTGGGTGTGTGGGTGTGTGGGTGGGAGAGGCACAGAGACAGACAGATAGACAGAGAGCAATCTGTAGGACTCTCATGTGTTACAGCCAGCTCTCAGTTGAAGTGCCTTTACCTCCACAGCTCATCTCTGCCCTGCTTCTGGCTAGATTTGACAGCTGTTTTCAGATCTCATCACAGAGGATTTCTCTTTTCAGTGTTCTCTGTTTCACCTCTGAAGGGTTTTCTTCACTCTGTGGTGTAGTTTTATCATTGTGCAGACCTGAAGTAGCTGTTGCAGTGCACACCGAAGGGATGTCGGCGCATCCAACAACCCACACTGCCTTTTCCTTCCCACTGTGAACCTTTCAGCCACAACATTGAAATCTGGGATTACTGCAATGGCTCAACCTCCCTCAGAATCTTCCAATCTCTCTTATGGTTGTGCTCTGTCTTTTCATTTTTTCATTTGCACTCTCTTCCAAAGGCAGCACCAGGAACATATACTTTGATAGTGTGAAGGTTTTCATGTGTTGAAAACCTACCTGCTGTATGAGTTGTGGTTATTCTCTCTGACTGACTTTCCTTGTACTTAGTTTCTAAATTCTCAATGATTTTGTTTCATAATTAATCCAGTCAATTTCTTTTCCCACAAGGAAGTTACTGCTCAGTCCGTCCTGTGTTGTAATACCACTTGTGCTTTGAGAGGCGATAGTCCAATTATATAGCTTGTTAGTCTAATAAATGATCTAAAACTGAAAATGTCAGTAAACTAAATATTCTTACACATATTTTACTTATCAAACAGAAAAATACAACCGTACACCTGAATTCAAGTTTCTCTCCAAACTGTAATTGCCTTGTTAACTCATGGTAGGCTAAAACACACTTCATGCAAACATGACAGAAACAAAATAAAACTCTTTCCACCGTTCCATCAAACACCAGCAGCTCTGGTTTGGTTGAAACAAACCCTTAATTCACCAAGTTAGATGCAAAAATATTCTGGCTCTACAAGCTGTTGCTCTCTGATGCCTTGGTACTGTACTGTCTACCATCAGGCTGTGTTTGGTCCCGCTCCCGGTTCACTGGGAGGCTGCTGGGCCCGGTTCTGTTGCCCTTCACCCGGCTCTGGTTCTTGTGCCTGTTCTGGACTCAGTCAGCTGACAGGACCACTAAGTTAGCTGCATGGCAACTCAGCTAATGGCAATTAGCAGCAGGTATGACCTGGTATGTGAAATGCTGGCCCCTATTCTTTTATGAGTATGAATTCGACAGGTGGAGAGTAGTCTCAATTCTTACACACTGTACCTATGATTCTGAGCAAGCAAGTTCATGCGTGCTAGTCGGAAACAGGGAGAGAGTTGTAGGGTTTATACACCCTGTACAGTCCCAGAAACAACAATGAAGGCAAATACAGCCGCAAACGGCAATGATCGGGATCCAAGCAAGTCGTGAAAAAAGCAACATTTGACATTTTCAGAGGAGAAGAAAAGATGCAGACAACTTGAGAGATTAAAGTGATGAAAGAATTTGGACTTGGAGATAATTGCGGAAACGCAAACTTGATTTTTATATGTACCTCACTACTGGGTTAAATGTTCAACTCACCTGCAACATTTTGTATTTCCAAGATTTAAAGTTTAAGCTGCACAAACACTTTTAGGCAGCTAAAATTAAGAAGAAAGTGTCACTCGATACAAATAAAATAGGGAACTTACTATGATCTGAAGAACCCTCACTGTCAGCAATATTGATTGGGTCACCTGGGGATTTGAATCCTGGAACTTTAGTTCTCCAGAGCAGGTGACTTACTGACTGAGCTACTGGCAAGAGGCCATTCCCCCACACCTTCTCACAAGCCGAGGTAATGACGTCACATGTGCCATACATATTTATCTCCACCATAGTTCTGTCAGTTTAAACTTAAAACGCTTACCACAGTCAAGATGTTGGTGAGAAAATGAGAAAAAAGAAAAAATCACACATCATTCTGCTGGTTTTGGGTGTGTTGTCAATTGTTTTGGTGGCATTTGATCCAAAACTGAGCAAAAGAGAAAATGTTGTGCATACTGTACAAGTTATGGCAAGAGACTGAATATCACTGCAGACTCACCATTTGGCCGATGTAAAAACCCTTTGATACACTTGATATCGGCCGTCTAGAGAATGTCTCTGTAGATTTTAGTAGCGATTAAAGTAGGGGGGATATAGATGTTAACTGAATTAGCATATTCTGAAAAATATAGAGTGACTGACCTCTGAATTGACCATAGGTTGCAGTGAGGCAAACATTTGTCACATATCAATAGATGTGCTGAAAAAATGTCAGCTTTCTAGGACGTACGGGTGATTTGATTGTTTGAAGTATGGAATGAGAAATGTCAAGAGAAATTTACATTTGTTGTAAAAACCCATGCGCACTTTGAGGAATCATCAATCAAGTAGTACGAATCCATGCAGCGAATTACGAGGTATAAACTTTCTGCAAGTGTAGTGCCCCCTAGTGGTATAATATCCCAGGACTGCTCAGCGAAGCTAGGGAGACGGGTATGGCTGCAGCCTGGAGCCTCCCGTCTTATGCCCTCCCGCCTGGTGCCCTCTGCTAGTTTCTACATTTCTAAATAATAACTTGCGTCTTGTTCCCCATTTCTACCTCGTTCTTTGGTGTTTTTGAACTGATAAATGAAGACTGTTGTGCTAATGATAATGCTATTCCAGCAATCTGGTAGAAAGATTGTTTTAAACATAGTTTCAAGTGTCAAAATGGAAATTGCGAATTATGTGTGTGTTACACACTCCTGTACAGATGGCGGTATGCACCTAAAGGTTGTTTGCAATGCGGTCTCAATCAAGAGAAGATGAAGCAGCAGCAGCAGAAGGAAAAAGTCAATCACAGGTGAGTTCATTCATGCAATCAATTAAAAACATATAAATATATATAATATATATTTGGCCATAAATATATTTGCATATTTCTGGGTGTTATTGTTGTGTCCCTGACATTAACCTATTTGATGAAACCTGCGATTACTTTAACTGCTACAGCGTTTCAATTAGACGTTTGTTAGCGAATATTAGCTCAACACTAACTTGTTACCTATAGCAATTTATGATAACAGACTTTAGTGGTTTCTTTCTTTGATTTTACCAAAGGAACACATCAATGTCTTTTAAAAAAATAACATATGCATCAGGCACAGCCTACTGTGCTGAGCATGCTTGTTGCTAACAAAAAAAGACTGTCTGAAACAAAACATAATCTAAACACTGTATGAGAGCAGATCAAGAGTATGATTTTGTTCTGTTTTTCTTATAAACACAGGGTACGTTGGAAGAGGTGAGCTGCAGGAGATATCTTCTGAAGATCCCCACCCTGGATCCTGCAGCAATTTCTGCCAATGTGCGGGACAACAGTGATAATGGAGAACAAAATAATAAACATGTTATACTCTCTCCAAGACTCGTTTTTATTTAAATATTCTACATTGTTTCCACACTTAATAGGGAAATTGCTGCAAATACAATTGCTTATTCTATTCTACTGTGTGTGTGTGTGTGTGTGTGTCGTTTAGTTGGCACATTCACAGGATAAGCAGCAGATATTTTATTAAGTATTTTATCCATTCGCATGATTGCCGTAACTATTCAGGTCAAAAACACCAAAGTACGAGGAAGACAGAACGAACCAGACGTTTGCACCGCAGAAACTAGCGGAAGGCACCACGCGGGAGGCCATGAGACAAGAGGCCATGAGACGGCAGCCATACAGTCTTGAAGCTAGGACCGAGCACCTGAACAGATGCGTCAAGTTTGGTTACAATAGCTTAAAGGTTCAGTGTGTAAGTTTGCATCTAGTGGTGAGAGTTGAGAATTGCACCCCCCACCCCCCATCCAAGCGAGTTGTATAGCTACAGTGCCTGAGACAGGACAAAAAGATGCCCTCTGTGAGATTGCAGAGAGTGGCCAGTCAAGAAATGGGGTTTCTTTAGATGGATATATTAAGAAATTATATTTACTTAATTATTTAGTAAAAACATATGTTTTTATGAATATTTGTTCATTAACAAACAACAGCCACATCAAGAAATGAAGTGCTACATGATATCTGATACAGTAATACAGTATTTTACAACTTGGGAGGGTTGGCATATCTGGACTAACATACCAAAGAAAATGACATCTCACATCTCTGAAACACTGTCACATCTAGTGCATCAAGTATGGCCACTGACAGATAACAGGAAAACGTAAGCCTCACTGTTTCTATACCACAGTCCATTTTAAACCACATAATACATGATGTTTAAAAGGCATTGTCAGGTGAGGATCAAGGCTCCTCTGGCATTGTTTAATTAATTAGATAAGCAATCTGCAAATCTTACCAAAATGTTTTTTAAATTTTAAAAAAATACAACAGAAACACAAAGTAGTACTGACGGTGCAACGTTTTTAATGGGTATTTAGCCTGTGAAAGTACAAATTACACAATTGTATGCACAGTGGCGAAGCACAATTTTTAATACAAATTCGGTAAGTATTCATTATTGGTCACTTGACAGGCACACGGTTGTAGTATACCTACATGGGCTAGTGTTAATAAAATTATGAATATTACTTATTCAGAAATATTAATTAATAAATTCTCGGGGCACCACCGGACATTCAGTTCGCCCAGGGTCTCCGGACTCCCTGGGTAACGTTATGGGTTTAATAACTACACAATTATTCCTAGTGATCAGTTAGTAGTAATTGCGGTCATTTCTATAAATCAATCAGTCAATCTCATATCTATGGCATAAATCCTCCGTTACGGTGACCTGGAGTTAAACAATACACACACACAGTTCCTGTGATTTAGGTGCAATTTATTAGCTAATTACGTGAATATATATAAATATATAAATGCGGTTAAATATACATCAAAGACATAAACAATGGCTAAACAAACAGGATGCACACAATGAGAATGTAGTGGAGTTCACTGTGAATTTAGTTGGTCTGAGTTATTGTGGAGAAGGATGTGATTCTAAGAGAGAAAGAGAACTAATAAACGCAAGTTATATGATAATAACTAGGTTAAATTTGGCTAGGATTAAACTAACGGATTAAAAGACTATTGGACATCAACTCAACCACAGAATGCCTTTGGTTCCTTACTGCTTGTTGTTTCTCCACCGTCTAGTGTTCGGCTGCCCCACGCTGGCTGAGTTTTGTGCGTTCTCGGTTGAGATGGCTTAACACGCCGTCTGCTGATCGCTTTCTCTGCCAGGGAATTGCTCTGGAGGTCCGCCGCTTCGGCTGGTAACTTAGTTGAAGAAACTTGCAGTGATGGCTGTTAACCTTGGCTCGGTTCATGGGTTTTGATGTCCTTTGGGCTGCTGCTGGCGTAACTAATCCACGTGGCTGGGTCCGAACTTCGGGGAAGCAGAAAAAGTTAACTCGACGGAATAAAGCTTAAAAGAAACTTGGTTGTTTCTGAATTAAAATTGCGTGACTTAAAACGGTCTGATAACTTCACAAACAAAAAAAGAAAAGAATAACTTCCACAAAGGTTCTCCAGATCTCGCGGATGTAGGCTGAGTAAGTTACTGTGAGACAAAGAAAACTTGAAAGTCGGCATGAGATTATCCACAATAAAATACAGAGTGATACATTAAACCGCAGGAGACGCATTACATGTAATACTTCTTTTGTTCTCTGGGGGAGCTCTGGTCCCATGAGAGGAGACTGAGATAACTGATTATTTCTTTAAAGAGGTGGTATTATGCTCATTTTCAGGTTCAAAATCTTAATTAGGGGTTGTACCAGAACAGGTTTACATGGTTTAATTTTCAAAAAACACCATATTTTTCCTCATACTGTACATTGCTGCAGCTCCTCTTTTCACCCTATGTGTTGTACGCTCCACTCTTGAGCTACAGAGTGATGCATCTTACTTGTACAAAATCTTTGTTGGGAGTTGCACATTAACTTTAACCATTAACATTAACTTTCTTTATGGATTCTTCTTTTCAACACAGTTTTAACAAGAACATGGTAATAGAACTACTCAAATTTAAGTGGAGAGAACTACTAAGTAACTTAACAAAGATTATTTGAATAAAGAAGGTAATAGGCAAGTTATAAGGAGACAATATTCATTTGTCCACACAAAGGAATTCGGGTCAGTGTCCTTCCCTGGCGTCTGGAGTTTCTCAGCAGTTTCACAACTAGGTGTGAAGAGGGAGAGAGCATGTTAAGAGTTAATGTTAATGGCTCTTTGGTGGGGTAGTGAGTCAAGACTGAGAAATGGGATCTTTGATATCTGGAGTAATTAGAAAGGGGGGCACGGTTGCCATTGTTACCCTGCCATTTGGCTCATCCTGGGGAGCATCGGGGTGACACCTTTATGGTCAGGGTGTCTAGGATGTATCTCAGAATACGCAGTTTGTAGTCTTTATGTCTGTTTGAGCTTTCTAGACCCCAAAGCTGAGTCTTTTCGTGTGCAGGTCACAAAGGCCAAATCTTGGGAGGAGGCCCCCTTGGGTAAAATAACCAATTTCACCTTTCTCTCAGGGGACACAAAGTGAGATATTATTGATCTTCCCTTTTGGCATAAAATAATTAAAATACACTGGCTGGTCCACTACAAGGTCTTGTTATGTGTCACTATTAGCAGTAAAATAAATACGTTTTCCACCAGGGCAGTATTCAGCAGAGGTTTAGCTGCTGATCTGAGCTTCCCTGCTGTTACCGTTTTATTGCCAATAATATTCATCAGCGGTTTGTCTCTGGAAGGTAAGGGCACATTTCTGTCCACGTAGCAAAGCCATAACAGAGCGCTGTAGAATAACTACATTAAACTACAATCCAACAACATATTTTTTCTACCAGAGCAGTAAAAGTTTAGCTGGCTGATCTGAGCTTAGATGCTGAAAGCTACGTTTTATTGCCAATTAGTGATCTGCTGATTGTCTCGACAAAGCCAAAACAGAGAGTCACTACATCAAATTAATCCAACTACATATTTTACACAACAAGCCAAAGCACAGCGCTGAGGAATAACTAAATGAAATCAATCCAACTACATGTTTATTCTAACAGAGCAGTAAAAGTTTAGATGCTTCCATGCTGTAAGCTAACGTTAGTTTTATTGCCAATTACTGATCAGCTGATTGTCTCGCTAACATAACCAGAAAAGCCAAACCACAGCGTTGGAGAACAACAAGGCTATACATGAAATTAATCCAACAAGATAAGACACTGATGGAAACACACCACGGCTCTCTCACAATTATACAAGCAGAAGAAGAAGCCGTGATGACAAACGTGCTCTGTAGCGCTGTTTGTCCGTTGTTGGCTGTTGTAGAAACATGACGACAAAATGCTGCGATGTCCATAGGAGGGGTGACTGCGGTTATGTAGATATAAATGGCTCATTCTAAGGTAATAAAAACATAATGGTTAATTATGTAAGGTCTTTACACACCACTGAAAGCATAGTTATAGATATTATATTGCATTTCTATCAACAGATCCTCAGAAATATTACACACTGAAATTTTAAGCCAATTTTGATTGACGTGCATTTATGTAAAATTGTACATTAATACACAAAAGTATAAATTTACGGAAAAAAAACAGATTGACCTATCAAAATTCTTTTGATAATTTTGGATCACCAACGTCTGTGGATGATCCTGACAAAGTTTCAAGTCAATTGGTGTAACCGTCTGGGTTGAATTTGGAAAAACGGTTTTTAGAGAAAAGTGCTAAAAAGTCTTATAATTTGACATTTTCAGAGCAGAAGACCATTGGAGCAAAGATGCAGATGAATCCAGAGATTAAAATGATGAAAGAAGTTTGATTCGCAAAAACGTAAAGTCAATTGTTATAGCACCACCGTGAGGTCTATGAGTGCCATTTTTTTTTGCCTGAGTAGTGGGTGGAATTTGCAACTTACGCGCCAGTTTTGGTGAGTTTTTGTCCAGCAGTTTTTGCTGCACACAACACTTTTAGTGGAGAAAAAGAAGAAAGAAAGAATAATGAGAACAAAAACAATAGGGCTCCAGCAGCTTTGCTGCTTGGAGAGGGCAATATAAAATGAAAGTCTCCTGTGAAACTTGTGAGGGTTGGTGTGTATGCCAAAACAGCAAAGTGTTTTAACAATAAAAAAAGTGACAAATGTCAGAAATACATCGATAAGGCAGCCTAGTTGTAAACTCAGCAAAAAAGAAGCTTCCCTTTTTTAGGACATCATATTTTAAAGATAATTCTGTAAAAATCCAAATAACTTTACAGATAATGTTTTCCATGCTTGTTCAATGAACCAACCTGATCTCATCCCAGGCGTCATATATACACGCTTTGACAAAGCTATTGTACGCAACAGCAATTTTGCGTGTGGATGACACGCTGCAGTTTGCTATAGCATTGCAACATGGCCGAAGTGCTAGCAGGTAGGGTTAGCCGGTCGACATGAATATATTTACTGACTCAGATTTAAGCACTAACTTCTGTGATGGTTAAGGTTAGGGTAAGTAGCCTCGGGGGACTGTCAATGCCTTAAAGTGCTACTAGCGTTTCCCGTCACCCCAGGGCGTCATGTACAAATGCGCCTGGATTCGTCTCTTCAGCCTATCGCAATGTCCCCACTAAACCCTAATCCCTGAACCCTCACAGACTTTACTGATGTCATTTGGAAAGTGACTGAGTGTAAGAGGCTGCAAGGGATCACAATGCTGTGAACAGGAACAGGCCAGCACCTTGCCACATTATCATGTTACCTTGACGACGCTGAAACATGTTGCACACTTTTTATTTTATGATTTGGACTGATTTTTAAGTCTTGCAGGCCCTTGCCCTACAGATTGGATGAGATGTAAATATTAAATATATATATTTGTCTATAGTCAATGCACTCTTGTTGGTCAAAACACCATCATTAAGCAAAAACTTAAATAAATATTTGAATATGAAAGTGTGTAATAAGGTGATTGCATTCCTCTGACTTCATGTGTTCTATGTACCATCTTAAATCTATGTTAAGAAAAATTCTAACAATTTAAACATCATCGGTGGTGTAGATACTTGTTTGTTTACCATTCTTCTTTTCATATAGGACGGATTTTCCGTGATTTTTCTCTCACTGTCCCCTGGGGCGAGTCAAGTCACTACTCCAGCTAAATCCTTCCATTGTCACAATCTTGCCTGAGTAGTATACAACCAGACCAGCCATATAAAGGCTTATGTATATAATTACTATCATTATCTCTAAAATTCTCATTCATAGAGCAGCCTAACGTCCCTATTCATGAGTATAATATTACTATCAGATTTGCAGTAAATATATTTAAGTAATAAGCTTGATACACTATAAGAATAAACACACTTATTAAAATTCAACCAATTTAATAATAATCTGGATCAAACCACCAAGTTCTTAAAGAACTCCAGCACAGAGAGAGGAACAAAGAAATAAACACATATAAACGCAGCAGTTTGGCAGGTCTGGACGCAGAATGGGCCACATCAGGTCCGGATTCTGCAGACAGAGAAACACACATGAGCACATCGCTCTCAAACACTGCAGGTTGTTCACCAGTCACGAGCGGTGAAACAACAGCACGGCTCTGTTGGTAAATAAAAAGTAAAAGTTTCGTTGCGTTCTCTGGCGGACCTGGATCAGCTGTTAGTTGTTTACAGCTGTTTACAACTGTTTTTAATGACCGGGTCTGTTTGTTTTGGAGAGGAGACGACATCAGAGGTAATTCAGCTCCAGGTAGAACCCTGTCAGGGCTCTGAAGTGGACCCAGAACAACTCTCATCAGCTGTTAGCTGTAAACACTAGCAGGACTAAAGTTACTGTGTTAAAACTATAACTTAGCACAACATCACTGCGCTGTAATAACGTTATGCTTTATAAAATGTCACATAATTAACAAAATAGCTATATAATATCAGTCCAGTGACTGTTACCTGACAGCCGACCTGCCTCTCATTATCCGGCGCTGGCAGTCACTCAGCCTGCAGAATGAACTGAGACTGAGGAGGACCCATGTGAGCGGTGAACGAGTGGTTCATTCCTGCTCCACTGTAGGAGCTGTCAAGTGACAAATGAACGACTCAGACCTAGAGACCCACAGTTGAGAGTCGTGAACTAATCAATTCAGTTTCCTGTGCTGACGGAGCCCATGCAGCTGCCGTGTGACGAGGGAACGTAAGAGTCCGAGATCCTTCACGCATGCGTGAAAATGAACGAAAATGAACGAAGACAACCCGTTCCTCCCGAGTCATACGCACGATTAGGTCTTATGAACGAAACGACCTTTGAACGACACAACACTACTTCCCGGGAACGCGCCTCAAAGCCTGTGAGTCTGTGTGGGTGGACATTGGGATTTGGCCCATACTTCGAAGCCCGTTGCAGAACGTTGCAAGGAAACATGTCGTTCAATTAGAAAACGTTGCAAACCGGTGAAAAATGTTTTGAGATTGAACTCGTCCTGGCATGAGAACAGGCTGAATGAACCTAGTCAATTATTGACTATGGAATGGTCGTTAACAGCATACAGACGGTAGGCAATTAAGGTCACACTTATAAAAACTTAGAACTGTACAGAGACCTCTCTACTGACTCTGAAAAACACATAGGAAAGATGCCCAGGGTGCCTTCTCATCTGCGTGAATGTGCCTTAGGCATTCTGTAAGGAGGCATAAGGTCTGCCGATGTTGCCAGGGCAATAAATTGCAATGACTGTGGTGTGATATGCCTAAAAAAGCACTACAGGGAGACAGGAAGAACATCTGATCATCCTCGCAGTGACACCTGGATCAGCAGGGCCACACCAGATACTGATTGTTACTTTTGATTTTGAGCCCCACTTTGTTCAGGCACACATTATTCCATTTCTGTTACTCACATGTCTGTGAAACTTTGTTCAGTTGATCTCTTAGTTGTTGAATCTTTCTACGTTCTTACAAATATTTACACATGTTAAGTGTTAAAAGTAAGTGAAAAATAAAAGCAGTTGTAGAGGACGTTTCTTTTTTTGCTGAGTACTGTTAGGGTTGTCCACTTTGATGGAGGCAGACAGAAAGGACACATATCAACCCCTATTTCTAACATTTTTCCTATATAACAACAGCAATTGTTGAATGGCAACGGCATAACATAATTGTTTACCTGACTGGCCATAAGATTTGGGCTTCTAATAGCTAAAAAGCAATAAGGTTTTGTTATTTTATGCTATTAAATTGGCAAAGACCTCAGAATTTGCATTTAACAGCTGTCAAATCAGAGGGGCTGTTTGCACCCAGAAAGTGGTGGGGGCATGACGTAGGGGCAAAGTACTCGGATGTGCTGCTCTCATCTGTGGGCGTTTACTCTTTACCCAACCAGAGTTTGCCACGATCTCCATCATCCAATCATATTGGTGCTGTCAAACTATAAATCTGGAGCTTTGAGCTACGTTTTCTCTCATTTGACTGGTGTGTCAGAGGTCTCAATGAGCAGTGATGTGTATATAAACAATGTCACCCCCGTTCACCATATCCAGTGCCCAGGTTGAGTTCATCAGTCCACTCCTCATCACATCCAGTTTTTCAGAATTTTCTTTCTCCCATCACTACCACATCTGTGTCCAAACTCTATGGAGTTCACCACCCCCTTAAAATGTGATGACGTCACGATGGGGTCTAATGGCCTATGGCTATCACATTTCACATCTTTATTGTACGCATGGCAAAAAAATATTATACGACACTCAGAGGTAGTCTCTCCTGATTGAATTCAAACAGCTGCTCCTTTGTCTGCATGTGGTACAGTAACCCTGTCTTGTAATTGGGAACAAAATCAGAGACAGATAATTACCAAACTCTCCTCCGGCAGATGATTAGAAAAACAATATTATTAATATTCAAAAGAATTTCATACTGTAAAAAACTGCTTTGAAAAGCATCTGCGTGGCTCCTTTTGTTTGTGCTGCTGATACTTGTGTGACAGTTCCTCTCCTTCTCTTCCCTCTTAGGGTGCAGGTAGAGTTTTATGTGAATGAAAACACCTTCAAGGAGCGTCTGAAGCTTTTCTTCATCAAAAACCAAAGATCAAGTAAGTGTAGGCCATCTTCTCACGTCCCTGCATTAGCTGATGCATAACTGAAAGAGCCCATTAAAGGACACCTCACAATAAAAGCAATATCCGTAAATTCATGCTTAATGACACCCGGATGCATACAGACAAACACAACAGCAGTGTAGAATCCCACAAGTGTCTTTCTTAGCAACCATAGATTGAAAGAGAATTACCACTGTGCTGCACTTACTGTAAATCTACACACATATAAGCGCATATATACACTGATGTTTCTTACAAGTCACAATAAAGCCCATTTTTGCTGCTGCTGTCGTGTTGTTTGTTATATTTGTTTAGAAAAGAGGTGCCTCTCTCATCTTTAGGTCTTAGGATTCGTGTATTCAACTTCTCACTGAAGCTGCTCACCTGCCTGCTGTACATCATCCGAGTGGCAACAGACAACCCTGGTCAGGGCGCCAGCACCAATCACACCGCAGGACAGCAAAACTCTCCCAGTGGCAACAACAAGTGGTTTGTTCACACTGAGAGAAAAGTGTCTAAGTAAAGATTTATTTAAAGCGCCCAGGAGTGTCTCAACAACTGGTGGTGGAGGATGTATTCAGATCCTTTATGCGAGTAAAAGTACTAATACCACACTGTAAAAATAAAGTACAAGTCTTGCATGTCTCTTATTATTGCTCGTGCATTAATGCATGCATTCTACTGTTGTAGTTGGTTGAGGTGGAGCTCAACAGTTTTTATTTATAGTTTATATTTAATAGTTTTATTTTCTTGATTAACAGATTCATCGTTTGGTATCTAAAATTCTGAAAATAGTGAGAAATGCTATCACAATTACACAGAGCCCAATAGTACAAACCTCATTTAGAAATGTATTAAATTATTAAAATAATGAAAAAGAATAGCAGCCAATCCTCACATTTGAGAAGCTAGAATCATGAAATGTTTTTGCATGAAAAATTCAATGATTATTAAAATAGCTGCATATAATTTTTTTTTTCAATTGACTTATCTTTTCAGCTGTACTTGTACATTTTCATATCGTCATTAGCTGCCTAATAATTGTAGTAATGAAGACAAAAGTACAATATTTCCCCCTGTAGAGTAGAAAGTATCATGAAATGGAAATACTCAGGTAAATTACAAGCAAATTTGTACTTAAGTACAGTACTTGAGTATCGGTATCACTTCTCAACATACAAAGTAAAGTCAACAACAGAAAAACTAACAATAGTACAATTATGGATAAAACCTTAAAAGAAAAAAGTAGAGATAAAATATTAAAACAATAATATAGAGTGGTACAAGGAGACAGTTGAAACACAGATGTTTTGACTGTGTTGCTCTTCATTGCTTACAGGCGAGCGTGAAGAGACTGCTTCACTGGGTTAAATCAGCATGTATAAAACCTAATGAAAAACACTGCTTAAAGTCTGTATACTTTTCTCTTAATCTTACCATCATCACTTTTCTGCAGTGTTGACTGTCCGTGGAACGGATCAGTGCAGGACAGAGAAATTAACTGGTAAGCAGCAGAAAGTGTGATTTCTGTTTACAGGGACAAATCAATAGAAAAAGATTATGTAGACACTGGTAAGAGGGTTCTCTTTCGCTATCTCCTGCACTCACCTTATCAGTTTACTTGGCATGAGATGAGTGTTTATATTATGTGATCAATGTTAATTGGACAGATTGTCATATCTATTATCTCTTTTACTCTATTAATACCCATCCAAAGATCTTAGATATATAGCTTAGTTTGACTGTTTATCTCTCGCTGATGGTATAAAAACAGATAGCAATGTCTTTCTTCTCTAGTGTTGAGGATATTTATTTTTAACTGTTAATAAAAGAGCTGCTCTTGTATGCACCATCTGACAGGGGTTTGATCTTCTGGGTGGATAGAAAGGTGCCTGTGTGGGCCATTCAAGTAAGTACATGTACAGAGAAGAATAACAATTAAATTAAATAAGCAAAACCTTTATAAACTGAAGTCTATGAATGGGGTTGAAATATTTGAAAAATCAAATATGCTTGACCATCCAAACAATTGTGAAAACACTGAATACATGAGTTTGTGTTTATTATTTCCTGTGCACAGGTAATTGTGGCCATCATTAGTTTCCTGGAGACTATGTTACTGATGTATCTGAGCTACAAGGTAACGCACAATATTTGTCTACAATATTTATTGCTCTATGGTCCCTATGGAGTCTCCGCTGTACCCCCTACCAGGTCATTCTCTACTGGCCTAAATATGTGTAACCATCTTATTAGATGTTAAACTCTAATGCTACATAAGTCATGTTGTAATACTTTCTAAAGGGGAGACAGTCAGTTTGTCTGAAACAAAATGAAGCTAATCTTAAACTTAGCTTGCCTAGGAGAAGGACGACAGAGTTCGGCCTTATCAAGGCAGCTGTGTCAGTCTAGTCATCCAAACATACAGAGAGGAGAGACAGTGTAACTCATTGCTGTGGAGAGTCACACGCTGTGAGCTTTGGCTTACTTTAGCTCTGCAAATGACCCTAACTTGACCTGGGGAAACTCTGTGATATTACCCTTAAAGAAGGAAAATCACTTCATAACACAGACTTGAAGCACATCAGTATGATTACAAAATACAGGCTGTACAAAAGCCAGTACAGTCTGTGAGACTGACAATCTATAAGTGGTGTAATTAGCCCAAGTCATTTGTCACAGCTACATTAAGACAGACTGTAATTACAGGATCTTGTTGAGGTGAAGGATTAAGTGTTTGTGGAAAGTGACAGACTACAATTAATATATAAATGTAGTCTGTCTGCAGTGACTCACTGTCTATTGTGTGCTTGTAGGTAAAACTGTTAAAAAGTCTGTGCATGTTTTTTAATTTCAGGGGAACATTTGGGAGCAGATATTCCAGGTGTCCTTCCTTTTGGAGATGATCAACACAGTTCCCTTCATCATTACGGTAAAACATTTACCACAACTGAAATACTCATTATCCTATTATCCATAACTATTTCCCTCTAGTTAACCACCTACTTGTTTAACTTTGCTTTTAACCGAGGAAATGTTTACTCTGTTTTGTTTTTGTTTTTGTTCAAATTCTTACAATGCTAGCCTTTGGCGATCCACTAACTTTTCTACCAGCATCACCATCAGCTTTTAATTTGTCCAATAGTAGTTTATCACCAATACCTGCAAAACTAACATTCCCATCACCCTCAGCTGTACTTTGTGTTAAGTGCTAATTAGCATTGCAAACACGCTAATCTAAGATGGCAAACATAGTAAACAGTATCCCAGCTTAGCATGTTAACATTGTCACTGTGAGTGTGTTACAGTAGCATGCTGACATTTAGCTCAAAACGCCGCTGTGTCTCAGCCTCACAAAATTGCAGGCTTAACTGTCGACTCTTATTTGACTTCATATTCACACAGTGTTAGCCTTTGTGAATAAAAGCCATACAAAAGTATTGTAAGTCAGACTGAGTTACATGGGCACAGAATTATACAGAATTTGAAGACATACCTCTGCACCACAGTCATTTTGGGTTTTAAAACGTTAGATAATAAAAGCAGGTTATAATTTATTTACTTTTTTTTTTTAACGGGTTAAGCATTTAGGCCACAATGCATACAGTTTTTCCCATTGGTGTGCAGTTTTTAATGTGTGATTAACATGGTTGAAGAAAGGTTTAACTCAGAAATGTTATCCACTAGTAAGTTGAAGTTTCTCACTTTCTCCTCAGATCTTCTGGCCCTCAATAAGGAACATCTTCATTCCCGTGTTTCTCAACTGCTGGTTGGCCAAGTGTGCTTTGGAGAACATGATCGTGAGTCAACAGCTTTAGCTTAACTGTTTCTGTTCTTGACTTGTTTTTAATGAACATTTAATGACTTTAAGGCAAGACGCTCTGAGTCACACTATGCTGGGTCAGCTGACTAATTCATACAGGCCTTCATGCTCACAGTCATTCATACTGCGGCTGCAACAACACATCCTTCTCCTGCTTTGGTTCTGCTCTGAGTGTGTGCACCCTGGAGGGCTTCCACTGGGGGATCATTTGCAATCATCTCAGCATTTTATCATGTTGTTCTCTATTTCATGCTGCTTGGCTGTATTTCTGCAGCAGGAAGCATCCAATAGTAGAACCATAATGCCATACCCATTTGTAATAAACAGCTCAACTAATGATGTGAGAACTGAACTGACATCAGTGATCATAGAAAACTTTTGATAGATGCAAGTTGATGCCTTTATTTCATATGAGCTGAGTTTGTAGCTTCAAATGTTCTTTGTGCTGTTGTTATTGGGTAGAATGATGTCCACAGAGCAATCCAGAGGACCAACTCAGCCATGTTCAACCAGGTCCTCATTCTCATCTGTACCCTGCTCTGCCTGGTCTTCACTGGGTGAGGCTGCAGTTTGTAAGGTCCTTCTGTCATTCTTTAGTGTGAACAACTATTTAGGTTGCATTTGATGTTTCATTATATATACATATATAATATATTCATATAAACACCTCTCTGACGCAATCTCAGCAAGAGCTGTATGTTTTAAGCTTTATAGGTTGCAGAGCTTTTGTATTATATTGCATTGCATTGGAGACATGTCTATAATAGTGGATGGCTTGATGGATTCAATGTTGATAGCGCTTTATCTTGAATACTCAAAGAATTTCGAGGTGAAGGGGAAACTCACCTCAACTACCACCAATGTTTAGCACCCACCTTGACGATGCACAGGAGCCATTTTAAGCCAAAGCGTTTACCACAGAGCAGCTTGACGTGGAGAGGGAGGGGAAACATAGAGCTAATTACACAGTGATTAGCCAGCTAACATCAGATAGCAAAACCAATTTCAGCATCATGAAAGCAACAAGGACAATTGTTAAATGTTGGTGAAACTTTCCTTTTCGGGTCCATAAATTCTTAATAATTTTTAAGGAAGTTTCCTGGAAAGAAAGACTCATGTCATTTGGTACTAATAAAAGAGAAAACGAGCAGGATCAGTTGGTTCACTTTCAATTAATTCAAAATCCTAAGATAGCATAACTCTGGGACTTAGTTAGTTCACTGCAGGCCAGTTGAACAGGAAAAAGTGTGACATTAGTCTACAAGCAAACAGACAATTTTCATAATAATAGACATTTATTTGAGTTTAAAAAGAACAACATTGTAACTGTAATTAGTACCAAATTACATAATTCTTTATATGAAACTTTCAAGAAATATTAGTAAATAATGGACCTGTAAATAAAATAAAGGGAATTGATAAACCTGTGTGATGTTGAGAATAAAATAAGCTAGCAAAAATAAAAATAATAGTAAAAATGAATCAAGTTTTAAGTTATTTTATCAAGTGACTGTCAGTAGAGGAAGTCAAATCAATAAAATTGCTGCCAAATAGCAGAAACAAAAGAAAAAAAAGAGAAAGGTTTTATTTTTCCAGCTGATTAAGCTTTAAAAATGTGTTTTCAATGCATTTAAATGATATAAATAACTGTATTATTTATTGATATATCCCATTAAACTTTTGACTGAGTTCATTGTGTTTCTTTGTATACATGGTTTGTCTAACCTGCTCTACACAGCACATGTGGAATCCAGCACCTGGAGCGAGCGGGCAAAAATCTCACCCTCTTCAATTCCTTCTACTTCTGCATTGTCACCTTCTCAACTGTGGGCTTTGGAGACGTCACTCCCCGCATATGGCCCTCCCAGCTCCTGGTGGTCATCATGATCTGTGTGGCTCTGGTGGTGCTACCTCTGCAGGTAGGAAGGTGTCGAAATAATCTTTGGCAAATTCTGAATGTTCCTCTGTGAGTTCTAGTTTCACTCAGCTTGTTGTGTGTCAGTTTGAGGAGCTGATGTACCTGTGGATGGAGAGACAGAAGTCTGGAGGGAATTATAGCCGCCACAGAGCGCAGACAGAGAAACACGTAGTGCTGTGTGTCAGTGCACTAAAGATAGACTTGCTCATGGATTTCCTCAATGAATTCTACGCCCATCCTAGACTGCAGGTACCAAACAACACAAAATAAGCACATGCATTTTTATACTCCAGGGTATACATATAGGATGTGATAATGGTCTCCGTGGTGTATTTCAAATTATATATAAAGGGGAACATACTTATTGTGATTATATGACAGTAACTGAGACACTTAAGGACATTTGTAGCTAGATTTTATGACTTCCACATGTTTCTTAATGCGTTAAAGTAGTTCTTGTGTAATCTTGAAGGATTACTATGTGGTGATCCTGTGCCCAAGTGAAATGGACCTCCAAGTGCGGAGAGTGCTGCAGATCCCTTTGTGGTCACAAAGGGTCATCTATCTGCAAGGATCTGTTCTCAAAGACCAGGACCTGCTAAGAGCCAAGTAAGTGACAGATCCTAAAAAACCTCTGAGCCCAGAGAAGGACGACTTTCTACAGTTATGATGGATTCACAAACTGTTGGGGGCGCTATAAGTAAACATCACCACGGTTCTAGGAATGGCAATGTCTATTTATAATCTGTTTATCAGTCTTTCGGCTTGTTTACCAACTGGTCCAGACTAAAATATCTCAACGACAAAATTACCATGAAATTAGTGTAGACTTTTATGGTTTGTAGAGGATGAGGCCCACTGACTTTGGTGATCCCCCAAATCCAATAAATACTATTTTTAATATATTCTGGATATTCTGTATAAAGGTGATCTAACAAAATAATTACAGAAGTATTGATAATAAGACTTCTACCAATGAAGCAATATTAGATGTCTCGTAATAAATTATTAATTAATAATTTGTGCCTGCCTGTTGCCTCAGGGAGGACCCTAAAGTAAGCAGTGAATAATGGTGTATGGATTGGAAATCTCACCACCTTGTCAAAAGATTTTTAAAAAAATTATTTAATTAAAAACAGACTTTCGATACAGGCCTCACTGAGCTGCCTGTGTGGCTGCACACTCTTTGTCTTGTTGCTGAGACCCTGTGTGGCTGACAAAGACTTTTCTTTACCACACAAATCCAGCTGTTCTGAGAAATTACACTGATTTGTCTAATTGCTAAAATTGCCATAATTGAAGGTGAAACAAATCATCTGTTTTTGCTATCTCCATTGATAATAGGTCTCAGTTCAGTTCAATCTTTATTGCAGCTTTAATGTCCCTTAAGGGGAAATTAGATTTACAATAGAGGGCTAAAAACAGAAAACAAGCAAACATACATGAGACATGGGACATTAAAAAAACCCAAAGCCGTTACAGTGTACAACATCTGTTTGTTCGTTCGAAGGTACTCTGACAGCTGAGATTGTAGCCTCACCACCATAAAGTGCTTCTGAGCAGTGCACTCAATAGCTCAGGCTCAGTGCAAATTTAGAGCATTTATTGCCATTTAGGTGCAAAGGAAATTTTTCCCAGAGGGGAGAAGAACAACTAATTTCTCCAAGAGTGGGTAGTCAGAGCTGGCTGTGATGGTTTGCATAATTTATAGGGTTTTTGCACTTAAGTTTACTTAAATCAAATTGTCTATAGTGATTTATTTTATATTTTGCATTTTGGCCAGGTATTGATAATTGCCATAAACCACCAGTAGGATATGAATCTCTATTGTCCTTCCGTTCCTTAATGTCGACCAGATATTCTCTCATTCCTATCTCAGTAAATAGGCTTGTCAGAGCTTTCTCATATTCTGACTACACTATAATTATTCATTCAAGCTATACCCATTTTTTTTGAGACTCATTCTTCTGATAATTTTAACTCATGAAAGTGTTTTGAATGAGACTATGTGGGAAAAAATGTACACTGATGAAAAAAAATTTAAATACTGCTGTCAATCTGTCCAGTTTATTTATCAAATGCATGTCTCAAAGTACTTTACAGAGATATAACCAAGCTTAAGGGTAAATCCAACTGATTTTACATATACAGGACAGTTTATTTGTCATTGCCAATGTGTGGCTCTGGATCAGTTTTCTCAAGTGAAAGAATATAACCCTGCCGATATCCTCAGACACCCTGCATTACCAAGGAAAGTTAAATCAAGGGCAACTTGGTTGAAGAACTGGAAGATGTTTTGCTTCTAATCCAAGAGACTTCTTCACTGAAAAAGACTGTTTGGATGAGAGGCCTTTTGGAGGAGAGGCGAAACGTCTTCCAGTCTCTTTAACCAAGTCAAGTTACCCTTTATTTAACCTTCCTTGGATAACTATGACCTGGACTAAGAATCTTCACATCCTGCATTAACAGGAACTAAAAGCAAAGATATCTACACCTCTCCTGCTTCAATTTGACCATTCTTTGAGTCCCCCAAAATGTATAAAAGTGCAATAATAAAACAACAAAAAGCAAAGATATAAAAAACACGATAGTCCAACACTTATACCATCTCACACCAAACAAGTATTACTTTGATAAAATCGGTTATATCTTCACTGTATACATTTGGCAGGCTTGTGATAGAGCAATTAGAAGTAGAGGACTGGGTGTGTGTGGAGCTTACATCCTGCATCTGGCACCATTTCAAATCCTCCCACACTTGTTTTGCAGTCTGCACTCTCCCGACTGTGTTAATCGTATGCAAAAACAGTTCCACCTTCACAGTACATATACAGTGCAGAGCATTTTAGGTTAATCTTGTGTGTTTGTCTATATGCAGGCAATTTAATATTGAATGAAAGGATGTTGCTGTTGTCTCTTACTCTGACTGGTCAAAGTTAATTTCAGTAGAGTTTTGATTGGCTTACTCTTCTGTGGCAGGATTTGTATTTTTACCCCAGCTGTTTTGTATGACTTTGTTCTGTGATTTGCCAACTTGCCTCGCTGCTGCAGAATGGATGACGCAGAGGCTTGTTTCATTCTAAGCAGTCGTAACGAGGTGGATCGCATGGCTGCGGTAAGAACAACAATAATGAATGAACTCTTTGCCACAATGCATTATCAGTTATGAGTTGTTGTTTATTTGTTTGTCATTAATGCTGTCAGTCATGAAGACAATTACTAATTAATTAAATATAGTAATGTGAAAATGCAACTCTTTGAATGTTTTCCTTCAGGACCATCAGACCATCCTGAGAGCCTGGGCAGTAAAGGATTTTGCTCCAAATTGTCCCCTTTATGTCCAGATACTCAAACCTGAAAATAAGTTCCATGTAAAATTTGCAGGTGAGAGTTTCCAAACAATTATTCCCTTTCTGGCCGAGAGTTAGATGAGATATTTGCTTCCACTCTCTACTTATCACCACTCTGCCACTTATGTCTGTCCGTTAAAGCTAAAATAATCAGTATTCTTATATTATGATCACATTACTACTTGTAGCCTATATGAAATGGGTCACTCGTAGTAATAATCCCTCCGAGAACTATTACCAAATCTGCACTTTCCCCAGCTCTACCGAATCTGTTGCACTATAACTGTGCATGCAGACCAAACGTGACTTTAATCCACACGTTGCTTTCTTCTCGGGGGTTTCATTGCCCTACTACTACTGCTGAGTGTCGCGATAATGCGAATAAACACAACCCGCGATTACTACAGCAGTATGAACCCAAAACAAACATTCTGCTGTTTGTTTAAATAAATTAAATTGCAATAATTGCCGAAATAACTATAACATGATGCTGATTTTACTTTTAAAATGTTTGTTTTCTGAATGGAGTTCAGATCGGTCAGGGCTATGCTTTGCTAACGTGTTCACAGTAAAGTACAACTATAGCTGGAATCATTAACAGTCACAAATTTTCTGAATTCAGGCATTCTGGAAGAGTTAGCAACTTGGTGAACAAAGTGGAGCACTTAGCTGCTAAAGAGCCAGATGTTTCCCTCAGGTGTTGGTGGAGACAAAAACAGAGTTAAAAGGAGAGTGAATATTGGACTTACATTCATCAGACAGCCAGAAATATGACTCCAAATGAAGGATATGTTGCTTTGTATTTGACATAGGCAACTGTTTGCTAACAAGTTTGCTTTCTAGAAGAAAAAAGGTGAAAATGTATCAGTTTTGTGTTTACAGCTTGTTCTGCTTCTCCCGATTGGCCAAGAAATGGACAAGCATAAAAAATGAGGCTAGAGCTGGGAGTCAGCTTAGTTTAGATTAGCATAAAAAATGGGGAAACAACTAGCCTCGCTTTATCCAAAGGCAACAAAACCTGCCTACCGTCACCTCAAAATCTCCCTAATTTATAGGTTATATGTTGTTTGTTTCAATTCAATTGTACATATATAGCACCAATTTATAACAGACGTGTAGACATTGTACTTGTCATATAGAGCAGGTCTAGGTCTTTTATTATTTTCAGAAACCCAACAATTTGCACCATGAACAAGCACTTGGCGACAACGGCAAAGAAAAACTGCCTTTTTAACATGCAGAAACCTCAGAACCTAGACTCAGGGTGAGCGGCCAAATGCCTCAGCTGGTTGGGTTGAGAGGGGTGGGGGGGGGGGGGGGGGTGAGCTGGAAGAACGAGAACACACTGTAGCCCTATGCAAGTTCCACAAAAAGATGTAAAATAATAGTAATGGTAGCGGTAATAACACAAATATCAATAGAACTCAGATACAGCTCTGGAGGAAGAAATACCTACAGAAAGTGATAGGAGGAGAGACGAGAAAGCACAAAACTAAGGGAGAGGGAAGAAGTCAAGTTAGTGACTGTTAGGAGGACAGAGGAAGTCACTGCATGTGTAATCCATTTCAGAAACATAAATGTTTAAACTACAAGTTGTGGTTTTACAATGAGTTAGTTGCTTTAACTCTCTCTGGGCACGTTTACTTTCTTGTTGCTATGCAACCAGGAAATCACTAATAGCAGGTACCTCTACACAGCTTGTCATTTTTACACTGTGATCTTTCTAAGGATTAAGCAAACAAGATATAATCTGTTAATCAGCGTGCTTCAGAGGTAGTAGGTGTGTTTTCAAACTTTGGTGAAAGCTACTCTACCTTAAGATAAGATAAACTTACACTAGAGCTTTATCTAACACTTGGCCAGAAAGCCAATAAGCACAACTACTAACTTGTAATATTTGTATTCCAGCCCCTATGATCATCTCATTTTCTTCTTTTCAGATCATGTTGTGTGTGAAGAGGAGTTTAAATATGCCATGTTGGCTCTCAACTGTGTGTGTCCAGCCACCTCCACTTTGGTCACGCTCCTTGTTCACACCTCCCGCGGACGGTCAGTCATCTTACATAACCAGGGCCCTCCTCAGGTTTTTTTTATTTCTCCTTAGTGTGATTGCAAAGTTCAAATTTCTTCACATGTTCATGGTCTTGTATACAGCTTCCATGGAACTGGCACAGAGAGGTGAATATGCCCAAGTAAAGACAAACGTCTTGGGTCCTTTTGGAAAACGTCAGGCAGTAAAGTAATGCAGTGCATTAAAACAAAAAAAAAGAGAACAGGCGGAACACACAGTAAATGGATTTTCTGGGATGTGTGCTCTGTGTGAAAAGCTCTTCGGTGGAAAATGATTTTTCACAGCATGCAAACAGATCACTTTTAAAAGCTGATGCCAGTGACTGAGAGGAACCACATTCAAGGGGAATCAATGGGCTATAGAGCACTTACTGTGTTCCTGAAAACTCTTTAGAAAGCAAAGCTTTGTGCATTTGTGTTAGATAAAGGTCTTGGGGCTTTAAGATTGCACACACCAGCCACAAATGTGTATGAATGTGTATTATACTTGTCTAAATCTGTATGAGGGAGTGTGTTTATGAAAAGGTGCATTTTATGTGTACATTTGCATTGCATGAGTGGGCGTCTCTGGGTGCACGAGCAGATCACAAAGGATGTTCGGTGGGGAAATACGTTTAAAAGGGGGATACTGATGATAATGATCATATTGTTTTTGTCTTTTATGATGAATTGCAGTATGGAATCCAGAAAGTGTGAAATACCATGTATAAGTCATCTTATGTAAACTTGAATAACACTCAGTATCAAGAAAAAAGCATGTAAACTGCTACGTCCCTTGGGGTTGTTCTGAGCATCTCTCCTAGCCCATTAAACAACAATTACAGAAATTACTGTAAGCCATTACAAAGGCCATATTAGAGCCAAGCTGACTGACAGACAGATTGGTCAAGCTCTCTGCTTTCACCAGAGAACCCAGGAGACCCAGCACACCCCTAAGGGTCTGAAGGTATGTGGAAGACGAGATGGAGAGTTCTGCGAATGACGTTAATGATTGTTCCTGAATAGATGTTCTCAAAAGCTGGGTTTCACTGTTCAGACTTTGTCAAGACTACATGAATAATAGCATATGTGGTAAAAGAAATCTGATTTACTGATCCGTTATATGTTTGATTGTATTTCCCGTGAATGAATGCAGAGAAGGACAACAGTCTCCAGAGCAGTGGCAGAGGATGTACGGATGTTGCTCCGGCAACGAGGTCTACCACATCCGACTGTCTGACAGCAAGTTCTTTGGAGAGTATAATGGCAAAAGCTTCACATACGCCTCCTTTCATGCTCACAAGAAGTGAGTTGACATGTCAGCTAAAGCATGTCCTTGTCAGATGCTGACAAGTTGAAAATGTACCAAACCATTTGCAGAGGTTGTTACATATTTGTTCCTGCTCGTTCTTTGACCTAGTATCATCTTCTATAATCAAGGCTCTCAAGTTTTATCAAACGTTTGGAGTGAGTGTGTTAGAGGAGGAGCCACTCAAATATTTGCAGCAGTGGCCAATTCTCTCAACCTTTTAGTAGCAGTTAAATTTGACCTCTAGTTCATAATTGACACAAACAATAGAAATTAGAACAATAAGTAAAAGAGAAAAGTCATCTTCTCTCTCTCTCTCTCTCTCTCTCTCTCTATATATATATATATTTTATTTTTTTTTTTTTTTATTATATACTTGTACCCAAACGAGCCCACTGAACAGCAATACTGTACACATACCTACAGTAGGCTGTGTGTGTAAGTAGGCTACACATTTCAGCTTATGAATGGTGTTTTGTGTTGTAATTGTTTGTTGCACATTTTAATGCCTTGATGACAGGGGTAGGGGGCTCCCACTTGAAGCACTGTGGCCATATTCATCATGATGGATAATAGCTTTCTGTACAGAGCCAAAATATCTCTAGTCCTTTTCTTAGTTTCAGTTAGCCAAAGCTAAGGCCAGTGGTGGACACTAACAAAGTAATACTGTACTAAACAAGGTATTTGTACTGAACTTGAGTATTTTTGTTTTCATGCCACTTTCTGCTTCTATTCCACATCTCAAAGGGAAATATTGTACTTTTTATTTATCTGTCAGCTTCAGTTACTAGGTACTTTAAAAAATAAGCTTTTTACACACAAAACATATGAAGAGTTTAAAAACAGTTTATACAAGTCCAGCTATTAGAATTACATCAGTTAGGCTAATTGACAGAAATTGAATTGGCAACTGCTTTGGTATTAGTCATTTTTTATGTAAAAACATTTCATGGCTCCAGCTTCACAAACGTGAAGATTTGCTCCTATAGTATTTACAGTGAGGTATTGGTAGGGCTACTTTTATTTTTTTAAAGGATCTGAATAGGCCTAAGTTAGGCTTACTTTGCTCACCACTGGCTAAAAAAGCCAAAGCTGCTGGTTGCAAAGAGGTTGGAGAGGTTTCTGCCGCTCTCACTATCTTTGATCACAGCCTATGGGTCACAGGCAAGTGATTTCGCCCAGGAATCGTAAAATCAAAATGCGGTAAAATAAAAAATAAATAAACCTACAGTTACCGCATCCATCAGGTCTTGCGCTACCAACTTCCACTCCCTGTGTGCGCGTGCATCCATGTTACCTGGTGACGAACGTGCTTGCAGCGGGATCACGGAGTTTACCCGGAAACAACACATTTTAATTTCTGATCGGCTTAAGGGCTCTGGCATTCATTAGGCTACAGAGAAAGCTATGAACTCAGCACAAAAATGATCGTCCATTAATTTAATATAGCGGCACGACTTAGAGGACGTTACCTCTTAACTTCTCAGCGTGAGAAATACAAGGTGTGTCATGTGAACTGGCTGTGTTGCACGGTGAAAGCGTGAGGCTTGAGAGCCCTGTCTATAATGAAGTACAGCAGCAGTGCACTGCTGTTCTTTTGCCTTAGTTTGATACACATTGTGTGCAGATAAATAAATGTGAAAAGAACATCAACTTTTTTGATCATAATGTAGGTTCTATTGGTTAAAACAGTTTTTCAGCTCACTGCTACATAGGTTAGCTAAGCCTATCATAAAGACTGAAAACAAGGGGAAACAGCTCATCTTAATTTGGTTCTGTCTGAATGTAATAAAATCTGGTGCAATTAACACATTGGACCTCAAGTTGAACAACATTTTTTATTTTTATAGAGTTATGCGCAAAATAGTGTAACTATTTTGACATTTTGAGAAATGCGCTTTCTTGACGAGAGTTAGATGAGAAGACATCACTGTGATGTCTGTATGCTATATGGTATAACTAGCAGCTTAGTAGCTTAGTTTGGAAAAAAAGATGGGAAACAGTGGGAAACAGCTAGTCTGGCACCTTCTCAAAATAACAAATTACACCTAACAGCACCTATATAGCGCACCAATTGACACATTATATCTTGTTTAATTCATTAAAAACCCACAGTGTAAAAACGCCTATTTGTGGTTTTAGAAAGGGTAACATGCCAGACCATTTCTTGTCCGACTTGTCCTCATCTTATAATCATCGTGAGGTTGCCAGGCATATAATGTGTTAATTAGTAAGCTTTAGAGATGTTGGTGGACAAAGCCGAGCTAGCTGTTTCCACTTGTCTCCTTTCTTTATGCTAAGCTAACTCTCAGCAAGAAAGCAAATACCATTAAGTGTATTTCCCAAAATATCGAACAATTCCTTTAGGCCTCAAGTATGAATTCTGAGCTATGAAGTACTGTCTTTTTATGACTTTAAATGTAATGACAAGACTCTACTGTCAGACATTTTCTTCAAGTGCATGCTAACAGCAGGTATGCGACGTGCAGGTACGGCGTGTGTCTGATCGGTATAAAGAGGGAAGACAACAAGAGCATTCTGCTGAACCCTGGCCCACGCCACATCATGGCTGCCACAGACACCTGCTACTACATCAACATCACCAAGGAGGAGAACTCAGCCTTCATCTTCAACCAGGAGGAGAGGAAGGGCCGCACTGCTGGGGGAATCTATGACGGACCCTCACAGCTTCCTGTGCACAGCATCATCGCTAGCATGGGTGAGTGTCATGAACTGCTCTTTTTAATGAAGGGGGTCTGAAAGGTATTGAGGAATTTGGATTGACTGTGGAGACGCTGTTTCATTATGTGTGATTTAAAGCTCAGGTGAATATAATTTACAGGCACTGTTGCCATGGATCTTCAGAATACGAGTCCACCTGACACCTCAGGGGGTAGACTGGTCCCACCTACAGTAAATGGAACAGGGAGCCGCCGGCCGAGCATCGCTCCAGTTCAGGAGATCGCAGACTCCTCCTCAATACTGCCATGTGACCTCCTCAGTGACCAATCAGAGGATGACTCCGTTTTCACAGATGAGAAAGGCCACTCATCTACTGAGTAAGGTTTCTGTTTCTCTGTGTGTAAAAGAATGCAGATAATTTAAATACCTAAACACAAGGAAACAGAGAAAATAACACAGGCTATTATATAGTTTACAAAATGTTATATGCAGCAGTGGAAAGAGTGCTCAAATGTCCTACTCAAGCATAAGTGTGAAACCGAAGTTAACTTAAATATTACTCAGGTAGAAGCTAAAGTTCCTGTGCTTATAAGCTTTCGTAAGTAAAAGTACAAATTACTTTGAGCAAAAGTTACTTATTAGTCTCCTAGTATTAATAAATTATAGATAGGTTGTCTGTGTCTTCCAGTAATGGAGTGAGGAAAGTAAAATTTGATATATTCAAACTTTTAGTTGAGTATTTCTGTTATATGGTACTTTATACTCCTTCTTCACTGTTTTATAATCATATCACCTACACAGGAGGCAATTTTTCTGCACAACTATACTTTTGATACTTTTAAGTATATCTATATCAGTACTTTTATTTAAGACTTTGAATTCAGGACTTTTGCAAGTAATGGGGTGTATTTATATTGTGCCATTGCTACATTTACTTACTGTAAGTAAAAAAAAAACACTGGTGCTGTACTACTTTCACATACTTTTGCTTAAATTGAACGTATATGTAGGTAATGTTCTGACATGTATCTTAAATCAGATTGTGCCACTTTTGTATAAACTTGTTTTTTGTTTTTGTATAAAGTCAAACTGGCTTTTAGTTCTACAGCAGGCTTCAGTTAATTAATGTTGCATTAATGTTATATTTAATTATTTCAAATAATTAAAACCACAGTAATTTAATATATGCTAAACCTGCAATATGCTAATTAAGCAAACAATCATACATAATCAAAATGAGTTGAGTTTCTTTGCTATTATGCAACCTCCCAAAATATCAAACCAAAGCTAAACAAAATATTTACCCATACTTACCTGTTAGCATTCTGTAAATAGTTTACCCAGCATGCAGTTGAACCTGCTGATTTCCAAGGTAACATGAATAAATGAGTGAATTCTACATATTGTGAAAATGACCTCTAAATGTTCTCTTAACTTCCAAACGACTATTGAAATGCTAGAAGCCATTTTTTTCTGGTTAGAACAAGAAATTACAAGAAAACCTGACCAATGTTTTTAACATAGTATGTTTCCATGAAATGTGTCATTCATGCTTTTTTGGATTTGTTGCCAGGTATGTGAAAGGTTATCCCCCTAACTCTCCGTACATTGGGAGCTCGCCCACCTTGTGCCATCTGTTGGCTGAAAAAGCACCATTTTGCTGCCTACGACTGGACCAGGTGGGCAGTCGCTGTTCCTCCAACTTAGTCACTCAGTTACTTACTGCCTTCATCATTCCTTCCATTCCTTCCCTCCACTCTCTGTCCTTCAAAGAGCAAACTGAGATACCTGCCTGTTTTTTCTTTTGGTTCTCTATGCAGGGTTGCAGGCACAACAGCTTTGAGGATGCTAAGGCTTATGGTTTTAAAAACAAGCTCATTATTGTGTCTGCTGAGACTGCCGGGAACGGTCTCTATAACTTCATAGTGCCTCTCAGAGCTTATTACAGACCCAGAAAAGAACTCAACCCTATTGTCTTGCTGTTGGATAACCCGTGAGTTCACCTTAACACACACTCACACACACATTGTTCCTTTCTCTCCCCTTCACTCTGTCTTTAACTATTTCACGCTGGGAAATGTGTGCTAAAATCTCACGTCAGCCCAGCACTTAGGACAAGGCTGTGGAGGTGGAACTCCATTGTCGGTCCTGATGTTAGGTTACTGCAGCTGCTAACAGTGACGGTATGTTTTGAGCGACAAAGAAAATAAAAATGCTGCGCTCTGTAGCTCTAGACAGTAACCATAGCAACCTGCTTTGCCTTGAACCTGAATGATATATATTGCTAAAAGGGGAGAAAAAGATGAAGGTAATGATTTCTTTGGAGAACACCAACACGCTTTCATTGACAACCCTGATGTGTCCCTTTTCAGCCCCCACATGTGAGCTCTCAGGACACTCATAGAAACGCACACATAACAATAAACTCTCCCTCCATGCAGCTCTTTCTCCCTGCCTTCCTATCGCTGTTGCGCACACACACACACACACACACACACAAATACAAACACCCACACACTTGGATACACAATGAAAGCACTTACGACAGCCTTGGGTCTCTAGTCAGCGGGACTGGGCAGATGCATAAAGTAATGTTCTGTCAGGGGTGGTGGTGGTTGAGGACAGGAAATAATAAAGCAATCTCTCTGAGCACGCTCAGTACCAGATGGACCCATCCCTCAGCCTAAAGACACACTAAGTGGGGACATAACATTATAATAACATTTATTGTACATTGCAAGTAAACAGTTTTTGAGCAAAACGTCAAATAAGTTGTTCACCAAAAATCAGAAGAAAGAAAATAAATGCCACGAGGCTAAAGTTAATCCTGATTAATATATTTTCTTTTACTCATATTCAAAGCTTTATATGTTTCTCGTAGGCCAGATAATCACTTTCTGGAGGCCATCTGCTGTTTTCCTATGGTCTACTACATGGCTGGGACCATAGACAAGTAAGACTGTCACATTACCTTCTGCTTTTCATATTACATTTATTTTCTCATTAAAATGCAGTATATTGAAGGGGAGTTTGCACTTCTCTAAGATTTAATTGGTTGCACAGTATGTTCCAGGTAAATTGGTGTCTGCTGTTGTTATGCACATTGTAGCATAGTTTGTGTGTCTGCGTGTGTGTGTTTCAGTCTGGACAGCTTGCTGCAGTGTGGCATTATCTACGCTGATAATTTGGTTGTTGTGGATAAAGAGAGTACAATGAGTGCAGAGGAGGACTACATGGCTGATGCCAAAACTATTGTCAATGTACAGACGATGTTCAGGTAATCAGATTTGATCATGTTTATCATATATTATTCATGACATGGTCTTTAATTTCTTGACTTTATCATGAACTGTGTGTGTGAATCTGTATCTGGGCCTGCATTAGACACCCTGTGTGGACAACAGCAGCATTACTAAAAATATTTTAAAAGTTTGGTAAAACATTGTGATATTTAGTCTCATCTTCTGACTCTGGTTTGTTTATTTACTCTTTTTTTATAATCACTTTCTTTAATGTACCCTCTTCTCTCTTTCCAGGTTGTTTCCTAGTCTCAGTATTATCACAGAGCTTACTCATCCCTCCAACATGAGATTCATGCAGTTCAGAGCAAAGGACTGCTATTCACTGGCCCTCTCCAAGCTGGAGAAGGTACAACATAACAAGAGGGCTTACAGTGAAGTGTGTAGTATTATTATTCTTATTATGAACGTGATTTGTAAAGAGAAGATGTCGAAGATTTTTTTCTGTCGATTTTGTAAAACACACTTCATATTGTTGTCATGACTTACACTGATGAAAAGTGGCAGACCTTTAAATGCTGTGGACCCTGGCTCTCCCCCACAGAAAGAGCGTGATAAAGGCTCCAACTTGGCCTTCATGTTTCGCCTACCCTTCGCTGCCGGCAGAGTGTTCAGTATTAGCATGCTGGACACCCTGTTGTATCAGGTTGGTACACACCTACAGCTAAGCACCTCAGATGACACTTTTAAATACCACGTAAAAGAAATGTATGCGTCTTGCAGCCACAGAGAAACAGTATCACCTGAAGAAACAGAGCAGCATTACTACAGAAAGCAAAAGTGCCCTCTTGTGTTCAGTCTTTAATAGAGAACTCACTTAAGGTTCTTTATGTCCAATGCTTTTTTTAACTATAATAAACAAAGTTATAAAGTTATAAAAGTGCTTTTCTGTGATTCCATGTCAGTCTTTTGTGAAGGACTACATGATCCTTATTGCAAGGCTGCTGCTGGGGCTGGACACCACTCCAGGATCAGGATATCTCTGTGCCGTGAGTTAGACAGAAGAAAATAATCTAAAAGAAGAAAGAAATGATCGGATACATTGCCTTACTCCAGTTAATCTAACTAATAGTACTAATAGTACATGTATCTCTTGTTCCAGATGAAAGTAACCGAGGAGGATCTGTGGATTAGTACCTATGGCAGACTGTTCCAGAAACTTTGCTCCTCTAGTGCCGAAATTCCTATCGGGATCTATCGGACAGAATCCCACATTTTCTCAACCTCTGAGGTGAGATCTCAGAGATTATACTGTCAGTTGGATCAAGCGAAATATCCATCACGAATGCAAGAACATATTTATTACAAATAGCGTGTAATCTCTTGTTTGCAGCAGAGTCTGGACACATAAATAATGTATTATATAACATGATTAAGAGTCTAAAGCCATGCCAGTGCCGCTTTGAGTTAAATGCAAATATCAGAATGCTACAGTAACATGCTCACAATGACATTATCATATGCTGATCTTTAGCAGGCAATGTTTTAGAGCAATATTGCAGGGCAACGTTGCCGTCATTGGTAATGAGTAAAGATTACTACCATAATCCCCTTCCACCACTAGTCCGCCACCTGCCCCGCACCGCCGCTATCCGTTCAAAACATAGTCAGACTTGCCACTAGCAAGATTGCCCAGCAACATTGCTCAAAAAGTTGCCCCGTGTATAATCAGCTTTAGTTAAGCATGTTAGCATAGGCTCAGAGGTATTTGATAGGTTTTGCATAATCATAGTCTGGATAAATGTAACTTTGATCTGCTGGTGTTGCTAGATGAAAAGCTCCATTCATCCTGTGGAGGTTATGAACGTCTGAACGAAATTTCATGCCAATCTATCCAAACGTTGCTGCAACATTGTACTCAGAACCACAAATGTAGGTTGTTGTGCATGAAGTAAGTTGCTCACCAAAATCATTAGGATTCATGGTCTGGGAACCATAAATTTGCAAACCTAATGTTATATCATCCATTTATTGAAACCTTTAATCTGCTTGTGGTGCTAGATTAAAAGTCAGAGGATGACCAAAGTCAGTAGGCGTTTGCCTCTGGGGACGTAAATGGTTGATCAAATATTTCTAGACCAAATGCTGAACAACTGACTTCTAGATCTCTAGAACCACACTGCTAGTAAGAACTATTATTAAAGTCACCTGAGAATTATTGTTTCAGTTTTCCTGAACTTATTATGATGAACATTCTGGTCGTAAAGGTAACTTCCTGTCTCCCAAAACCAGTCACAGGTGTCAGTCAGTGTTGACGACTGCGAGGACACCAAGGACAGGGGGGACGAGTCTCGCAGCAATGACCAATCAGATCACCCACTTCTGAGGAAGAAGAGCATGCAGTGGGCACGGCGTCTGAGTAAGAAAAGTGTGAGGTGGCAGGGAGTGAACCGGGACTCGAGCAGGGACCACGGCCAGCGCATCGCTCAGCAGCGCCTCAACCTCTACCGACGCTCTGAGAGGGAAGAGCTCTCTGAGCTGGTCCGCAACCGCATGAGGCATCTGGGCCTCCCCACCTCTGGATATGGTAAATATAGACACAATTTTAACTGATAAAGCCAACTTCTCACAACTTTCTTGTCCCAAACTTGTCTTCTTATGCTTAGTTTTTTTTCTGTTTGTTGTCTAACTGCTTTTGTAGAAGACCTAACTAATCTGACAGCCAGTGATGTCATGAACAGAGTCAATCTGGGATACCTACAAGGTAAGCATTTAAGTTCTCCTTTAAGATCCTATGGCAGGCATAAATAAGATCATAAAGATGTGATTATTACAGTTTGCTGATTGAGACGATATTTCTGTTTCAGATGAGCAGAATGATCACCAAAACACCCTGTCGTACGTCCTGATTAACCCTTCTCCTGACACTAGGCTGGAGCTCAATGACATTGTGTAAGGATTACTCCTTTATTTTGCTCCAGTTGTGCTTGCGTGTTTATGCGTTGTTTAATACAAATAGTAATCTGTTTAAAATGTCACCCATTGAAAATAAGGCACAAAGGTGCTAATGTTTATTTCTCAGCTTTGTCATAGCCATCTTATTTTCGATGGTTGTGTATTACTGTGTACATCTTGTCAGAAATGAATCTAAGTGATAATCAAAGCAAAACAGTTAATGCAAAAAAATGTCAAAACACTTTCAGTGGATCCTCTGCCCGAGGATGTGCTGGTGCGTATGGGACTAAAAGGTCAGAAATATAACAAGGCGAGAGGCCATGAAGAGCTTTAAAAGTGATCAATAAAATTTTAAAGTCAATTCTAAAACATACTGGGAGCCAGTGTAATGAAGCTAAAATAGGAGTAATGTGGTTGTATTTCTTTGTTCTGGTTAAAAGCTTGGCAGCTGAGTTCTGGACAGTCTGGAGTCGATCAATAGATTTTTGGTTAAACAGGTGAAAAGGCTGTTGCAAAAATCCAGGCGTGATGAGATGAAGGCGTGTAAAATGGTCTCGGTGTCCTTAAAAGTTAACATAGATCGAATTTTTGCTATATTTCTAAGTTGATAAAAACACGATTGAACAAGCTTTGTGGTGTGCTGCTCGAAATCAAACCAGACACCAAGGTTCTTAGCAACATGCTTAATGTGATTTACAATGGAATACTGCCGTCTGCTGGGACCTGATGACACCTATTTCTGTTTTGTCTGAGTTCAGCTGGAGGAAAATATTTGACATCCATTTTTTAACTTCACAAAGGCAGTCGGTAAGTGAACTCAGCATTCCAGGGTCTGTGGATCTGACGGGCAAGTGCATTTGTGTGTCATCAGCATAAATATGAAAAGAAATACCATGTTTATGGATAATATGTCCAAGGGGAAGCAGATACAAGGAAAACAAAATGGGTCCTAAGACCGACCCCTGAGGCACACCATATTTAACTGGACAGAACGAAGAGACATAGTTGTTTACAGACACGTAAAACTTCCTATTTGACAGGTAGGATGAAAACCATTCTAGGGCAGTACCAGAGATCCCCACCCAGTGCCTCAGTCTGTCTAACATGATGTTGTGATCAATGGTGTTAAAAGCAGCGCTAAGGTCCAGGAGTACCAGGACTGAGCACATACCTTCATCAGAAGACATTAAAAGGTCATTGGTGACTTTAAGCAGGGCAGTCTCAGTGCTGTGGCACTTCCAGAAACCAGACTGAAACTTTTCAAATAATTTGTTATTTTCCAGTACAGTGAGCAGCTGTTTGGACACAATTCTTTCTAGAATCTTTGCAATAAAAGGCAGTTTTGAAATTGGTCTAAAATTTTGTGGGAGGGAGGGATCTAAACCAGGTTTCTTTAAAAGTGGGTTCACGCAAGATGTTTTAAAATAATCAGGGACACAACCAGTAGTAGGGAGCTCAAAGATCAAATGAGGCCTGACAGAATCCATTACTTTCAGTAAAAACTTTGTAGGTATTACATCAAGTGTGCTGGATAAATAGGCAATCAACAACACAATCAGCGTAAGAACTTTATAAGGTACGTCAGTGTTGCATTTGCAACTTGGTCCGCTACCCCTCCAAAAATAACTTAATACTGCTTTACAAAAGCACTGCCCCTACCAATTTTGTAGCATATCATTTTGGAAATAATATACGGTCACAAGGAAACAACGTGAATTATAACAGCTGAGCAAGCAAGGCACCTATCAGTATCCATGGCGACGGCTGTTTCTTGTTCATGATGAGTGTGGCGAGTGCACCCCACAGTTTACTTGTTTATTTAATTCCTCTGCTTTGCCCTTCATAGCTAAGAGTGTGACTTCTGTAGTGAGGGGTTAGTGAGTGGTGAATTGGTTTGGGAAAGTTTCTGAACACTGAGCTCCAATGTGGCAACTCTTAACAACTGATGTGCATGTTTATCTCTCTCTTTCTCTCCCAGGTACTTGATTCGTTCAGACCCTCTGGCTCACGTCCCAGAGGAGCCTCCTGTCCACAGCAGCAGCCTGAAAGAGAGACACGAATCCAGTGTAGACACCAGAGAGGACACCCAGCTCTGATACCATGCTGACCTTCACTGGTACTTCATAATCACCCCCTTCTGCTGTCATGGGGGTCTGGTTGCACCCATGCAGGTCAAGTCTGAAAGAGGACATTTTGTGCTACAATGTTCCAGCATTGCAGTCTACAGTCAGCTGTAATATATGAGTGCCTACTGTTTGGCAGATGACATTTGACATCATCTGTGACATTTTCATCCTCTTGCCACATACTCTGTATGTAAGAATGGTGTATTCATGTCAAAGCTCTCTCTCTTGGTGATGATCAGTGATAGACAAGCTTGTTAACTGAAGGGATATCAATCAGGTCCATCAGATGTACAGGACCACACATGATTTTTTTTGTCATTGATTTAAAAAAAATATATAACCACTGTTTTCTGTGAGTGTCTAGTCAGTGTATTTGGTACCCAAATGGTTAACATCTCTCCTTCTCTACTACGAGTCCAATGCGTTTTTAAGATTTGAAAGATTATGTACTCCTCCTCGTATGCCTCACAGTGGTTTGGTCTTCTGCGTACCTTTTTCAGACCCTCAGCAACTTTCTTTCTAAAAAGTGACTAGTGACAAATCTAGTGAGTTAGTCAGACCATCAGGGGTAGAGTGAGATATGTACAAAAGTCTCTTATTTTGTAGGCTAATTTATTCCTCTGCATGCTTCTCAGATTAATCTAATTCAGCAGCTCTCCCTCTCCTCTCGCACTGTGCGCACACAGGCAGGAGTGAGAGTGAGTTGCTGTACATTTCTTAGTCTGAATGAGGTTTTTGCACTACAATAACTTAATTTAACCCTTTAAACTGGCCATGCCATATACTCGTGCCACTTTTCATCAGTGTAAGTCATGCCAAAAAAGGATTTATTTGATTTATACTATATTAGTAATCAGAAAACCAAATTTTACTTTCAGTGCTGCTCAGTGAAAGAACTTGCTTTTTAATTCACATTTGTCGCTGTTTCGTCAAGGTATGTATTTCTAAAATGCTACAAAAACTAAAATAAACTATGAAAATATTGATTTTACTGTATGTGGATTATTCCTATAACTTTAAGATGAACTATCCCAAATCAACTTTCACTGACATTGTCTTCTCTACATTTAAACGAGATGTAATTTGAAATATATGTTCATTTTAATTAGCGAAAACAAAAATTTCATGTTCACTCATCAGTTTGAATAACTTGAAAGAGAGTAAATGTCTGTTTGGTATCGAGTTGCAGTGGGTATTTAACATTAAAACACAGGGACGTAGATACTAATCTGGTAACTAATGTGACCCCTTTGCATGACGTCGTCTGAAATCCGCCAGTAGTATATCCAAGTTATTCAGTATTTATATTTACATGCACTTTATGTCCGTCTGTCTTGGCAATCAAGCAAACAGTTTCCACGTGACATATTACGAAAAACATTCAGACTTATTTACTTCTTAAAAAAGTTTTCTTATATAGAACGTTTTTAATAAGATGTTTTCCTATAGCATAGTCTCAGTTTTTTTAAGATGTATAGAATAGTGTAAAGGTAGCACCCTGGCTTCACCTAACTGTATAAAATTGATAAGGAAGGAATAAACGGGACGATAACTCCAAACGTCTGGTTTTATTTTATTTTTTAACAAATCGGGTATGGAATTAATCTGCAGATGTCATAATGCATATTATTAAATTGTTTTTACTGCTGAAAAGACAAAAGTCTAAGCTTTACAATAGGCCATATGAAAGTACAGGTGTAAATGCACCGAAGATGCATTGAGGATGAATTGTGATCCGATCCAAACTATCTCTGGTAGAAGTCGATGACACGTTGTGACCACACTGAACATAAGTGTAAATGCAAATGTGTTGTCAATCCACATACAACAACTTAATATGGTGAAAATATGTACCGTTCGCAGTCTTCCGCAAATAAAATAAAATGTTTGACGGCTCATACAGCTGTGTCCATATAGTGTTTTTCCATTAATGTGCTTAAAGCAACACTTGGTAACAATTGAACATACATTGCAAAACCTTCTGCATCTCCCTCTGCTGCTCGTACGACTCTGTTATGCCTCTCCCACCAAAGCCACAAGCAGGAGGCTGTTGGCCTTAGAAACTTCATCCAGCTCTTGCTCTCCCCGTCAAGAGCCTCGCCAAGACCCCAGTTCCCCTCTCCACTGCTCATCTTCTCAAAGATGCCCCTCCAACGCTTTGCAGCCCAGGCACAACACCCCAGGGTTCAGAGGTAGCTGCCAGAATGTCTAACCCTCAAAAATTATTCTCTACTGTTTGTTATCATACTTCTTTGTCACTCATTGATACGATACGCCATGGCATCAGACATAATGAGCTTGAAGGTCCATGTGGAGCCGGGACGTGTTCACACAAGTGTTTTGTACTATATGGTGTGGTTGACGAAGGAGACAAAGGACTTTACAGATTATCTGTCTCAAGTACTATTGTCAAGATATAGTGAAAGCATGCTCCTCTGATTTAAAAAATAAAAAAAATAAAGCACTTAAATGCTCATTTCTAATGACTTTTGGAAACAGAATGTACTTATTAGTGTGGTTGAAAGAGGGTATTTGCAGTGACAGAATATGGAGAACAGACTGGGGAGGGGAGATTATGAAGACTCGGGTGCACATTCAGAGAGACAGAGAAGAATATAACTAAAACAAAACCGTCTAGGAACGCAACAAATGTTTGTGAACACAGAACTGTCTTCAATGCAAATTCTGATGACATGCCATTGACCTAACAAAGTCATTTTACTATGTGAATTTTAGAAGACAACATACAGTATGTCATCTAGTGTTACAAGCTCATCCTCCTCAGTTTTTTCTGTTCCTACTCAATTGACCTCTGTCTTCTTCCCCTTAAAATACTGTAGGATGTTAATCTCTGTGTGAACATTTTGATTACTTTTAAATTGTTTATGGCATGGTCACGGACAGAGGCAAAGAAATGAATGGAGTTTGTCCCTGGTCAGCTCACTCTCCAGACAAAGCATTTGTTGGGGCTTCTGGGTCTTTAGAGAACTTTATTCCTGCATTCTTGATAATTTTAGAGCACATAACTAAATTAGCCATTAAAATACATTTTCAAAACAAGAAACGCCTCTCTAACTCTCCTCAAGTAAAGTAATCACCTCAGCTGAGCCCTTGAGTACAATAAATGTATAAGCCATATAATTATCAATCTTACCATCTCAGTATGCAGAATGTCCCATTTCAGAGCAATGTATATAATATTAATGGTTTGATTGTTAGTACATTAATGTGTACACCACTTTGATGTTGCTTCTGGTAATAGTAGGGTTTATTTTAATTACTTTATGTACTATACTGCTGGGTAGCTTGTAATCAATTGTCTTATCTTAACCTATAATAACAGACTATAATTTATTTGTGGATTATATTTTGTATAAATAATCCCAATCAATAACCAAAGTTATGGTAAGTAACAGGTCCCTGACCGGAGGTCTGTATTCAGATTATAATTTCTGTAGATGACAGAGAAATGATGAGACAGGCAACAGGTAGTGTGTTTCCCTTCCTCGCTTCTACCAGAGAAGAGCTCTTAAATATTGACTTTCAACTGCTCATACTATTCCACTGCTCTTTATCGAACCTGGAACCTGGTCCTGGTCAGCGTTTACATTCCACCTCAGGCCTGTGTTAGTGAGGTGTTGCTACACCTGGCCAACCAGATAACTAACGTGGAGAAAAAACATCCAGACTCCCTGCTCATTGTTCTCGGGGACTTCAACAGTGCAAACCTCAGCCATGAACTTCCAAAGTACAGACAGCATATTAAGTGTCCCACCAGGGACACTAACACACTGGACCACTGCTACACTACATTAAAGGACGCCAATCGCTTTGTTCCCCGCAGCCCTGGGACTCATCTTATCTCAACATACAGGCAGAAATTAAAATCTGGACCAACAAGTCAAAGCTGTATTTACAGGCCTGCTTTGACTGCACTGACTGGAGTGTTTTTGAGGCTGCAGCCACTGACCTGGATGAACTAACTGACACTGTGACATCTTACATCAGTTTTTGTTTTTGTGTGCAGACTAAATCCTTCCGCATATACAACAACCAAAAACCCTGGTTCACAGCGAAACTCAGGAAGCTTCGTAAGACCAAAGAGGAGGCCTTCAGAATTGGGAACAGAGTCCTGTACAGCCAGGAACACACTGACTTAAGAGATCAAAGCAGCAAAGAGGAGCTACACTGAAAAGCTATAAAACATCTTCACAGCCAGTGACCCTGCATCAGTGTGGAAAGGCCTGCAGACACTCACCAACTACAGGAGGCCATCCCCCAACACTGTTGGTACTCAACAACTGGCAGACGAGCTGAATAGTTTTTATTGTAGGTTTGAAAAGCCCACAGTCACACCTCTCCTCTGCTCCAACACCATCTTCAAACAGTCACCTTCCCCCTCCGACACACTGCCACCCCCCCTCTCTGACCCCTCATCTGCACTCAAGATCTGTGAAGAGGACGGGAGCCACCTCTTCCAAAGAAAGAAGATCGTGGACTTCAGGAGGAGCCCCCACACTCTTCCCCCCATCACCATTCTAAACAGCCTGATGGCAGAAGGAATAAAATAATTTGCATATCTGTTAGTTTTCCTTGTGGGGGCGAGGTAGCGCCGTCCGGAGGGCATTAAACAGAATTCCTGACTAAGAACGTGGTCAGAATGACTCATGACCTGTCTAGCCTTCTGGAAGACCTGTTTTTCCCAGAGGGAGCTCAGGTCTGTCAGCTGAACTCCAATGATCTTGGAGCAGCAATTGTGATAAGGTACTCCCATGACCCGATTGAGCCCCCTGAAGAAGTGACAGCAGGGCAGTGTCATCAGAAAATTTTCAAGGTAGCTACCCTGTTGGGAAGTCCTGCAGCTGTCTGTGTACATAATACAGAGCAAAGGAGAGAGGACAAAGCCCTGCGGAGAACCTTTATTTGAAGTGATGATACTGGACATGTGGCCATTCACAAATAAAAAGTTTAAGAGCAACTGGTAGAGGTAGATTAAATAAGAGACAAGTTGCTCAATTAAAATATGAGGCTGCATCTTGTTAAAAGCTGAAGAAAAATCAAGAAATAAAAGTCTTGCATGTGATTTGGGTTTTTCAAGGTGCTTGTATTATCTGACTAAAATAAAATTTTAGAGTCATCCACACCTTTCCCAGCTTGATAGGCAAATTGTAGTGGATCTAGTTTGCCATTGATTAGAGACAAGTGTCTATAGGCACAAGGCAACAGACTCAGGAACAGTTTCTTCCCACGAGCCATCATTTTGATGAACAGCTGACTTCTGACTCACAGTGTCAGGAACAATTCCTGTGCAATAACCCAGTAACTCTGCCTCTAATCAGCCACCTGTTCACTGACTACCACCTCTTATTTATTCATCATTCTCTCGTTCTCTATTTCAGAGCAGCTCATACTGTTAATATTGTCATATTATAGATACTGTATACCAAATCCACCTACCTCAAGTACATAATACTTATTTATTCCAGCATCCTTTGCACTATGCACAATCACACTGTGTACATGAGAACATGTGTATGTGCACCTGTATATCTCATCCACCTTCGACATGTACATAATAATAATGGTAGTAATAATTCACTCTTGCATCCTTTGCACTCGGCTCATTGCACTATTGTCTTAATCTGTCTATATTGGTTTTGTTTATAGTGTGTGTGTGTGTGTGTGTGTATCTCTATATATATATATATGTGTGTGTGTGTGTGTGCGCGTGTGTTCTATACTGTAGCCTGTGTCTGACCTGGCAAATAAAGCTGATACTGATTCTACAAGCCACACCAAGCTGTCTCGGTAGGGAGGCGAGGCCCCCTTGTGGCAAAAAACAGTATTACGATCCCAACATAAATGTACATCAAATTAACTCAATTAGGCTCTGCTACAACAATAAAACACATGGAAATTACACAGACTATTGCTAATAAAATCACATAATGTAACCATGTGTGTCACATTGTGCAATAAGTGTAGTAAAGACTATATTTGTTTGGTACAGATGCAGTGGAGTAGAAGGTACCAGAAAATCAAAATACTAAAAGTGCAATTACCTCAAAATTGCACTGAAGTACAGTACTTGAGTAAATGTACTTACAGGTAGTAACATTCCACCGACTCTTTAAACATTACATCTCTAGCATTTGTGTAAAAATATATGTGCATTAAAATTTTTGTTGTTGGCATGCAAAGACATTGAGACACTATTAGAATTGAGATCAGCAGCCATGTCATGTATCAAAACAAACTACTGAACTAAAAATAATTACTAAAATTACTTTCCCATGGTACCATAAAATCACTTTGCGAACCTTTCTATCTACTGGCCTATTTGATTTCACCAGTACAACAACTCAGTTAATTAAAAGCAGCTTTTCTCTGCCTAATGAGTCATGTAATAAATCTGATATATGCAACAAGTTAACAGATAAAATACTGAAATATCCCTATGATTACCCAGATGAAATTTTAGAACCAGAAACAGTTTGCTTATGACACAGACTGTATCCTAATTTAGTAACTTGGTGTTTGGTAATGGGCGTACTCAAATGAGTGTGCATTTAACAAGTTACACTGTCTTGTGGCATTATAAAGTAATATAGCCTATACAACAGCGCGGAACGTTTTATTATTTTCTTTTTATATAAAAGATATATATGATTATATGGTATATGATTTAGCCAATGCTACTAAAACGAACACCAAAAATTAACAGGAACTGTTAAGAATTGCAGCAATTTATGCCAAACATCAATGGAAAGCTGGCAACCTCGCCTACCTTGACTTTCTTCTTTGGGTGTGGATCAATTTACCGTTCTGATCTCAACCCTGAGTAAATGCCTGAATGCACCAATCAGAGGCAGCATTTTTATGATGTTATCACGTAGACTTCTCAAAAGACACACAATACCGAGTTCGCCAAGTTCGGACTTCTATACTTTAAAGCTCGGACTTGGCAAGTTCGGCACGGGAGCACAAACTCCCAGGGACGGGAGCGCGCAGTCAGTCATTCAGCAATTGGAACAACATCCTAACCTCCTTTCCTTCACCACGATGGAAAACGTCATGAGGTCAAGGAAAGATGTGAAGGAGAATCCGTAAAGACTTAGGAAAAGAAGACGGCGGGTCTAAGAGAATCCGACTGCTCTTTATAAGCGACGTAATTATGCGACGGCGGGTTTTACTGACGTGACCTGCCATGATGAAACCACAATCTTCTGAAGACGGACTACAAAAAGCGCATCTATGACACTGCGCCCCGTGTTGTTGTAATGCAGGCCGTCTAAAGGTGGACAACACGGTGGAATATATAACTTAATAACCAAGATAGCAAAAAGGCAGATAAGGTACCAGTCACTAAATAATGGACAGGGTTGTCACATTGAGAATGCTCACACTCACCCACAGAATGACAGTGTAACTGTGCTGAGAGAGAGAGAGAGAGAGAGAGAGAGAGAGAGAGAGAGAGAGAGAGAGAGCGACGGGGCGAGATGAGATGCTGAGAGAATATATGCTGTGCAGCGCTCTGTCATCAAATACGATTTTACCCATTTTAAATAGTAACAAAATCAATCGAAAATCAGCCTTGATAATGTGGCAGGCCGCCACAAATAAATCAATGTGTGGGAAACGCCTACTGTAGAGGTTATCCAGCTTGATCTTTGCCTTTATTAAGGCGAGGGTGTCAGCATCTGTGACTGAAGAAAAATAAATTTGCTGAAGGCTACACACTGCAACATTATCCTCACTTTGATCACATTACAAGACTGGTCTCAGTTATTGTTGACAGTTTAAGATATATGCATATTACAAAGTTATGGCATAAGAGAGAAAAGGCTTAATAGCCAATGGTAACTTACATGGTGATCAACATCCTTTATCCGTCATGGTTGTTTCAACAACCCGAAACATAAAACGTTGTTGAAACAGTATTAGATTACAAAAAAGCCTAAAGAAAACAAACCAAAAGAAATAAGGTAATTATGAGTCTTATTAAAGTATCATAATGTGTGTCTGTATTGCAAGGACTTTGCTAAATGTGGTTGATGGATTTTATCGTTTGAGTTTGAGAAAGTGCGCCGCTTTAAATGTTGCCGCCGCAAGGAATTGTGGGACGGCATTCTCTCCTTTCCTTTCGTAAAGGATGGTCCATGGTGTATCCTATGCTAAAGGAGATATGAAAGGAAGCATTGAGGCACCTTTCCTCAGCTTTTAGAGAATTTTAACAGCTCTTATCATGGCTGACACTGAAATACTTCCGGGTCACTTCACTCAGTTAGGAACCTTCCTAAGCAAAAAAGACTTTTCGAACGCAGCCATCATGTCGGCCGGACCCGTTAGCTGGCGGGACCTCACATCTCCGAAAACGTCGTAGCAATTTTTTAAATCAGCTCTGTCTTGATAAATCAACCACATATGTGGAGTTTAAACAACTATATTCTATAAACTCTTAAAACTACTAGATGTGACAGAAGAACAGCAGTATTATAAGTTACAGTTGTGAGTTTTTGGCGGTGAAATGCATTCTGGGATATCTGGCTATCCATACAAGTCATCTATGCTCGGTAAAACGTGCATAGCGAGAACACATCCGGGTATTTGACTGTACTTGGCTAGATGCGGACTTTTGAATTAGAACAGTACTTTGGCTGCCACTTGAGAAATAGCTGTATTTTTCGGTCTCTATTTTTAAACCTTAGACTGTATTAATGTTTAAAGTATTTAGATACAAAACAAGAAACCATTTTGATCAACCATATCAAATTCAAATGACAAAAAAACACATGTAAACCTATCATACATCCCAGAGCCCTTTAACTGCTACTAATGCTGCGTTCCTCGGAACTAGGAAATTTCAAACCTCCAACTAGAAACACTACCCTGGAACGCCACCTGAAGTCGGATTTAGTACTTGTGAACTCGGGGGGGGGGATATGTTCCCCCACTTCACGAGAAGCAGCTGAATTACGTCACAAAACAATGTCAGCACCCATGGATGCACACATTGTAAATGGTAAACCATAAACTAATAAGCAACAAAAGTATATTTGCATGTATTTAAATTAAAATAATACATACGGTCATATAGTAAAACCTGTTCTGCATGTACATTGATGAGGAAATATGTTAGGCCTATTAGGAATCTGGCTACAGTAAAGAATCTCATAAAGTCATCTTCTCTGCATAAAAGTTAAAAAATGCCAAACCATTGGGAAGTATAACCTACAACATTGACTGACTTGAGGGTTACCAACTGATGTAGGGGTACACAGAACTAGTAAAGTAGGCTATAGGCTATTTATGTCTGTTGTTGCAGTTAAACTGCACTGCCCTACAAAGCCAAAGCGCAGCAACTACACATTTAGTCAAAATTGAGTTAAGACTTGAAATGGGCTTAATGACATCTGTTCTGTCTTGTGACAATGTCTCCTACTTAAATTTTGCCCCGTTTCAGAGAAACAAGAGTGTCAAAATTGCAGTAACTACAAAATCCAAGCTAATACCAAGGCAAACCGCAGTGATGTTACTGCGCTCTGACTGGCTTTGTTTGACAAGTGAACTGTAATACTGTTTGCCCCGATCGTAACACTCCCTCACACAGAACCAACAAGCCAACCAGCTAATATTATCTTGCCATAGAGAAACACCATAGCACAATCCCGCAGTAAAATCATTGTTGAACTTGCATTAAAACGCAGCAAGGCGAATGACAGCTCTATAATCAGTTAAGATTAGCTAACTAAGTTGGCTAGCCAGCCACTTGCAAATCAGACAAACATTTTAGCCTACCTGCTCCCTTGAAGGCATTTACTCTGGCAGCGTGATTTATAATCGCGTTGATGTTTTTTATTTCCATCTCTTTCTTCACATTTCAAGCAGCTATTCCAATTGTTGTGACAGAGGTTAACGTTAAAGTTATATAAAAAAAAAAGTTAAAGGCATTTTTCTCAGTTTCAGTGTTTGCGTAGTTACTGCACTTAGACTTTGTAGGGCAGTGCAGTCCTTTTAATTAACACCTAAAACACTGCTGAGGCTGCAACTGTGTGTACACTTTGTCACGGTCAGCCGTTTTCGTTCACTTTTGGTGTCATGCACCACCATGCACCTGGAACGCATTGAGGTCGACGTTTCAACTGGGAAATCTCCCAGTTCCGACCGGTCACGAACGCGGCATAAAAGTCTTGTCTGAGCAGACTTATCAACAATTACATGGAAGATACTACGATCACTTATACAATCGTATTGAGAGTCCAGACAGGTCTGCTTAAATAAAAAAGGGAGAACTAAAAATCATTGAATTCACAGCCATTAATGAGAGAAAAGACAGCTGCAAATTCTTTTAAGCCTACAGGTGACTTTCTGTGTTGCTCTGAGAATTTATTAAAGTTGCAGTTTCTTCTTCACAGTAAATGGATGAATGACATTTTTTAATGTTATAAGTTTAATTAAAATAATTCACTCATTTTAAAATACACCACAACTCTAAAACCTTGTGGATAAACATCAACAGACTAACAGTAAAAAAGAAAAAGAAAAAAGGCATTATACTCCAGTACAATGAGTTAATGTGTTTTTTGACCAGGAGGCATTCATATTTTGTAAATTAATAACAGTACAATTAACAATAACAACAATATTTCATGTGGACCACTTTTCGGCTAAATATTTATGTTTAACTTATCAGCAGCTATGTCATATTTATTGAATTGTAGATCCATGAGAACGTTTTTTTGTGGAGTGAAATTAAAACTACAGAAAAACAAAGCAAATGTATTCAGATCTTCTAAGGCATACAATTGGAGATGTTCATTAGAATTATAAATAAGACATGATGAACTAATAAAAAAACATTCAATTTAAAACAATAAAAAATCAATGTTATGTGATGAGTTCTATGACAGATGGGTCGCAGAGTGAAAGGTGGGACTCTACAGCATCCGATCACAGTGATCCTGAATATAGGGAGGATCCAAGAGGGTGGTCTGGCAACGTGGATGGAGAGGCAGACACAGTGTAGATTGAGGGGGGTGAGTCCTCGATTTCGTAGATGAGGTGTAAGAATTGGATGATGAGTCTTGCAGGCTGTGTGTGGATGTATGCCTACTTGTAGGGGCACTGGACGAAAGGCTATAGTATTCATCACCATCACAGGGAGGCTGCAGGCACAAAGTGAGCTGGGACTGGCTGATGAGGGTCTGGCTTGCACTTTCATGGCTCCTAGGATCGTTGTGGAGGTGGTTAAAGGATTGTGGACTGTGTTGGGGGGCTGTGGGAGGCCTGGACACCATTTGGGTATGAGTCGTGGGAGTCTCTGTAGTGATGCACAGATGCGTGGGTGTGGAGGAGATGCATCTGGTGGTACCGGCCTCTGGTGAGTTCATACAAATCCTGATTTAGGTTTTCAATCTGGACAGAGAGAGCACATCGTTTAGTTGTAACATTAAAAGACCTATCCTAACATGCATAGGCAATTTATAATCCTGTCTGTGACTCTAAGAAATGGCTTCTTATGCATTAGTGACATCCAGAGGGACACAGACTGAGGTAACTGACGCAAATAGGGAAGAAAACTGGGAACAAGAGAGTGAAGCAAGTTGGAAAGGGGGTCAGAGAAGGACTACGAACTAAGTAGAGCTAGGTTGTAATCAAACAGTTTTCTTTTCTTCTTCAGATTGTCAAATCAACACTCCTGACTTTCATCTGGATTGCAGACGTGCAATCCAGACCTGCTGATTAATTAATATTAACTTCAGACAGCACATACCAGCGTCCATCTGGAACCTCTGGCTGCACCTGCTTTCGCTCTTTTTATATTCAAATTAAGGACAGACTGAGATAGGCAGAAAGTGAGTCTACTTGATTTCCGTGTATGTTTGCCCCTGTAAATCTATAACCATGGCTGTTTATTGCATGAGAAGCCAGAATGTATCAATGAATAAAGATCATGAGTTTCTGTTGGTCTGTTGGTCTGCACTGAAGATGTCAGAGAATCCGTTTGTAAAGACAAAAACAGGAAATCATATTTTAATGTTGAAATAGCATGAAGATTGAATTTTCTAATTACAAATTCATTTATGATTCCGGAATTTTATGTTCAGTCTCTCCACAATACTTTACAAACAGAAGTTGATTTGGATCTCAAAGATCTTCGGGCTCCATTTCATTTGGTCCAATCAGTTTTAATTTAGGTCAAGAGGCTATACCTTACCTTGTTGTTGAGTTGACTAATGATCTGTCCGACCTCCTCCGGCTCCAGCAGCAGAGTAACATTAGCCTGAGTGGACTCTGGACAAATGAGGAGGAGAAAACATTAAGTAGCTGACTTAGGGCAGGTTTAGGCCAGCTTTGTTTATTCCGGTTGAACCGAACCCTGGACATTTTCCCCCTTGGTGCAGTTTGTCTAGGACCGCTGTCATGTGAACTCTGGAGCAGTTCATTTTTGGTGTGAACACCAAACTAATCACAGGAAGCGTACTATTGTATGTGTTATTTAAAATAGTACTTATTTATTATTACTGTGCTATTAAATGTATTATTGTTATTTATAACATTTGATTTTTATGACAATATGTTTTATTACCAAGAAGGTTTTCACTGTTTGCCAATTTGCCTTGGTGTTACATACAAAAACATATTAAGAGGAATTAAAAGAAAGGCAAGTCAAGAACGTAAATATAGAATAGAAAAAGATACATTAAAAATGCCATAACAACAAATATGTATTATATTGTCTATATATCTCGCAACTCTGTGGAATCAGTGAGGCACAAACTAGAAAAAAGCCAAACAAAATGCAGGCAATCCTCCGAGAGGCGCTGTAGAATGGCCACAAAACTAAAAAACTGGTGATGGTTTGGCTTACCGTGGGTGCTGCCTCCTGTACTGGCCCTAGGCCCGGTGCGCTCCATGTTGAAATGGAACATGTGTCCATGGTCTTCAGTTCTCTCCACAACCCTGGTGAAGGGGTGAAGATGAGGAAAGCTGGAGTTAATGTAACAGTAGAGCTTTTTCAGTGAACACCGGAGCCAGCAGATTACCCAGGAATGAGAGCTGCAGAGTCCCATGTTGGTTTGAACATGAGGAGCCCAGCCTGGAGGGGCGACACCTGAGCTCTCTGAACCAGCACTTTCCCATATCTAGGACTTACTGGATGACTTAGGTATAATTACATTATGAATACAGATGGTTTGGGCAGGAGGATAGGGTGCTCTGGTAATGAAATGCAGTGAAATTTGCGGAGATATGTAATCCAACATACAAGTAGATGGTGCAGGTTTCTGAAGCATGACTTTAGGTGTACAGTTCTAAAACACGTTCTACAGCTGTCATAACTAGGGTAAATAAAATATCTTCTTGTTCTTCTTAAATATATAGACATGATGTGGTCTATACCGTTAGATACCAGTGTCAGGTTGATACTGGGTATCTAAGAAAGACATGTAGTAAAGGGGGACTGTTTGACAACACTTAAACAACATCATAACAAACACAGAAAAAGATGCATCATTGTATATTGGTGTGGTTATTAAGCAAACCATGGTCAAATTAATTTAAACTGGACACAAATTCCCAATGCTTTAAAATTTCAGTGTCTGTGGGGGAAAGCACTGAAAAGAAGGAAAAACACTAACATGTGGATACTCATTACACTTTGACACAGCTTTCACAATACCTGGGACCAAGATCTGGGGGTCCAAAGCAGGTGACAGTTGGGATAAGCCGCTGTGAAGGCTTTTGCTCAGCCGCTGACTCTCCCTGGGCGGTGCTGTTCTCTTTTTTTGACGGTGACTGAGGGGTTGAGCTCTGCCTGTGAAGGCCAACAAGGCTGCTGCAGCTGGTCAGCAGGTGATTGCAATGGGAGCGTGTTGCTGGAGGGAGGTGGACGGAGTTGTCAGACTCATCCCCTTGTGTTTCCACAATAGAGGGGAGCCTGGGTTTCTGAAAAACAGCATGCAATGTGCAGCATTAATAACTGTACACTTTCTAATGTGCCTGATTATTTGGAATTTGGAAATACTGGAATAACAATTACATGTTACTTAAATACTTTGAAATACTGGGATCATGTTAAATAAAAAAAAATAGTTACAGCTGATGATATTTTAATCACACTCCCGTTACAAATCTATTAGGCTCTACCCATGGCTGCCTGTGTACTTGTGAATTGGGTGAATTGGGTGTCATTAAGTGGCTTGATTAATAGACCAAACAAGCACTGTAAACTGTATTTTAATAATAAAAAAATAAGGTGTGGCATTCAGCATATAGTGAGACAAGTAGCTAATAAGGTTTCCCTGCTACTGACCAAGTTAGCAAGCTAACTCCAGCTACTGAGTCCTTGCACAAACTGTCCTACAGTACTCAGTAGTAATTTAGCATGTACCAGAAACATGGCACATTTACCTTGAAAACCCAGACATATGTCCACTAAAAGCCAGGAAATGATATACAACAACTGGTGTTGGTCCTGGTCCTGCCTACTATAATATACTTTAAAAACAAGCTTTGGAAATGTATTATCACTTACAAGCAGGGACGTGCACAGACATTGTGGTGGGCAGGGGCTCAAGTGAAAAAAAAGGGCATTTCTTTAAATAAGACAAATATATTAACTCAACAACATTTTTACTTTTCTACAAAAAAATCAGTTCACACAGAGACCACGGTCTTCTTTAGTATTCACTATATCACAGGAGCAGGCAACAGCAAAGCAAACTATGCCACAATGTGCATGTTTTCTATGCTACTGGTTTCAAGTATATATTTATGGCACAGTTTCATTAATAATTTGTTTATTTTTCACAAGGCAATAAATTGTTTCAATTCTTTTGGTGTTATTGGAATACATAACACTTCACATAAATCTTCACACTAAACTGTGGCATTGGGCTGCAGGAATAATTAAAATAAATGTTATTTAAATACTTTTACTTTTTGTTTCACAAGCAAGATGCCAAATGAGCAAAGATAACCTTCAGCTTCACACAGCCAAGCAACAGAATACTGAATTGCCTGAATACATTAATGTCGGGGATAGGCCGGCTTACACAGCTCTGAATGTTGGACACTGCACTTAACAAACATGTGAAATGTGGAAAAGACCTGACAATGTGTGATTGAGGTGCCAGTTACTTATTTAGAAATATTGAATCTGTTAGTACTTATTTCGGAACATTGAAACTTCGACACGCCAACGGCGTTTGATGAAACCTCTAAAGCTTTTCAATTTACCGTCACAGAGGTCTTTAAATTTAATTCCCAAATTTGAAGTCGATCAGAATAATTATCAAGGAGTAGTTCATACAGAGCATGTAAATGGAAAAAAATGTAATTTTCAATTCAAAGTGACTGGCATCAGGTTGGGTTTAGTGTTTTTACTGTATACAACACACGTTTGTAAGATACTGGATGAAGGTTTGTGGGCTGGTAGGCTCGATTTCAGCAGTGTTGAGTTTGGAATTAGGGGAAAAAGTTTAAATAGATGACACAGGTTTAAAATTGTGAGAAAAGGAAGCCTACTTTTAATCATGTTTTCTGTGTGAGTGTATATTTAGTACCTCATCCTGGCTGTCCTCACGCAGGTTGTAGGTGAGGTTGTCTTGGATGTGTGAGGCAAACACACTGGCATACTCGGGGTAGAGAACCAGCACATCTTTCAGGTCACGCACACTGATATACTGAATGTGACAGTATGTCAGCGCCTTAACATCAGCATTGGTCTTGATGACCTGGTCTGTTTCAGGAAGGTCAGATCCAATCAGGTTCCCTGCTTCTAAAATCAAAACACTACATATTCACTTTTTTGCTCCACTTTACACTACACTTTGTGCCAAAAAAAAGTCACTTGACCACAAGACAAACCTAATCTTTCCAGCACCATCGTATCTTTCAGCACTTCCAGAGACCCAGAGCAGACATAGTAGATGGCTCGCAGCACGTCGTCCTGACAGATGAGGTACTCCCCGGGGACACAGAAGGAGTTTTTTATGTGGAGGGAGATTGAGCGCAGACAACCACGACTGGCCCCCCTAAAAACCTGCAGCTGGATGATGTCCTGATTCCGCTGCATGGCGATGTCAGCCCGCAGCTCAAAAGGGAAGTCATGCAGGAGCTGGGGATGTGTGACAGATGTAATGAGGTGTGACGCTGATTGATAATTAGGGAATAAACTGTGTAGCCACAAGTTACCCTTTTTTGAATGCCATGTATTGTGAAAGATCATTACAGTTACAGCTACATAGGGTTGTCAGTGGAATGCAGAACAGCTTTCAGTGCTCAAATGCCTTCCAAACATTACCCTGAAATGTCTTTAGGACAGACAGTACAATGTACAAAGTATTACATGTCAACAACAATGAAAGGGATACCTACCTTGTTGACATCTATACCATTATTGACCGACCATGTAGTCTCGAAGTACTCCATAATGCGTTGTTTTAACTGGTGGGGCAGATGGTGGATACGCATAAAGTCCTTTAGTTCCTTCATGCGTGTGTGGTAGAGAGAATGTCGTGAGTACGTACGCTGGATGATGGCCGAAATGTTACCGAACACCAGGGCGTACATCAGCACTGTGTGGGAGACGGAAACAAATAGTAAGTAAATGTTGATATTACTTCTGAATATTTGTATTTCTAGAAAAAAATATATTCTTTTACATTCTGAATGCTGTTTTTTTTTGGCTATTACAATTTGAATGGATTAAATAGCAACAATAGAAAAATTTACTTTTTAAGGTGACTTTTATTTTTCACTTCTTTTGCTGCTATAAAATAAAAGTATATCGTTACCCAATAATCTACATTTGTCACTGTTAATTTACTTCCTCTGACAAGCAGTCTAAATAAAAAATAAACTCTGCCACCTCAGCTAAAATAATTTGTTTATATTTATATAAAGATGGCAACTAACTTAAAGGCCAGCCTAACCATCCAACCCTGTCAGACGTACCACTGACAAGCATGGTGCAGATGGAGAAGATCATTTCAGCATCGGTGTTGGCAGAGACATTGCCAAAGCCCACAGTGGTCAGGCTGCTCAGGGCAAAGTAAAGGGCGGTGATGTAGGCATTGTACGCCGTCGGGCCACCCACCGTGCTGTTGGTGTAGGGAGTCTCCATACGTTTGCCCAGCTCACTGAGCCACCCTTGAAGGAGGTAGAGGATGAGACAATAATGTTCAAAGACTATGATTCATATTATCTTTATGTCTGTGTGGCACAAGTCAGCTCAGAGCTACAGTTAATAGTAAATGGTTTACCTGGTCTAAGAGAGACAAAAGTACATGTGTGTGACACAAACAAAACATTAGTGTGTCATTTTTTATATCAGCTTTTCATCTTGTTTGAGTTGTCATTAGAGTGCCAGAGTATGGTGGCTGTCACGAGTGAGCAGAGCGAGACATCCCAATGGGTGAGCCATGTGTATTTATAGCTGATTGGGGACCCAACAAATGTCTACTCACTGTATTGGCAAAGTCAACTCTATTATTCTCTCTTATTTGTTGGATTTTTCACCAATGGGTAACTGAATCAAGTCTGGATAGTCAGCACTGTGCTTTTAATAAAATATTGCATTTATTTCCTGTCAGAAGGCACAATGAAGACAATTTATAAATACTTGCACATGGTAAAAATCTGTTTGAACTATTACTTTTAAGGAAATATTAATCCCCCCTTGCTGAACGAAACACCAAACCTGACATTCATACTTCAACAGCTTTAATAAGACTTACCAATGTGCCAGGTCTTACTGTCCTCCATCTCCTTGTGTCCAATCGTGTACCAGATGCAGGCCATCCAGTGTGCCAGCAGGGCAAACATAGACATTAGCAAGGTCAGCACCATGGCGCTGTACTTAGAGTAGCGATCCACTTTCTGAAGCAGACGAAGGAGACGCAGCAGGCGTACCGTCTTGAGCAGGTGGGTGAAGGAGGTCTGAAAAGGAGGGGCAAGTATGGGGGGAATTGAAAAGAAAAAAGAAAGAAGAATAAAGTGAATCCCTTTGCCATGTTATATCTTACAACACACTTTGACTGTATACATACAGATATGTTTTGTTCAAACAAATTTGCTTATCACTATTTTGGAAGTACTCATCACACAGGCAGGCAGGCAGTAGCAGCCTTGTGCAATGTAAGGTACTGTATTCCCAAAGGCAATACATTGGGAAATTGCTGCTTGTGTCAGAAACCGCGGAGGGCAGTGAAAAAAAGACGGCTGAAGATATTGTTGTCCAGTTGTACTCACCATTGGGATGTGGGCGGCATACAGCAGATCAATGGGCAGGGAAGCAGCCAGGTCCACTAAGAACCAGGTGGTGGCGTAGTGTTTGCTAATGGAGCGTGAGTCATACACCACCTTCCCTGACTGGTTGATATAGGTGGTGCGGAAGCTCAGGATAATGTCTGCAAATACAGAGGTTGAAGATAAGTTCCCTACCCCAGTGAGTGAAAGACATCCAGTTGGTGAAGTTTTTGAATTAAAAGGTATCGCTGAAGAGTGTTGAAAGCAGAGCTAAAATCAGTGAAAAGCAGCTCAGCATAAGCTCTTTCAAGTTCATTTTAAGTACATAATGGCAATAATGGCATGATCCATACTCCATACTGAGCAAGTAGGAGCAACTGGTTTTAGTTGAATAGGTTTTCTTAGACAGGAATAATTACAGAACTTTGGCAAAGAACAGAACACTTTACTGGATCATTTTGAGGTTAAGCCACCTCAATTCATCCCTTAGGTGCTTCCCTTTGGAGGTTAACCTGGCATTATCGACCAGGAGGAGTCCCTGGGAGAAACTCAGACATCCTGAAGGTTCTATAAAACCAGGGCTGCCTGTAACTTGGAGGACTTCATGTCTCAGTTTCTCTCGTTGAAAATCTCATGTCACCACATGACAACACAAAAAACTTAACCACAATGTTATTTTGATTCAGATTTTGAGAGCTGATTTGACTCACTTTAGTACTTTAGTAGATAGAATTGGCTTGATGATGGTCCTACCTAGTAGTTAGTGAAAAACTTCTTTCAACACTCACCGATAATAAAGAGAAATTCCACGACAACATCAGTAGCGACAGTGGAGTGTGTTTCTACGGCGGTTTCATCGTATATAGTGAAGCTGATGTTGTAGGGCACGATGACAGCCACGTAGAAAGTGGCTATAAGGATTAACCAGTCCCACAGGACTTTGGACATACTGTAGTGGAGCAGGATGAAGCGGGACTTCTGCACTACTTCCACCTCTGTTATCAAAGGCTTTTCAATTATGCTCTGAAAGAGAACAGGTATAGTAAGTGCAACAATATATTGGTAAAAACATATACACAGTCATCTATGTTTTATACACACACACACACACCAATGTTCTTGACTTTCAACCTTACAATTAAAATATACAAAAGCAAACAAAGCACATTAGAGAAGCTGTAGAAATTAATAACTTGACAACCAGATGATCACGAGGTGGAGTGTTGTGAAAATGAATGATGCCGTGGCAGTGCCAGGATTTTGCAGAACCAGATAATATAAATTTCTTTTGCTCTAGTGTACAGATATGGTAATGCTGCTATTTATATATCCTTGACAGCTTCCTATTGACACTGATAAACCTTTTAAATGGCCCTGCATTAACAATACAAAAATGACATAGACAGGACTACGGTCAGTGAGGTTTAAACTTATTACCAACATTGACACCTGATAATTTCATCTTGGCTTGACTTCATCCCTCCAAATGCCATGCAATTTGAAAGTTGTGAGAGGGAAAGGGGAGACAAATGAGCTGGAATCCAATGAGGTGTCCAGTATCCAGTAACATTGTGGCCACTTCATTAACATGCAACAAGAAGTCTGGTTAATGAAGTCTTAACCTGAAAAGGGCTCTGAAGATGCCTAGTTGAGGGTATTGACTATTTGAAACTAATTCTTGTAGTAACAAAAATAAGAGAAATGCCAGAGAATAACAAAGTAGAGTAATCATGCTCAAATTATTCCCAGTGAAATAAAATTCAAAACTGTATTGATCATGGCTGCTTGACATAGAACAATGGCTTTCATGATGTTTGTAACCACTCTGGAAAATCCAGAAGAAAGACCTTGCTGACTGCCTTCAACAACTGTTGCCACTTTAATGATAGTTCAAGCTATGTCAGCAAAAGATGGACTTTTATTTCATTTGCCTTCCATCACAGAGGTCAGGACACCCATCTGACCACTGGCACTCGAGGCAGTCAGCAAGCACATCCAAATGATTAGAAAAGAAAAGCCCAGCACTGCATGGACAAATATTTCACTGCATGTCACACAGCCACAGCTGGTCTTTGCACTTCACTAACTCACACTGCAGCCCAGAGCTTACTGTCTCAACTACATCTCCCAGCCTGCTTTGGTCTTGAGCAATGAATAAAGTCTGTCCTTTTAGGCTATTGCAGAGGTTCCCTAGACTTTTATGTATACCCCAAAATACTACTTAATGTTTTTCCAAGTGATTAACGTTAGCCTATTCTTCATAGTGGCTAACTGGCCTGAAGAAATGCTGTTGCTATGGTTACCTACAATTAAATATAAAGTTGTCTAAAACTGTTCCAATTGTTTTTGAATATTAGTGATTTTTAATATGTAAATCTGCTATAAACCTGTATTTTTCTCTTTCAACTTATTTTCTTCCCAGATATGATTGTACATTATATCTCTATTGTTTGACACTGTTGTGACCATTAATTTAATATGTAAATGAACAGATAAACTGCTCTTTAATGCTGTAGCTGGCTATGGTAAATCAAAGTGAAACTTTATGTAGGCCTAATGGTGGGTCATTTTAGCAAATAATCTTTTATATCCTGCTTGATAAATTATTTTATATGTAAAACTCCCACAAGGCAGGTCCCCGGTGGAGTGTCTGTCTGGAGTGGCATTTGCTCTGAGTTCATTAACTAGCAACTTAATCAGCTAACTTATTTCGCAGGCTGTTGCTATAGTTATCTACAATTAAATGTAAAGTCTGCATTTAAAACGTGTTTCTGAATGTATACAAGTTGTTTTTAAAAAATATATTTTAGGCCTAAATCTGCTATTCTGCTTTACCCCTGTCTATTTCTCTCATCTTCTTTTTCTTCCCAGATATGATTGTACATTTCATCTCTATTGTTTAACACTGTTGTGACTATATTTAATTTGGAAATAAACATAGGCTAAACAACACTTTAATGCTGTAGCTGGTCGAGGTGAATCCATTTGGAGCTTTATATACTCTTGGGTCAGATAGACTAAATTAATCTTTAGCAATGCATCATATTTTATAACCTGCTTGATAAACTGACTGTTTTATATGTAAAACTCCCACGTCTGTGTCTGTCTGGAGTGGCGTTTGCTCTGAATTAATAAACAAGCATCTTATTTAGCTAACTTATTTTACAGGATAACTCTGAAAGTACAGTATTATATCCTTTAACTTACCTGAAGCCAAACTGTCCAATGGGCAGCCATTTGTTCCTTTTTCTTTAACGTTACTTTTATAGTAAGTTTAATTTTGTAAAGCTAGATTATTTTTACAACCTAGAAAGAACTGTCCTGAAGTGCAAGTGTTGTTGCTATGGTTATCTACAATTAAATATAAAGTCTGCATTTGAAATGTGGTCAAACTGTCTCTGAATGTATACGTCATTTTTTTAAAAACATGTTAGGCCTAAATCTGCTATTCTGCTTTACCCCTGTCTATTTCTCTCATCTTCTTTTCTTACCACATATGATTGTACATTTCATCTCATCTCACAACACTGTTGTGACTATATTTAATTAGGAAATTAAAATATAAACAACACTTTAATGCTGTAGCTGGTCGAGGTGAATCCAATTGGAGCTTTATATACTCTTGGGTCAGATAGACTAAATTAATCTTTAGCAATGCATCATATTTTATAACCTGCTTGATAAACTGACTGTTTATATGTAAAACTCCCACGTCTGTGTCTGTCTGGAGTGGTGTTTGCTCTGAATTAATAAACAAGCATCTTATTTAGCTAACTTATTTTACAGGATAACTCTGAAAGTACAGTATTATATCCTTTAACTTACCTGAAGCCAAACTGTCCAATGGGCAGCCATTTGTTCCTTTTTCTTTAACGTTACTTTTATAGTAAGTTTAATTTTGTAAAGCTAGATTATTTTTACAACCTAGAAAGAACTGTCCTGAAGTGCAAGTGCTGTTGCTATGGTTATCTACAATTAAATATAAAGTCTGCATTTAAAATGTGGTCAAACTGTCTCTGAATGTATACGTCATTTTTTTTAAAACATGTTAGGCCTAAATCTGCTATTCTGCTTTACCCCTGTCTATTTCTCTCATCTTCTTTTCTTACCACATATGATTGTACATTTCATCTCATCTCACAACACTGTTGTGACTATATTTAATTTGGAAATTAAAATATAAACAGCAATTTAATGCTGTAGCTGGTCAAGGTGAATCCAGTTGGAACTTTATATACTCTTGGGTCAGATAGACTAAATAGAGGCAATGCATCATATTTTATAACCTGCTTGATAAACTGACTCCCACATCCCTAGTGGATGTGTCTGACTAGAGTGGCGTTTGCCCTGAGTTAATTAACTAGCAATATAATCAGCTAACCAATATCACAGAATAACTCTGAAAGTACAATGTTATTTTGTTTTAACTTACCTGAAGCCAAACTGTCCACCGGGCAGCCATTTGTTCAATTTTCTGAGTTTAATGTAGAGTTTTTGTAAAGCTAGATTATTTTTTAGAAAGAACTGGTGCAAGTGCTGTTGCTATGGTTATCTACAATTAAATATAAAGTCTGCATTTAAAACGTGGTCAAACTGTTACTGAATGTAAACAAATAATTTAAAATATATAACTATATGTTAGGCCTAAACTGCTATTCTGCTTTACCTCTGCCTATTTGTGTCTTATCTTTTCTTCCCAGATATGATTGTACATTTCATCTCTATTAGTTTAACACTGTTGTGACTATATTTAATTTGGAAATAAACAACACTTTAATGCTGTAGCTGATTGCTCTGAATTAATTAACAAGCATCTTAATTAGCTAACTTATTTCACAGGATAACTCGGAAAGTACAGTATTATATCCTTTAACTTACCTGAAGCCAAACTGTCCTACGGGCTGCCATTTGTTCCTTTTTCTTTTCTTTTATAGTGAATTTAATGTAGAGTTATTGTAAAGCTATATCATTTTTTACAACCACAACCTAGAAAGAACTGTCCTGAAGTGCAAGTGCTATTGCTATGGTTATCTACAATTAAATATAAAGTCCGCATTTAAAACGTGGTCAGGGTTGGGGAGTAACGGATTAGGCTTCATGTAAGGGCGTTTCCTAATCAAGATACAAAAATAAAGTAACTGTATTCCGTTACAGTACATTTTGTAAAAATGGGGATTACTTTTAATCAGATTACTTTAACCACAAAGTTTCTATTAAACAGAAAAACTGAAAAACTGTAAAAACCACAGCTAGTGAGGGATCTGAGGAATAAAAAGAAACATTAAAATATATATTCCAATTGAAATCTGGCTGAAAATTTTCCTATTCGTACTAGAACCAATAATTCTATATGGTAGTGAAATCTGGGGGCCAAAACTTAATAACGAATTTGACAAATGGGACAAAACAATCATAGAATCTTTCCATACAGAGTTCTGTAAGAGCATCCTGCAGGTGCAGAGAAAGACACCAAATAACCTGTGCAGAGCAGAGCTAGGCCAATACCCCTTCCTACTAAAAATACAGAAAAGATCACTTAAATTTTACAATCACTTAAACTCAGTTAACCCCCAGACATATCATCACAAAGCCCTAACATACCAGGAGCTGAAACCAGAGAAGAGTCCCCTCAGCCAGCTGGTCCTGAGGCTCTCTGCAGTAAGTCCCCAACAGCCTCAGGACAGCAACACCAGACCAAACCAAATTATCAGCAAGCAGAAAGAAAAATATATTGAATACTGGAAAGAAACGACCAAAACACAAAGTAAATTACAATGTTATCTGACCCTAAAAAGAGAATTCACACTGGCAAATTAACTGAGTACAATAAAATGTCCCAAATTAAGAAAAATGTTGACAATATACAGACTGACTGAACACAGCCTGGCCATAGAAAAGGGTCGCCACAGACAGAGCTGGCTACCACAAGAGGAGAGACTCTGCTCCCAGTGTGACAGGGGACAGGTAGAGACAGAGCTGCACTTTCTAACCTCATGCTCTAAATATAAAACACAAAGACAAAAACACTTTGCAAACATTTCCCAAATATACCCCGAATTCGAATTCATATCAGACACACAGAAACTCCCCTATTTACTGGGAGAAATAATTGCTGCAAAATATGTCTCCTCATGCCATGAAGTGAGGACAACCAGTGGAACCTCAGATTAACAAATAATTGTACAGATTTTCAAATTATTATTATTTTGATCATTTGATATTTTAGTAATTGTTTTGTTTCTACATTTGATACTGATTTCTTTTTTCTTTTTATTATTTTTAATCAATTAATTCTTTTTATATATATATATTTTTTTGTCTATTAATATATACACACACACGTTACTGTTTCATTTATTTGTTTTATTTAATTTTTTTATTTTTTAACACACATACACACACACACACACGCTTACTGTTTTATTTATTTTATTTTTAATATATTTTATTTTTAACACACACAAACACACACAAACACGCTCACTGTTTTATTTATTTATTTTATTAAAATTTCTTTTTTTTCCTTTTTTTTACACAGACACACATATGCTTTGATTACTTTACGCTTTAATTACTTGTTTACTGAAATGTATGGGGATGATTGTTCTTATGTTGGATATATGATGCTTTGGCAATGTTGTTATTACATTCATGCCAATAAAGCTAATTTGAATTGAATTGAATTGATCTGTGGTGATCAGTGTAGTGGTTGAATGTTGTGGTTACGCCCTCACCCCGTCATGCAGACTTTGTGCTGACTGATGCCAGCTCAGCTCAGTGAGTGAACACACGGCAGCCGGACCCGGGCACAGACCATGAACTGGATATAAAAAGGCACAGACAGAGAGGCCAGTCTGACCACCGGGAACACAGTACGAAGGTGTTTTTCTTGCCGGTTTGGCTCTTTTCATCCTGGTAGCTAGTTAGCTGACTTTCAACAGCAACAAGTAAGTTAAAGCCATGTGTCCATCAGGAATCTCCTTAAATCACAGAGTTGAGGCAGAACAGCCGGGAGACATCAGAGAGAAAGCCAGATAATATTTTCCATCAAATATGATCCAGTTTCAGCAAAATCAGTGAATAAAGTTGTGCTTTCCTACAGTATTCAGCGGTGCCACTCCCATAAACACTATTTTTCAGCAGCATCATAAAAACAAAGAAAAAACCCCACTGACTATTAATTTAATTTAGAAATAAACAGATAACCAACACGTTAATGCTGTGGCTGGTTGATGTGAATTCAATTGGAACTTTGTTGGGTCATTTAATCTTCAGCAAGTCTATTTCTCTTTTGATACAGTCGTTTTTCCATGCTTTCCATGTAGTGATGTACTAGTTGTCAGAAGTCATGGAGAAATGTGTTTTTATAGCACCTCAAGTATCAGTTTATGAAATTAGTCCTAGTAGTATGTAGCAGAAGGGAGTTACAAAACACAATTTCACTCTATAACTTGTTATTTTGTGACAATAAACCTACCTACCTGTCCACCTACCTAGTTGTCCTGAACTCAAATGTGTGAGTTGTTGTCAGGATTGATACTTTTCAAGCACCCCAAAATCAAAGAATAAAATATTTCATATTTATTTCTAACAACTTTTAAGAGACACATGTAACATGTTTGATACCCTCTGTGAATATAATCCAGTTAATCTTATTCCCACACATTCTATATGGTGGCTTTTCATAAGAAAGTCTGACACAATTTGATCAATATTGTATGCGGTGCTTTTAAGATTTCATAGCTGCTATTTAAGACTTTCATACTGCAACACTTGTCTTTGGTGTAGTAGTTTAAATGATGTAAGGCCCAAAAACAAACGTGAGTGAGGGTATGGTTGTGCATACCAGTGTATAGTCATTTTTTGTGTGGGAGAATGGTTTAGGACCTAATCAGAGTTACAGACCATTCATACACATACTATTTACCTCCACCACGCCCGGAAGAGAACGAGAGAGGGGAATAGAGAGCAGCAGAGAAACAGAGACAGAGACAGATGTGATTAAAAAGAGGAGTGAAAGAGGAAGGCAGATGATCAAAGAAAGAAAAGGGGAGGAGGAAAGAACGGATGCACATCTGTATACACACAAAAATGCACACAGTACAACTTTGGCAAGCACACATTTCATCAGAAAACATACCTAGTTGCATTTTATTATATCTCTTCAAAATAAATAAACATACAATATAACACAATGAAATAAGACTCATAACATCTCTGAAAGCCTGTAACAGAATAAACCTCAAAATAGTGCCTGTTTTTTAGTAAACATAACTTGTACATAACGTACAAAAAATACTACTCAAAAGTGTACAAAATGCAGCAAACAAATATCAAGTATTGTGCAGTTTCCCTCCACGTTATACCAGCTGTTGACAGTCAGTCATTACAGGGAAATTACTAGTGTTGAGTGCCAGAAGCTACATTAAAATCGTATGTCTCACCAGAATCCAGTGAGCAGTTAATGAGCAGCTAACAGCTCAGTGGCATAGCTCAGTTCATTTTGGTTCAGCAATACGAGCCATTCAGGGATCTCAGATGGCTCACATATGTGGTGGAATGTAAGTATGAAGTTAATACAATTTAATGCACTACTGAAACGGTATAATGCACTGAGTCTCAAAAGCGCTTCCTTTTTGGAACAAATACTAGTAGAATTTCCCCTACTGTAAAAACATTACACTTCCTCTGTAACAGCAGCACGCAGCTCCCAAACTAAAAAAGAAAAAAAAAGTTTTGTTGCTTTGCTCTATTGTTCTGTTGCATGACAGACATTTTAAAGCATAATCAACAGTGAGAGAACACATTCAGAGCAGGATGCACGTACAGTGCATTCAGCTCTCCCCTTCCACTAACACTCACACACTTCCTCAAACGCACTAAATAGAAAACAAGACTGGACGTTACCACTCACTAAAATCCATTCCATACTTACATAAAAATGTATGTTCAAAGCTCCCTCTCTTCATGAAAGCACTGACCAGTAATAAATAGTTACTGGTGAATAATAGGGGCTCTGTATGTGGAGCCTGGATTAATCACAGCAGTAGGGTGTTTTTTTTGCCAAGCTGAAATAGCTTTAAATTTAAAAGACATAATCAAGTGAATGTTCACCTTTGCATGTCTGTAGTTGCACTTGGTATCAGCAGTATGCTTGTTAATGAAAGTAGATTCAGTAGTATTCAACTCGAGGGTCCATCTCCTCTTCATTGCTACATAAGAATCAGTCAATCATCAATAGTGCCTAACTCAAGTAGGACGTACCCACAAATTTGAACATGTGACATGCAGAATAAAAAGCTAACGAGACGAAATGAAAACATGAAATGTTAGAGCATTCAGTTGGCAGGTGTTTCATAGTCACACACTGCCACCGTCTGACATCTAAAGATATATACCCCTTTGGGACATGTCAGTTACATGACCACATGTCAATCATCTCAAAGATTATTGGGTCCTGCCCAACAGTAGTAGATAGAACAGAAACTATAACAAGTGTTTTCTTTCCCTCTTCTGCCTTCTCACTTTCTCCGCGCACTGCCCGGTCTCTTGACCTGCCAGAGGTGATTGTGGATGGTCAGGGCATCGACGCTGACCGACACAGACTTGGCGGGGATGACGGTGAACTGCTTTCTGTCCGAGCTGTATTTGTAGAGCTTGTCGATCATCTTGCGGGTGATAGCACGCGGCCCTGTGCCTGTGAACTTGATGATCTCCTCGGTGTCGGGTGAGTACGAGTAAATAGCGCGGAACTGGCACCCACCGTCACGGAAGAGGATAATCAAGTGATTCGACTCGCACTTTTCCAGCTCCTGTGGTCAGTAAAAGAGACACAAAACATCTTTTCTGAATATAGCAAAACATGAGCGAAAAATGTAACTGTGAAAGTAATACGTAAAATAAAAAACAACTTACTTTGCCATGAAAGTAACGCAGAGTTCACTGATGATAACGATGTAGGCATAGCTTCTACATATTCACAGTAAATCCACCATCAATACATTTATTTCAAGTGATCACACTAACCTCCAGAATAGCATTCTTCTGGCCCTCATTAACCCTTCCAGCCAGACAGCAGTGAGCGATGGCATTGATGATGATTGGCTTGTTGGACTTGGAGCTTGGCTCCTTGAAGAGTTTAGGTCCTTTAACAAACAAAAAAAATGACAAAAAGATTAATAAGATAAATGCATAAAAGTCTGTAAGCTATAGGATATTCAATCATTTTCTGCATTTCTGCTCACCATTGTACTCCACTGAAGTGATGGAAGAGGCTATAGAGCCGTTCTCCCAGTCCCTCTCCATGTTCCTGCTGGACGCCCTGCTCAGCATGGGGAACGACTCCATTGAGCACACAGATCCAGCTCTGGAAGCCACACATATATGTCAGTAAAATGACAATACCGATGCACAAGGTGGAAGAGAGATCATGTCCTCTGCACTTACACGAAACACAGGAAGTCTCACCTCTGTGACTCTGCCCCTCCAGAGATGACGCTGTCTGCCTCGGTCGCCAAAGAGAGTGTCGATCCTCTGTGACTGCAGATCAGGTCAGCTGAAAGTGACAGACAGAAGGATTTAGTCCCAGTCACTTTACTAAACAAAATAACATTGTTGTTTTCTGATCCCCACACACATGTTCTGCTGAATTTTCACATGACAAGCAGTGACCCAAATTGATGATTTAATGTTACTCTAAATGCAAAAAGTTTCATTTTCATTCAAACAAGGGACAGAAGCTGCATAATAAGAAAGACAACATTATGATAAATGGATCACAGGTAAGTCAGAACCACTAAGTCAGCTACTCTCAAAAGGCTGATTAATCTTCCAAATATGTAATAAATATCTGATAACCCATGGGTTTGCTGCATAAACAATCTTTATGGGCCATTAATGGTTTATATCACATCATGCAGAGCAGGTTAGAAGGTTCACCTCCCCTGCAGCCTGCTGCTGAGCCCTTCGCTTTGATCAACATCGACACCTTCAGAGAATTACCTGCATAACACACATGTACACACCCAGAGGATGACGACGATTGTACACAAGTGAGCTAAACTGAAAATACACGCGCACAAACATGGCCTATCAGCATGCAGACAAACACACTAGGCATCTTGGCTGACAAACAATACAAATGCAACATGGCGCACAAAAAAAGTACTAAACCACTAAAGGTGTTCTTACATGTGGTGGATCCTTTGGAGAGGCTGTTGGACTCTTCACGGTGCAGTGATTTGGGCCTGCTCTTGCGGGATTTAGTCCGTGGCCGAGGCTTGACCAGACCCTGCTCTTCCATCAATGCCTGCTGCTTCCTATGCAGGTATTCCTGCTTAATAAGCTCTCGTCGTGCCTTCTCCTCCTCCTTACGAACACGATCCTCTTCTGCCTTGCGCCTTCAAAAAGGGGAAGGAGAGTTAGATGCATAATTTATCTTCATAACCAAGATACACCCCTGTTCACCTGTGTACCTGCAGACTTAGACAGGTCATTTTCCTTATAATTAATATGTGAGCGTGTGAAACCAAAACTTACCTGGCCTCGTCACGCTTCAGCTCACTCTCAGCTTCTTGCTGTTGTTTGCGTAGTCTCGACTCTTCAGCTTTGCGTTGCTGTTTTAGAAGGAAGGCAGCGCGACGTTTCGCCATTTCATCCTCTGCTTTTTCCTCATCCTGGAGAATTTAAAAAAAGAGTGATCATCATTGAATTAGTGGTTATGCTTCCCAGATGGTACTCTTGATATTCCAAATAACAAGTTACGCACACAAGCACACATAAAAAAATACAGATATCCTAAATTTTACCTTAAAGAAGAAGCCTAGCACATTCTTCTGCTCGCCTTCTGCTGTGCAGTCTGTAACGTCTGCACTGCCATTCTCCAGTGGATCCTTGAGCTCTGATAGGTCAACCTCAATCAATTGACCTTTGACTCTGGTATTCTCATCTCCAACCACAGCCTCTTTCACTGAGTTTGCAACATTGTTCTCCTCTTGTTCTGCAGTCTGTGAAGGAGACATCAATATACTTGAGAGGACTTGTGGGTCCTGTGACTGGGTGCTGTCCAAAGAGGGCCCTGTTCCCTCTCCAATGCTGCATTTGTTTGGGTCATCATGGACTCTGAAGGTGGTGTTTCTCTGAATGTTTCTCTCTAGCCTAGTGCTCTCAACCATACTCGGTGTCTTCTGGTCTCCAAAAGAGTTTTCACTAGGAGACTGAGTATTAGACTGGACAGAAACCATCTTGCTGTTGTCTTTACTCTGTTTTTGCTTCAAGGCTTTGCTGCGTTGGCTGGAGCTAAGCTTGGGAGGACGGCGAGCAGGGGCAGAGCTGCTGCCACAGATATCCACAAAGTGAACGTCAAAGGATGTGCAATCTGAGGTAAAGGATGTTGATTGTGTTGTGTTTGGGGTTGTGCTAGGGCTTGAGCTAGGGCTTGACTCTACACGTTCTGGAGGTGACACCACACGCTTCATCAGCAGGTCTTGCTGTAAAGAGAGCTGCATCATCTGGTGCTGAATGGAACTTATAGCTTCATTGAGTAGATCTATGGAGTGGGAACACTCATTCAAGTCAGGTTCAGCCGTATTATCCTGGGACACAGTGTTCAACCTGTTATCTCTGTTCATTTGTCTTCCCTCTGTTTGACCTGCCTTTGCCTGGACCATCAGAACATCAAGACAGGAGTCATCCTTGCAGGACGGGGTCTTCACTTTGCTCCTGTCAGCTAGTTCTGAGGATTCCTGGGAGTGTTTGAGGGGCAGAGGAAGTGTGTCACTCTTCCCTCCACCCTTCTTAACAATGTTCAAGAAAGCAGCCTTCCCTAGCTTCAGTCGCTGCCGTGCTGATAGGGTCTCCATCTTCTTCTTCTGATACTCAATAGCACGTCTTTGCTCTTCTAGCTGCATGTGAAGTTGCAGCAGCTCTGAAGGCACTACCGAGGGACTCACCACCATATTCTTCCCCAACATAGGCTCCTTCCCTATCCAGCTGGAGGTGCAGTCACTCCTCAGCTGCCAGGGAGGGCAGGGTTGCCCCCCCTCAGAGCCATCCGGTGTGGTTTTCTGAGAGCTGCTGGTACTTGAGAATCCATCACGGAGGCCAAGTTTAAGGCGCTTTCTCTCTGCAAAGCTGGTCATCTTGACACTGGTGCTGCCTGAAGCGCTGCAGCTGCTCGCCCAGGATATGGTACTGAGGCAAGGGCTTGAGCGTCCACTGCAGTCTTCCTTATCGTCCCGCTCACAGTCTTCCTTATCGTCCCGCTCACTAACCTTCGAGTCTTCTCTCAGTTTGGCAGACTCACCCTCTCCAAATTCACACGCCACTCCCTCCTCTATGTATTTTTCCCTTCCTCTCTTCACCACCTCTTTAGTCAGCTCCATCTGATCCTCCTCCTCCTCATCTTCCTCAAGGTCTGCAATGTCAGAGTCAGATTCTTGCCCTACCTCCAGTGCCGTGGAGAAAGGACTGTCGCTGTCTGGCTCTCCTGAAATATGAAGGAAAAAGCCATGGGACTGTTTCTTCCCAGAAGGAGAGATGTCTATAGACCCCTCTGTGGGTGGCCTGAGAGAGCTTGGGACTGATTCTACCATGGGTATGGGCGTAAAGGTATTTCTGTTTAACTCAGATACAGGGCCTTTTCTCTGTGAGGTGCTTGGGGCATGGGCGGCTGCTTTCCTAGCAGTTGCTAGTACTCTACAGCGACTCTCACCACTTTCCTCCTCCTTGTTCAGGGAAATGCTCTTCTCTTTGGCTGGTTTAGGGATGGCAGGCATCAGACGCTCCAGATAGTAGCTGTCTGCCTGGCAGTCAGGAGTAAATGGACCTATGTCGAGGCGGGGAGAGCAACGGCTATTAGAAACTCTTGAAGTGGAGGTTGCACTCTGGATTTCCAGCTCATCCTGCTCCATGTCACTCCCAAGTGGACGTCGAGAAAATGCAGAAGGATGGATTACAGCAACCAGTTCCTCCTCTTCTATTTCCTCCTCTTCATCCTCTATGTGCATGTGATTAAGAAGGCTTTGACCACTGAGTCTATGTTGAGGCAGCTGAGGACCTGACCCCAGCATGTGTTTGGGGGTGATGCTCATTATGTTGGAGGCCAAGCTGTCTTTGCTGATGGAGCGAGCAAGGCTGATACTGTCTGCATCGTCCTCGATGGGACAATGCAGGGCGTAAGGTACTTGCTGGGATAAAGGCCTGGACAGGGACAGAGGGAGGAATACAATTTATGTGAGCGAATTATATATATATATAGAATCATGGAACAACAATTGCCTGTTATTCAATTAAATTCAATTCGATTTTATTTATATAGCGCCGAATCACAACAACAGTTATCTCACAGCGCTTTTCATAAAAGAGCAGGTCTAGACCGTACTCTGTGATGTTATTTACAGAAGCCCAACAATTCCCACCAGGAGCAAGCACTAGGCGACAGAAGCAAGGAAAAACTTCCTTTTAAGAGGCAGAAACCTCGAGCAGAACCACGGCTCAGGGTGGGCGGCCATCTGCCTCGACCGGTTGGGGGTTAAGGAGAGAGAGAGAGAGAGGGCACGAGAGAGAGAGAGAGAGAGAGAGAGAGGGCAAGAGAGGAACCAAGAGAAAGAGAGAGAGGGATGGAAGGAGAGAGAGGTACAGTACTGTAAATACAGTAATGTTTATGTTATGCGTGTGCCTGCTGATACATTAATAAACACAGTAATTGTGAAGGTTGTAATAACACTGCTCACCTTGGCCTCCTTTCCGGCCAGGCCAGTATTGAGCCCTGATGCTGCCCATCTGGACATGTCATAGAGTTGGACCTATTCCTCAGTTCTGTAAGAAAGGAAATATAATCCACATTACCTAAAGGACCTCTCAAACATACAAAATTAATTTTAATAATCTACACCAGAGACATTTTAGAGCCTATAAGGACTTAGTCTACACTCAGGGAATGAACTCTTTGGATAGAATATAAAACTGACTTTGAACGCTAATTATTCCAGCGAAATACCTTGTTGTTTTTGTTAAAAGTGGACATTGAAATAAGGAAAGATACAGATTAAAGATTAGCGAAAGTTTGCTAATCCACAATTTAGCGAATGTTAGTTATGCTACGTTCCAGACAACTCAGAATTCGAAAATCTTCGATCGCCAGCATCACTTACCCCACCTTTAATTCCACTGAAGACGCTGTTAAAAATGAATGCCTTTCCTTTATGGATCTCCAAAAGCAAGACTTCACTCTCAGAACACTTAAAAGTTCTTCTTTTTTTTCCTCTTTATTTTCATGAATACCCTCAATTATGCACAGAAGGCATTTATTATGTTTATGCATGCCATTTACACAGTTATCTGAAGTTAGGAGCATCTGCTGAATTGGACGTGACACATTTGTTCCAGACCACCGTACAAAAAAAGTAAAAGAAAATTAAGATAAGACTATGAAAAATGTTCTTGCATGAGGGCCAATGTTAATTCTGCTCTTTATCTTCCCTCTCTCTTTTCAGTGTTAAAGACTTTTGTTTGGTTTGGGACTTGAGGCAGCAAAAACTCTGCACTGGAGCTAGAGTAAATTACCTGAAGTGCTCTCCTCAGCCACTTTCTGTTGTCTCTGTCTCAGGGGCAGTAAAGAGTGAGATGGGCTTAATGGTCTTTGTTTTGTGCTGTAAGGGAAAGACAGATGTTTAGGTATTGATGTATTGATACATCTGGTTTGATTTTAGCTTGTGAAATGTTTGCTAAAAGAAACTAAAAATAATGCTCATAGTGTGTTTCAAAAATAGCCCTGATGTAGTGTGATTTTAGAATTAAAATATTTAGGAAGATGCTTTAATATGTTAGGTGCAGAGCAATTATAATATTACAGTTAAAGTGCTGTTGTAATGTACTGATAAAAAAAATACTGGTCTTAAAGTTAGCAGTAGTCTTCAGATTTAAATGTACGTCACACTATAGATTGTTTTGATTTGTGACTTTTACCATACTAAACTAGTGTATGAGTACTAAAAATGTACATTACAAGCACACAAATGTGCAAATGGACAAATGTCAACAGAAAGGACAAAGCAAAGTTTAGGCATGTGGCGTTTCTCAGAACTAAAAAATAAAAACTGCATTACATTAATCAGTAAACCTGTAACTTGAAAGTGAAACTGTCTCTGTGTGGTGTTACTGGAAAAAACAATTACTGGATAATACCTGAGGTCAGGGCTCGGAGGTATGGTCAAGATGTCAGCAGAGTTTGATGTTGTCAGGAAACTACGTTTGGTGACGTTGGAGATGGGAACATGGGGTCGTGAACTCTTAGGCTGCAGCAGCAATCTCACTGCAAAAATGGTAGAACGAGATTTTAAGAAGGGACCCTATAACATGAGCCATGAGCAGCTCAATAAATTACAAGTGGAGAGTGTGTTATACCATCTCTGATTTCCTGAAGGTCCCTGGGCTGTACAAACTCTGGCTTCACACACTCAAACCACCAGAAGAGCTCAGCAATGAAGACCATCACATTATTCTGCAAGACAATGATCAAGTTTAACGTCAACAGGAAATCATGATAATGTTGTTGGAGCCATTTTAAAAAGTATTTTCATATATGTTATGAATTTTTTTTGCGCTCACCTTTAATACTGGTGGAGAATACAACATGTCCTCAGGCTTCAGATAGAAGCATTTGTTCAGGTATTCATTAGAAAACTCCTTTAGTAGCTGGATGTTGTACACAGTGTCTGCTATGGAAGGAACCTCCTTCAGACAGATATCTGCACAATAATGGGACAACAATGCTTTATTCCATAGGCTGTGAGGTTGCTAAATCAATGACATGACTTTATGCACTACACTGAATTTTAATCTCATATCCGCCAGTTGGGCACTTTTAGTACCAGACACTTAAATTTTTTATTCATGTGCGTTTCTGTTGTGTCTATTGATCCCAGGGAAATGCTATTTAATTCTACCTGTACTACTGTTGTATCTCTGGTAAATGACAATAAATCTTATCTTATCTTATCTTAATGGGCAAAACTATCAAGTTATTACTGCATACTATAATAATAAAGTGGTAAATCAAGACTATTTTTAATCATTTAAAAAAAACTGGGCTTTTTGGGAAATACAGGTGCTGGTCATATAATTAGAATATCATCAAAAAGTTGATTTATTTCAGTAATTCCATTCAAAAAGTGAAACTTGTATAATGTGTACATTCATTCCACACAGACTGATATATTTCAAGTGTTCAATCCTTTTAATTTTGATGATATAATTGACTAATGAAAACCCCCAAATCACTATGTCAGGAAATTAGAATATTGTGAAAAGGTTCAATATTGAAGACACCTGGTGCCACACTCTAATCAGCTAATTAACTATAAAACACCTGCAAAAGCCTTTAAATGGTCTCTCAGTCTAGTTCTGTAGGCTACACAATCATGGGGAAGACCGCTGACTTGACAGCTGTCCAAAAGACGACCATTGACACCTTGCACGAGGAGGGCAAGACACAAAATTGCTAAAGAGGCTGGCTGTTCACAGAGCTCTGTGTCCAAGCACATTAATAGAGAGGCAAAGGGAAGGAAAAGATGTGGTAGAAAAAAGTGTACAAGCAATAGGGATAACCGCACCCTGGAGAGGATTGTGAAACAAAACCCATTCAAAAATGTGGGGGAGATTCACAAAGAGTGGACTGCAGCTGGAGTCAGTGCTTCAAGAACCACCACGCACAGACGTATGCAAGACATGGGTTTCAGCTGTCGCATTCCTTGTGTCAAGCTCTTGAACAAGACACAGCGTCAGAACCGTCTCGCCTGCGCTGAAGACAAAAAGCACTGGACTGCTGCTGAGTGGTCCAAAGTTATGTTCTCTGATGAAACTAAATTTTGCATTTCCTTTGGAAATCAAGGTCCCAGAGTCTGGAGGAAGAGAGGAGAGGCACAGAATCCACATTGCTTGAAGTCCAGAGTAAAGTTTCCACAGTCAGTGATGGTTTGGGGTGCCATGTCATCTGCTGGTGTTGGTCCACTGTGTTTTCTGAGGTCCAAGGTCAACGCAGCCGTCTACCAGGAAGTTTTAGAGCACTTCATGCTTCCTGCTGCTGACCAACTTTATGGAGATGCAGATTTCATTTTCCAACAGGACTTTGCACCTGCACACAGTGCCAAAGCTACCAGTACCTGGTTTAAGGACCATGGTATCCCTGTTCTTAATTGGCCAGCAAACTCGCCTGACCTTAACCCTATAGAAAATCTTTGTGAAGAGGAAGATGTGATACGCCAGACCCAACAATGCAGAAGAGCTGAATGCCACTACCAGAGCAACCTGGGCTCTCATAACACCTGAGCAGTGCCACAGACTGATGGACTCCATGCCACGCCGCATTGCTGCAGTAATTCAGGCAAAAGGAGCCCCAACTAAGTATTGAGTGCTGTACATGCTCATACTTTTCATGTTCATACTTTTCAGTTGGCCATCATTTCTAAAAATCCTTTTTTAGTATTGGTCTTAAGTAATATTAAAATTTTCTGAGATACTGAATTTGGGATTTTCATTAGTTGTCAGTTTTAATCATCACAATTAAATGAAATAAACATTTGAAATATATCAGTCTGTGTGTAATGAATGAATATAATATCCAAGTTTAACTTTTTGAATGGAATTACTGAAATAAATCAACTTTGATGATATTCTAATTATATGACCAGCACCTGTACACTTTTTCTTTGCTTTCTTGCTGAGAGTTAACTTAGTTTAGTAATAAAACTTGAAACAGGGAAAAACAGCTAGTCTTACTCTCTGTGTGGGAGGAGGAGGCATAAAAAAGGAGCTATAAGTGAACTTTAGAGGTGCTAGTAGGCTGATTTGTTTACCTTATCCTTACAGCTAGCCAGGCTCCCTGTTTTCCCGTGCTGCTAGTCTTAAATCTAGGCTAAGCTAGTGGTTCTAAATTCACATTTAGCATCCAGACATGAGAGTGGTATCAATGCACTCATCTAGCTCTAGGAAAGAAAGTGAATTTCCCAAAATTGAAAACTGTTCTTTTAAAGGATCATATAACCTCAGGCAACAGTGGTGGACTGTGGCTCCAGAAAGTGAACATCTATTGTATCTTGTATCTTCCTTCAATGGATCTAGCAGTCCAGTGTTACTGTACCTTCCAATCTAATGAGCTCTGGGCAATAGAAGTGGATCACAGACAGCAGAGCTGTGCCGTCAGACACATCCTTCAACAGGTCGTCCAACAGAGGGAAGTGCTGAAATGTCCGACCAGACAGGTGATCTCTGCGGTAACGTACCTACACAGCAAGAGAGGGCACAAGTTTAAAGTCAGAACACTGAGTCACATCCTCACTTGTCACACACAAACACAACATTTACTTTGTAAATTATTTTCTGGCTTTAATATGTATACGGCAGAATAGGTATCTGTAACTATTATCAGATATCATATTATGTCAGGTGTAGGTTTGGTCTTTTAGGGCATGTTGTGCATCTGACCTGTCATGGAAGCTACCACCTTCAGGTATAATAATTTAACTAAGACTGAGGTGGGTTTAGTAGTTGGTGCATGTCAGAAATGACAAAATGGGAATAACAATAAAGGCAGGGATGGAAATAAGAAAAAGGTAAATGGTGAGTATCGTGAGAGAAAACTCCACAGGCTCTAATAAGCCATTGAGCCTGTAATAATAATAAATTAGACTGGTGAATGAAGAAAGAAATGACTGAGCAGTGACTGGATGAGTGGACATCACTGAATGTGGACTCCAGACAGGTTACTTTATGGCAAGAATGAGTTAGAACTGCCTGGTAGTTCACTATAAAACCAAAAACAATATAAAAACAAACCAGAATGTAATGAGAAAAGGGTGAAAATTGAAGGAATTGCTTAAGGGTTTCATGCAAAGCAATGGCAAATGAGCAGAGTGAGTCTAATGAGCTTGTTATTTCCTCCTTTTCCACCAAGGGGCACTGCGTTATCTTCATTATACACATTATATATATACATAACTGCATTCTCTGTAAAACAAATTTGAATTCATTTAGGTCTTTTCTGCGGTGTATCTCATTAGCTTTTATTTTTGTTTTGGCTCGTTTTTGTGCTGTCTGGTCTGACACTGACACACATGCACCTCAAACAGACGTACATACACTCACACAGGACACTGCTAGCAGTTGCACTTACAGGTACAAGCTTCCAATACCATTTGGAGGGAGACTAGTATCCAAGAGGCAGGAAGGAAAGGAAAGTTTGGGGAGACACAAACAGGAAGAGCAGCACACAATTCAAGGGTCATATGCAGTGACAGTGAATCAGATTGCCTGTTATGGAGACAGATCTGATCTTAAAGACAACTAGAAAGGGTTAGACAGACAGAGTCAAGAATTCAAATTTTACAGAGAAGAGGCACATGAGGAAAAAGACTACAGGTGTATTTTGTAATTAAAGGTTCAGTGACTACTTTGTGTTGTCACATTGTTTCAGACAAATGCAACCTCATTACCCTCTGAGAAGCAGCTCAACAACAATGCTTCCACTTGTTTTGTTTTTTTAAAAATATGCCTTTTCTGTATGGTTGATAAGAACCAGGGTGAGTCAACATAGTGCTGAGGTTTTCAAACTGTGAGGTATGCCTCCCCAGGGAGGCGTGGAAGAGTTGAAGGAGAGGCGGGGAGTTATAACTCAGTCAAATATGAACACACAGGAATGACAAACACTTCCCGATTATATCATTATCTCCATCACAAACAAATGTCCACAACTCAGGAATCATAGAAAAAAGATAACTCCAGAACTTGCCTGAGAATCATCATGTTTTTAATTTTCTTCAGTATGAGGTATTCTAGTAATTAAAAACAGGAACTGCTAAGAGGTAATACAGCATACCTATAATGGTGCTATTTCGTCAAAATGTATAGAAATATAGGCTAATAACAGAGGGCTCAAGTTGTAGCCCAAAGCTAACTAACTGATTCCATGGCAACATTATACTTCCTGTTTAAATCCCACAACGTCCCGAAATAATGGGAAATTATGGGAACTGCAGTTCAAAAAAACTACTAGTAAATCGCGATACAGAGTTGCAGTGAAAAAATAGAAACTAATTTAAAAGCCGTCGCTTTGGAACCCTGTACGCTGTGACTACATCCATTTTCAGTGGTGAGAGACTGGACTTGCTTGTCATCACAGAAACAGATCCTAAGATTGTGATGTTTACTGTAGCTTCAGTAATATCTGCTGTTATCCCTTCTGCTTTCCCTTCCCTAGACAAAAGGTCAACAACTGCACCCAGGGTGGGTTTGTCTCAATTTTGGAGGGGGGGCACAGTTTCAGACTTTGAAAACCTCTGATATAGGGTGTCCACTCTAAACGCAAAAAAACTCTGTGATCAGAGGGTGATGTGAGGTGCTCACCAGATCACAACGCAAGATCCAGTGACTAAACCTACACAATTGACAGTTAATGCACTCAGTGAGAAATGGATGCATGCATGTAAAATCCAAGACAATAAACACAGGTAACAACATCACTAAAGAAAGACTATTCAACATACAGGAAGCTTTCTTTCCAAGCAGTGAGATAAAGAGACAAGGTGACAGATTGTGAGCTAAGGGAATACAACAAAGGGACACCTTTTGGTGACTGGGTGAATCCAGCAGATGTTGCTTCATTTTCAGCTCTTTTTCCATGATCTCCCTCATCTTTATGTTCACCTGTAGCAACAAAGACACTGTAGATCAACACAGAAAGACAAGCGCACAAATGCAAACATGAACACCCCTGTCTGGCTCTTACCTTGTTGATCCAAAAAACCATTGCGTCTTCCAGGTCAAAAGGGAGCTCCTTGGAGGCACTGAAGTTGGAAAAACGCTTGACGCTGGACACCACCTTCTCTATGCTGATCATCTCCACAGTGTAGGCCATCATCAGGGCATCAATAAGGTGGATGTGGGAGCTCTGCAAGAACACAGACTTTGAGTCTTTGAATGTTACAACAGAAACCTAATTTTGGATTTGGCAAGCACTACATTTAAATTAAATTTCCTGCCCCGTGTCATGATAATCAATCTCTGCATTAAGTAACATAGTATTTCTGATGTGTACACTGTAAATCTTTCTTAGAAACAGTTTATATTGTATACAGTTATTGTACTGCATTATTATTAGTAGTATGTGTGAGCTTTTCTGCAGACAGGGAAGACAAAAGAGATGCTCCATCACCGAGTTGCCATGGAAACAGGGAAGAACTTCCTGACTGAAACATGCAGAGTTTAAACAGTAAAGTCAGCGTTCACGTGAGGCAATCACTAAGTCATTATTGTATGACTCACACACTGTTTATTTGTACAAAAAGGCCAGGGTGAGTAAACTGTGCAGAATGAAAACGTGTTTTTGTTTTGATGGAAGCCTGGATTTCTTTTTACCTTAAAAGGTTATTTATATAGTATTGAAAGTCTGATTGATGGATGTCAAATAATCTATTACATGTTATGATGGTTTCAGAGTTACTTTAGTGTTTCCACTTGAGTTTAATATGAATCTATATAGCCAAGAGCAAAGACTAAATTCATATCCTGACACTTAAACACAGCATAAACTGCTGCTTCTCAGCCAGCTTGTTTCCTTTTGCATTTTGACACATGTGGGATATGACTAATAGTGGGTTCATATTAAATGACAAATGCGTAGCCTTTTGGTTCATTTTGTTTCATTAATATTTTAGTTTTACACTCCTCCAAACCTGCAAAATACTCACATCCGCTGACGCATTATTTATTCCAACTCTTGGCTTATATTTGGCTCTGGAAAGCAAAGTCACATTAGCTTGTTACCAGATGGCAAGTGTGGCTTGCCAGTTCACTGGGTTATCCTGCAAAGAATGCAACCTCATTTATATAAAAATAAACCTTTCCTGATTAACTAATTATATAATTCTTAAAGGAGTATAATTTTTTTTTTTTGCCACCAGTGGAACAAGCTGTAAATCGAACATGACATATTATCAACTGTGAATGAGTAGCAAACAGTACCTATTACATATTCAGCAGAAACAGAACAACATTAGAATTTATTTGGAGTTATGGATCTGATCACCTGATGAACGAAAGTCTATTCATCACTGTATTTGCTATTGGTATGAGGACCAATGTTTTACAGACTCAAATGACCTAGTTTTATTTAACCTCATTTATTTAAATCTACATGATGATCATGACGCCAATCCTTAACAGTGATCATTTGACTTACCTCTTGAAGAATACTAAGATGCAGAAGCTTCACAAACCACTACAACTAATGTGCACAGAGGTCAAATATAGCCAACAGACAGATAACAGGTTTCAGAATACATTATGATAGGTTGAGATACAAAGCACTAATATGCTGAGTCAATGTTGGTCTATAACTTGACATAAGGTTAAGCTACCCACCATCTTGATCGGAGCTGAGCTGAGGTCCAGATCAGAGACAGGTGTGTTGTCTGTCTGCAGGACATAGATGCCTTTCCTGGACAGAGCCTGCATGACAGACTGGTGGCTTTGAAGGGAGGCAGCCTGTTCAGCGTGCAGGATGAGGCCGCATACCCGGCAGTACAGCTCTCCAGACAGCAGCAGGCGGATGATGGGGGGCTTGATGTGTTCCTGCTCATACTGGTCAGTATAAAAGGGGTCCTGCAGGTCTGTAGGGATGTGATCTGAAGAGAATGACAAACATACATGCATAATTATATGAGTGTCTACTTGATGAGACATTCAGGGTTAGCCACTTTTTTTCCTATTAAAGTTGTCACACCATGCATCCACACTCAAACTATTTTTGGGTAGACACGTGTCCACCAATGTCTCACCATGTTACATAACAGAGAAGCTCTCAGGACACAGACCTTCAAGGTATTAGACTGTCTAAGAAGAAACCAGTGCGAGGGGAGAACACTGAGACAAAGTCAGTGGTGAAACAGCATGCCAGGTAGCAACCCTGAAGGCCAATAGGTGGACAAGAGGCTTTAAGCCAATGAGCTAACACGAATTAGTGGCGATATCTTAAGCTGATGGTGTTGTCCCAGCCAGCCTGGTGTTTTCCTGCTCATGGACACAGACATGGGGCAGCTATTTTTATATGCCTTGGACATGTTAATCCAGAGTTAAGGCCTGAAGCACTCACGGAGCACTTTCCAGCACTTTCTGGGTAGATTTAGGCAGGAATAAAGAGGGAGACTGTTGTCTGATAGCTATGCAGCAACAAAAGGAAAAACAAGTGAGAAATTGGAATTATAATTGTTTTGTACATGACAACAGTCATAAATGATTGGTGGTCGACCATGTGCTTTTCAATGGCCAATGCCAATGCCACTTTAATAAACTTTAACTTTAACTTTAGCTTTATTTAGAGAGCAGTGTGAACAATGGCCGATATATAATGCCGATATCAAAAAAAAAAAAAGAAAAGTCATGTATAATTCCATTATTCCGTCCAGAGTATAATCTAATACATATGACAATATTCAGTAGCATGCTGTTTTAGATTAAATCTTTAAGCTGTTTCAGACTTATGTTTAAGGGAGAGTGGGGTACAATTTGTCAGAAGTAACATCATCAACTTCATTATTCTACAGTATAACTAATTGTATTATGAGTATTATGTCAAAATGCCAGATATCGGCCCGATTAATCGGCCAAACAATCTATCGATCACTATTATTGACCTACATTTTACCATCCAGATCATTTAGAGATATAGGAACGTGCCCACTTCAGTACACATAGCTTGAAGGAGTTTGAGAATGAGTTTCAGATCTCATGTCGTTATGCTAAGTATGAAGCAGACTATTAGCTGGCAAGAAAAGCAAATTGTCATTTCCACGTGTCAGTTTTTGTACAGAGTAAAAAATGTGAATATAACATGTTAAATAGTGAGCTTTAGAGGTGCTGGTAGGCAGATTTTTTAAGCTTTGGTAAGAGCCAGACTAGCTGTTTTCACCTACTTCCAGTATAGGCTAGGCTAACAGCCTGCTGGGTCTAGCTTCATGGTTAATGCACAGAGTAGTACTAATCTTCTCATCTAACTCTTCAATTCAGTTCAAGTTAATACAACTTCATTAATCCACAAAGGCAAATAGATTTTAGGGCATGGCTAAAAACAGACATATGCACAGACAGACAATTACAAGCAAAAGACTCTTGGTAAGAAAGCAAATAAGAGTATTTCCCTAAATGTCAACAAGCCACAGTTTTAAACATCCACTGGATTGTCCTGTGCTACTTTCTGGTGCTCTTTTGACCTACCATAAAAACTGCAGTTATGCACTTTTTTGTTAAAATTCACCATTTGTTTCACTATCAAACTAAATGGTTTAAAAAAAACTGGGCTTACTGCTTGTGTTGCTGTTATAAGGCTTTGTCTGTCAAAGTCACATGTCTCAAGATCTCAGCAATGGCACATATTAATAAAATTTCATCTTAAATGATAAGAATAAAGACAGAAACTAAGAAAATAAGATGCAGGCTTTTAAATAAATGGATAAATGATGACAGTTGCATCGATAGTCAAGCACTTAACAACAGCATCTTCTCTCATTTTGCTTCACATTAGAAGCCAGCTGACTGAGAGATACAGACAACAAAAAGACATCCATTAGTGGGAAACACACACACACACACACACACACACACACACACACACACACACACACACACACACAGCATGCTCAGATTAGAGTTGTAGCACACTGTGAAAACCGTAGCTTTCACAACAGACTGCTTGCTTGGCACAGTCTACCTACAGTATCTATCTCACTCTCTGCTCTTGTGTAGTGCTGCCATATGGCCACGAGTATCCCAGATCATGTAAGAAAATGCTTACTATGCATCCATCCAGGTCTTTCTCGATCTGTCTCATTTGCATATCTCTCAACAAAAGCAAATCTTGCCTGTCTTCCTCCCTGCCCCTTCCTCAGCCTCAGCTGTCCCAGAATGCCCCCTCATCCTCCCTGGTAGCTGTGGAGATGGTGATGGGGGATGCCAATGTGGCCGGAGGTGGGGGCTGGGCTGCTGTCCCATCTCCTCACTAAGGCCTGCTCATTGGATCGTTTTATGGTTCCTGACATCAGGAGGTGGATGTGTGTATGTGTGTGTGTGTTACAGTGGCGTGAATAATTGGAGGGGGGAGGCAGGAGCTCCTCTCTAATCCTAGTTACTAATACTCCTTAGATATTTATTATCCACCTGATACAAGCATCAAAGCCCACCCTGGTGTGCATCTGTGTGTATGTGTGTGTTTGAGAAATCAAGAGGAGGGGGTGTAGGGAAAGCCTTTGTTCCTATTCGTTCAGACGCAAGGTCAGATTGATCAGCAGAGATCTTGCTGACAGTCAGGGCAGGGCTGTCAGACTCTGGGCTATGCAGGCGAAAGACACAACTACTCTCTCCAATACGAAGGCTTAATGGAGTATGTTGGGAAAACATAGCCTTTAAGCCAATGCACCCTGTGGACTCATTTGGAGGTCTGAGCCTGCAGGAAAAAATTAAGGCTTTATGCTTCATATATTAGCTAACAGTGTTGTTACAGTTCCAACATTAAACAATAATTCATCATTGGTGAAAGAGGAAAGGAATAAAGTAAAGAATAAAAAAATGAATGGCTCTGATTAATGGTAACAACATTTAGAAAAGATTTCAAGGTTCCTCCAAAGGCCATTAATAAAACTGTCCTGAGTCTAAACAAACAAAGGTCCAATCCCATTAAACACTTAAACATGTGACTGGCTGACTTTCACACCAGCACACACCAACAAACACAGCAGTGCTGGGAGGACAGTGTTGTCTAGTCCTCCCAGCACTGCTGTGTTGGTTGGTTTGCTAATCTAATAAGAGTTGTTTTGGTTCTTCTGACCTCCACAGTGACTGTCAATGACCAGGGATTGTATCATAGAAAACAAACATAAAACAGACTCATTGTATTTCTACATGAGATATTGTTCCAAAACAGGAACACATTACTGATAAGTTTTGGGCTGTCGACATTATAGGATTAACAGGAAAATAGCATCCTAAAGCTTTTCAAGTAGCTAAAAAAAAAATTCTAGATTCAGTGAATTAGGTGTCTATTGGCAGTTTACCCAAATGCTGCATGGTCATGTTTATTTGCATTACTTACTACAGTTTTAGGATTATCACATAATTCATCATATGTTGCCAAGAACAGATGAACTATTACATACTCATAAGCTACACTTAGTTATCTGTCTTACAATCACATACCCAGTTAACAAAAATATTTAATTCCTGCCTAAACCTGAATTCCATATGTGCTTTGCACTGCATTATTGAAATGGTAACAATGAAAGAACAAGTAAGACATGAATTCAATTCAATTCAACGTGAGAGAGCAAAACTGCAAAACAAAAAAATTGAGTTATTTTGACATGCCACAGTAATCCCTGGCCTCATGTTAACTAACTCACATAATAAAATAAAAATGATTCTAATAAGTTCTGTGTGAGGTATCCAGATTTGTTGTTTTAAATGTGGAAGAAAAGAGAGGCATCGGATCATTACCTGTATCAGTAGACACCCTGAGTTGTGGTACTGGAATCAGTATCGTTAGACAAAGCTGGATCTAGAGCTGTAACAATTAGTTGATCAACAGAAAATAAATATGCAACTATTCTGGTACTCTAATCATTGTATCATTTTTCAAGGAAAACTGTCAAACATTTCCTAGTTCGAGCTTCTTAATTGCGATAATTTGATGCTTTTCTTTGTCTTATAGGATAATAAACGAAATATATTTCAGTTTTGGACTTAAGTTTCTAAATTTTGTAGAGCTGAAGCAATTCAAATGTACAAAACTACATGCACTGTACCATCTCTTCTGTATGAACGTGTTAACGTTATGATAATTGTCAAATCACGTAATACTAGTACTGTCCATTCTGTGTGAAAAAGGAGTTGAGATAGTGTAGTTAGTGCAAGAAATCAGTCTCTTGCTGTGAAGGGTGTTCCTGGCACACTGAAGTCAGGAGGAGCCAATCAGATTAAGGGAAGCAGGAAGCTCGACGGGGGAAAAGGTGATGGTTTGGTGTTTATTAAGGGCATCCGATCTCTGCCCTGGAAGAACAGTGCTATGTAACAACAGAGGTAAATCTCTGACCAGCAACACAGACTGGCGGAAAGCATAAAAATGCTCCAGCTGTTTGGAATTTATGTGATATCACTCACACTGATCGTGGATGTCATATTTTTGTTTCCACTTTGAAAAATAAGGTGTGTCTCTACCGCTGTTTACTTCACCACATGTTATGCTGCAATGTTAAGCTTTGAATTTCAGGGTTTTGTTCCCCTCTCAGAGTCATTTTACCGAGTCATCCACTGCAACACAGGAGACAGCACTGCAGGGCAGGAAACACTTAATCTACATTATGTCCGGCTCATAAAATGGATAAGATGACAAAGAGTTTTCCTTTACTGAATTGCTCTGTCTGTGTGTCCGTCCAAATGCCTCATTGTTACAGTGACAATAAAATCACAGACTAGTAGGAGAATGCATGAACAGCACAGCTGAGCTGAGCAATCAGTGACACAAAAACCCACATTCAAGGAGTCATTTCCAGACATTTGCTTACAGCCTGGCAATGTGGAGCAATCATTTTTAATGTTTTAGTAGACCTCGTCAGAGCTGGCAAGGCTAGTGACCTGTGTATAAAAGACTTTGGCTGACAGTGGGATGTGGTACAAGTCTTCAAATACGAAGGACTGGACTGTGGCTACACTATCATGGTATGAAAACCTTTTTGTCAGGATGTTTGTTTACATTTTTGACATTGAAAAGAACCAGAAACCAAGTCAAATGACTATCTGAATGATACTCAGTAACTTTGTGACGTCTTTTAAATCTATCATGCAAACAGGAAGGTTATGAACACAAATACATGATTTACTAAGTGGGAACTGGAGATAAAGATACAGTTTATTTGTATTGTCTTTTTGGACCAAATACAGATATGACCACTATTTCTAAATCACATGATGCATAGTCCCAGCTCATGCATTTGACCACATTATCAATTGCAATTTTGAATTTTTACTAAATAAGACAGATACTAAACTCATGTGGATAGCAGGGTTTCCTGCAGTGTTTTATAATTCACCTTAAAGACCACTACATTCACTTTGATAAAATAAAACATTAGGTCTCATTAGAGAAGAACAGATGCACAATTTCATATATTTAATGAGTGTGACTATTGTGAGGGCATTCATCTACTGACTAAATTGATCTCGAGACGAGATGCGTATAGATATGGGTGGCTTACTGCCCCAGCTAAGAAATTTAGATAATAATCTGCATCAGCCAATACCTACACTTACAAGGCCAATTTATCATCCTAAATGACAGCAAATCTAATCTAAAACCATTAATGGCTTGTGTTAAATATATATTGTTATACTGTAGAAAAGAATGCAGTTGATTGACTTCACTTCTGACAAACTGTACCCCACTCTCCCGTAAACACCAGTCACGTTTTTGAAAACTACAGCTCAAACCAATGTATTTTTCTATTTCCTTAAAAAATCCATCTAAAACAACATGTTACTGACTAAGATAACCATGTATATTATATTGTACTCTGTATGGAATAATGGAATTAAACATGACTTTCTGATATCGGCATTATATATCGGCCATCAGCGGCCCTGCTCTCTAAATACCAACATTGGCTATTGAAAAACCGGTATTGGTCAACCACCAAAATATTACCTGTATATAGATATATAGTAATACCAGGAGTCCGCTATAAGTCTGCAACTAATGATTATTTTCATTATCAATTAATCTGCTGATTGCTTTCTTGATACACTGATGTTGACATGATTTTGGTCTATAAAATTTCATGAATATGTTTTTTTTAAAAGCAGTTTCCTACAGCCCAAAGTGACTTTTTTAAATGCCTTATTTTGTTCAACAAACAATCCAAAACCCAAATACATTCAGTTTACTATCCCATCAGACAACAAAAAACAGCAAATCTTCACATTTGAAGCTGGTAATATTATGATTTGATTTTGTTCTTAGCTTAACATAATAAAAGTGTTTTGTTTTTGTTGCTCTCCAAGGCAGCATGCCAGAAAAGGAACTGGTGCAAATGTTCAGGCTCAATTAACAGGACTTGCATCTAGCAAACTGTTCATACAACTGCAGTACGAATACTCCTACAATACTACATAGACTAAATTGTACAAATACCTTACAGTAGGTAACGTGCAGCGGCTGATATTTTATCAGGGGCTACATGCTGTAGCTAGGCTAGACAAACTGTCTGAGCTCAGTTCATGCGCAGTAGATGTTTGCTCCAATAAATAAACATATAAATAAAAATACACAATAATATGACTACGATAAGAAAACACGATTCAAAGTGTTAGCGAGAGGAAAAAACAGAGGAGGCCATACCTGTACCATGAGCTTTGGCAAACAACCAGCGGAGATTTGCGTCTATTTTGGCTCTTGCAGAGTCGTAGAGCTCCAGCGGCACGACCTGAGCCTCCATGCTCTCTCCTGCATCATCTGCGGCCGCTGCTCTCCTCCAGGTGCTGTCCCTGCCAGCACTCACCCCCACATCCATCCTGCAAGCAGGCACACGGGAAAACATTATTGCCAATGGCATCCAACTGCATTACATCATCGATATGAAGAACAACAGCCAGGGCCTCACTGACAGCACCTGCTCTGGTGATAATCCTACACACACACACACACACACACACTCACCTTGTTCAACCTGCTAGTACTGTAGGTGTCTCTGCTGTCAGTCACCATGATTCACATACCAAGACCATATTAAATCCCCCCCACACACCCACACCCCACCTATTTGCACATTGTTTCAGCTGATGATCAGCTGATGATGATGTTAGGTTGGAGTGATAGAAAAAGCAGCACTTAGGATGTAAATGAGAGCTGCTCCAGGCTTAGTAGCTAAACAAAATATAAGCATCTTTGAAAGCCGCTGTTAGTTATTTTTTGTCTAGGTCCAGTCGAGGCTGGACGGGGTGACCAATGAATGACCTGACATCAACACAGCACCGTTAAATTCATGGTATTACCGTTAGCTGGGTTGGCTAGCTAAACTGCGCAGGCACACACACCCCGACATTTCAGCAGACAAACATAACAAAGACTCACCTTTAAGAGTGCATTGGGTCCTCTCCTCAGCTTTATGTTTGAGATGGAGGTGTAGTTAAAACGTCGACATGTTGTTCCGGCTTCAGCTAACGTTAACGGTGAAATAACAGAGGACTCCTCCCTGCCCAGCGACACAAATCTCCGGCCTCTCAGGATAAAGCTGCGGCTGGTGGTTAATCCAATAATTAAAAAATCTGTTTGGCAACCATCCGGAAGTCTGTTTTAGAGGAAATTATTAATATCCCGAAGCCGGCTGTTTCATATTGACGCCCCCGAGAGAGGACTAGCAGGTCTAACGGAGCTCGGACTGCCCTCCGTCTCTATGGGGACTGTTGTCTCCTGTCAGCTCGGCTGCAACACACCTGTTGACCTGCTGGGGGCGCTGTAGGCCCGTATAGCTCTATCTATCTATCTATCTATCTATCTATCTATCTATCTATCTATCTATCTATCTATTCAACAAAAAAATACAAAATACAAGCATTGCATCTGTATAGAACATGCAAGAATTTATAAACTAAACTGATTAACAGCCTCAGTATTTGTTTGATAATATCTTATTTATTTATTTAATAACTAACTATTTGGGGCTCCATAGAGAGAGAGATTTTAAGAAGAATGGTAAAAACTAAAACAGTCCTGAGGGACAAGCTCCAAATCCACCGGATCCTAGATTTTCCATACATCAACCGATGGTCCCAAAAGTAGGCCTATTTACATTACTTAAGTAAAAGTAGCAATACCACAGTGTAGAAATATTCATTCCCAAGCATTAAACATGGTACTTAAGTAAAAGTATTAGCATGAAAATATAGCAAAAATAATAGTACTCATTATGAAGAATGGTCCTTTTCAGAATACTGTACATAATGTTATTCAATTGTCATTAGCCAACTGATGCGCTGATGTGTTCAGCACTTGCAATTGGTGTGGGGATCATACCTTGTGAATTTCCCCCACGCATCAATAGTGTTATTTTAGTGTATCTGAACCTACAATAATACATCATAATATATTTAGTGCTTATATTTTGCATTGTCAATCTGAATTTAGCAAATAAATGTAGTAGAGTACAATATTTGTGTAAGTATCTCAAAATTGGATCGAAGTTCAGTACTTGAGTAAATGCACTTAGTTACTCTCTACCACTGTTCAAAGTATTCAAATCCTTTATTTTATTGAAGTAGAAGTAACAATACTGCATTAAAGGTCCTCCATTCAGAGTGACAGACAGGTCACTCTCAGTGTTATATTATTATATATTATATAACATTAGAATATTATTAAGCCTGCAAATAATTGCGCTACAATTTAAGCAACATTTTCACATTATAGCTGGCCAAGTTAGAGCTTATAGATATAAAACATACTGTTGGTTAATGTATAACAATGGATTGTAATTTATAAACCTGTCATGTGTTTATAAGAAAATCTTAATCTGTAAAGTAACTGTAGCTGCAGTTTATGTAAAACATGCAATAGCTGCCTGTGAAATTTAGATGTGGAAGTGCTGAAATAAAGAGTGAATACTTAAAAATTGTGCAGCACTTGTGTAATCTACTCAGTCATGGTCCACCTTAGACACTCCAAGTCTGATAAACACCTATGTCTTTCAGCTCTGTGTTACCTGTTTGTTACACAGACTTTCTGTTGTAAATTCAACCAAATATTTTGACAGTTTTTTACAGGCAGTACTCCTCATTATTGATAAAGTGACTATGGACACATATTCCTGTGGTGTGCATGTTCTCACAGGAAGAGGTTTATACAGACTGAGGTCTAGTGGCTTCAATTTCAGCTGTACAAAATTCCAAAGAGTCCCGTGGCTTTAATCCATAGATAAGAATGCAACCCCAGAGGAATATGATTCCAGGTAATATAAACAATGCAATTTAGTGTGGAGAAATGAGCATGCAGTGGCGTGAAGTATGACTTTGAGACTCCGTGTGTAGACTGAATCCCATGATAGTATTTGTTTTTTTCCTGATCAGTCTGAACTAGCTATTTCTTTATTTTTCCAAGGGCTCAAGCACATGTCTTTAGAACCACTAAATATCTACTTTAAGGTATATTATGTAGGCAAAGGATAGCATAAACAGATGGAAGACTGGCTATGTTTTGTATAGTGGTATCCATGCATTTATTCAAGACAGAAATTTCTGATGTAATAGACAACAGCTGTGATGTTATCTTTGTGGGTGTCAGGCTATCACCACTGGAGGGCATCAGACACCAACGCTTTTGAGTTTGTTTTTTACATGAATGCAATGGATGTTGCGTTCAGTTTGAGGAACTACAAATCAGGTGGGAATACTGTCAGGCACATAATATTTCAGAAATGAAAATCAAAACAAGGAAGGAAGCCATATCTTAAAGCTTAACAGCAGCTTTTATTGAATCAAGACATTTTTTACAAAACATTTTAAATCAAGAAATACTTCTTTGCAAACTACAACTTTGCATGAACATTGATTTTGAATTACATCTTTTCTTAAAAAACATCTTTATCTCTGAATTAGTTTATAAAACATGACATTTAGACACCTTAAACCACACTCCTTTACAAAGTGCAGGTGATGTCATTAAACTCACAAACAAAGGTCCCCATTTCTTTCACAAACAATGTTCTCCACCTCAAAGACATATTTTTTACAAGATATCTCACAAATACATTGCTTTTCTTAGGAAAAACAAAAATCACACTTGTTGTATTTTAAATTGTGGCGCATGTAACATTTCAACTCTGCAATTTAACACTTAACAGGTTAAACATGGTAACCATAATCACTGATTTGGGATACAATAAGATTTAAAGAAACAGTCCTTTCATCATAAATGACCACAAATCAATTACCAAGCACCAGCTCAGACCATTGTTCAATAAGAAATAGACTCAGGTTGATTTAGATGCAATTCCCCACTCATTTTGAAAAGCTTCTCTCAACTGATAAGGGATATTTGTTCTTTGCTTCAAGGTCCCAAATGTCCAAAGCAAATTACGAGATCTTTGTTACCTACGCTAAGTTACTCTCTTTCTCATTTTGCAAAGAGAGGACAGTGTAGCAAGCAACATTATGAAAAGTGACACTTTAATATATATTTGATCATCATCTAACACAGACTCAGTGATAAGACTTAGTGAAATGTAATTCAGTAACAAAACCTGCGTCGCTTAAAAAGACAAAGGAGGTTAAAATATAATTAATTAATACTGAAAAATTTAAAATAATCTATAAAAGTTGAAAAAAAATCTGTACATAACAAACATAATGCAATACAATCCCCACAATAAGGCCAAGAAGGCCAAGGATCAAAATAAATCCAGTGAATATGGCAACACAAGACACAAATAAATAGCCAGTGTACACAACTAGGAGTGGGTTTTTTTGATATACACTCCTTTTAAAGGGTTTTTGAATCTTCCCATACATAACAGAACACAAAAATTACAAAAAGCATAAATATAAAAGCATCTTCTTTATATTTCAGGTCAAAAAAGCCCATAAATAAATACAAAATTACTAAAACTGTTCTTATCGTTAGTATAAAAACCGATAATAAAAAGAAAAGAGCATCTTCAGCCTTGAGACAGGTTTGTCGCTCTCTTTCTGTATGAACTTTCTTTGTTTACATATGTTTTTCCACTCAAGTGTTCCGTCCATTTTACAAGTCACTATTTAAACTGGTCTGGGATCAGATTCATCTGTGAATGGATACTTGTAGGCGGGCTAGAGATGCCTTCCGACCAATCGGACATGTTGGAATGTGGGGATGAGCTGGACCACTGGTCAGGGGAGCCGGGGGAGGGAGTAAGAAATGGGTGGTCAGGCACCTGTAGCTGGTGGTTAGGTGTGTTGTCCATGGGGCCAGAGTAGCTGTGCTGGGAGGGAGGGGTGAGAAATTGTGTACCGAGGATCTGCGTCTCCTGGGGCATGACAGTGTGGATGGACATAGAGCGGCCGTTGTTTTGCTGCATGTCAGAGCCGTTCAGCTCCACGTTTGGGAAACTCTGGTTGAGGGATTGCCCGGCTGTGGTAGAGTTGGAGTTCTGGTGCTGGAGCTGCCGCGAGTGAGCCTGCTGCATCATGTGTGCCGAGCTGAGGTGACTGGTCTGCATATTCTGGTAGCCCATGATATGTGACAGAGTGGCAGTGCTGACGCCATGCAGAGCACCCATCATGTTGTGGGATATGGGTGGTGCCTGCGTGAAACTTCCTTGCTGGCCAACACCAGGGTGCATCCTGGAGACCCAGCCACCTATGGATGCTGTGCCCTGACTGCTGGGGCTGGACACAGGCAGGTGTGAGAGACGTGGAGGGTTATGGTCAAAAGACATACAGCCCATATCCTTACCCATGCTCATCTGGCCCATATGGGAGTCTCCATTGCCTTGTAGGTGGTTTAAAGACATAGGTGGGGACTGCTGGAAGGGCGACGTCATGGGAGGAGAGGCCACATCAGACAGGTAGCCATGCGGTGACTCGAGGGAATCAACCGGGGATAGGACAGCTGATGTATCTAGCAGGTTACCCTTCCCATCCACCGACTTTTTCTTCTTCACTCTATTGTCTTTGCCCCCATCCTTCCCTCCTTTGCCGCCAGAGCTAGGTTTGCGAACCTTCTTGACAGACATGGTGGGCTTAAGGTTGCTAAGGTAGTCATTGGGGGAGCAGAGAGGTGGGGAGAGGCTGGAGGTACTTAGGGGGACGCTGTGGAGCCCAGGACTCCTAACTACATTGTACTCATCCAGAAGGCGGACGATGTCATGGTGCATGCGTTCCTGGGCGATATCTCTGGGCAGCTGGTCGAGATGGTCTGTGATCTCACGATTGGCAAATTGTTCCAGAAGAACCTTGGCTGTCTCGAAGCTGCCTTCACGGGCTGCAAGGAAGAGTGGTGTCTCTTCCTAAAAAGCAAGCAAAAAAAGAAACAGTTAATACACTAGGTATCTTACTGTGAAAGTAACGTTGTAAATGTTTGTCAAAAAGCTCCATCACAGTCACATCAATTCACATACCTTGTTGTCTTGCATGTCTTTGTTGGCACCATTTTTCAGCAGCACTACAGCAGCCTCCACGTTGTTTACAGCCGCTGCCCAGTGAAGAGCAGATTTACCTGCAGGAAGATTGAAAAGGTAGAGGGTTGATTATCAAAACAGCCCAGAATACAGATCTTTATGGACTGTGGAGATGATAAAACGTTAGCTACCAGAATCATCAGTGGCATTAGCATCGGCGTGGCAGTTGATAAGCTCTTCGACCATACCCTCAACCGCCAAACGGGCTGCCAGAATGAGTGGTGTTGTTCCATCTTGCATGCGAGCATCAAGATCAGTGGCACGGTTTCGGATTAAGATCTGCAGGGACACACACACTTGTTTAGTAAAGTGCTTTTAAGCCGGGAGAGATATCAGACTCCTATATAGGAAGCAGTCACCTGAAACACTCCCTGTGCATCTGCAGCCACAGCAGCGTGAAGCGGAGTGCGGCCCATGTTGTCCTGAACGTTGGCATCAGCGCTAGACTCCAGGAGGCGTTTGGCAGCATCAGAGCGGGCGTACCGAGCAGCCAGATGGAGGGCAGTCTCGCCTGTGCGGTCAGTCTGGTTGTGAAGGTTGGCACCTTGGTAAATGAAGTCAGAGATGATTTCTGCTGAGGGATCCTCTTCCTCTTCACTATTACCAGTCTCAAGTCCTCCCCCGCTGCAGGAGGCGATCATCAAAGGAGTGAAACCATCTGAAAGAGGAAGGGAGAGGATTATAATGAGTTCCCAGTAATGTGTCTGTTATTGTTCACAGAAGATTATGATTTTTTCATGATGACAAATGCTAAATTGATGTACACACCTGGTCCTCTGACATTGACATCCATGCAGTCATTCTCTATCTCTCCCTGTGGAGGGGTAGGAGCAATAGACGGAATACGTAGGTCAGCTGCATCCAGATGCTGCTGTGTCCATTTCCTATGGTCAGTATGGTCACTCAAATCCAACATGGCCTGCTCCTCAAACTGACAAATACACCAATCATCACGTCAGCATCAGTAACACACATGAAAACAATTGAGAATAGACAGTTTGGCAAAACATAGTTTATTTAGACAAGAGGAGAGATATCAAATTGTTTATCTTACCCTGAATCGCCTGCAGTCTGGATCCTCATCATCCCATTCATTTTGATTGTCATCCATAAGATTGATGTCAGAGATTTTCATAGGCCTGTTGAAAGGAGTAAGCAGGTTAGACAATTGTTGTAGTATGCTGCTGCCGATCAAGGCTAGGGTTGTAAATAATTATCATATATTGATTGTATAGTGTAAATAGTGTGTTAATACATCTACGTAGAATGTTAATTGTATATTGATCACATATAGTGTGTTTTCAGTCTATATATATTTATACATCTACGTTGAATGTTACTGATCCTACAATACTGCATCTGTTCTCTGTGCTGCTATGTCAACCTAAATTTCCCCCACAGGGGATTAATAAAGTTATATCATATCTTATCTTAAGGAAACACCCAGCTGCAGGTTGACTTTAAAGTATAGTCTTCATATTCCACTTTAAGTCTACTTACTTCAGTCCAACAGAATCCTCTCCCAACGGCTCTCTGCGTTTCTTTTTGCTGGGCTCCGACACTTTGAATCCCTCAGGAAACCAGAGCTGGCCATGCTCTCGCCGCCGCTTACGGGATACCAGAACACCCAGGCAAATGAAACCCAAAGCAGCCAAGCCCATAAAGACTACATACATGGGGTAGAGCTCTGAAGTGGAGGGAGTGGGTCTCACACCTGGAAAGATAGTCAAAGTCACCTTCTGTTACTAAGGAATTTCAAATTGGTAACCAATTTTAAAATAACACTATGAAAAAAAAATATATATATATATATATATATATGAAAGGTTTGGAGATTACATACTGGTGACAGCTTCAATATAGGGGACGTTGAGATTCCCACTGGAGGCCAGTGCACCAAGGAATGCAGCTACATCTGTGGCGCTCTGGAAGCATTCACTAGACTGCTGGTAACACTGACGATTGTCAATCTCCAGGTACACCACGGATCTACAAACATAAATGGGTGGAAACATTAACATTCAGTACTTTTCTATAATCCAAATACTAATAATTTTGTATCTTAAAATAATATAGATTTGTTCCGCTAATGAAAATACACAAGTTGAATTGAGATTTTATTTTGTGTTACCTACCCTTTGACTTGCACAGGATCCAACTCTCTGCGTTTCCGAGAGCTGACCATACCAGTCACACTTTCCTTCATTTGACCCAAAACATTGGATGGCATCGAAGCCCACTCGGGCCAGCCATCTGCGGAGCGCTTCAGCACGTTATGTTTAACAAGGTCCTGTTCATTGCCATAGTAAGGGAAGATCATTGGTTCTCCTTTGGCGTCACGGCGGAACACTACGTTGGTATGGAGAAGGCTGCTGAGGTCTCTGAGGAAGGCTGAAGAACGGTTTTTAAGCTGTTCAGGGCAAATATGGACCACCAGAACTAAGTGCCCATCTGCCAGCTTCTCTGGCATGTTGTTGGCACAGTCCAGGCCGTCCCATTCGCATTCTGCATTGTTGCAGCCCTGATCACAGTGGCCATCAGCATAGTGGTCCTTACAGTACTGGTCATACAGTGGGCTGGAAAGAAAAAAAGGAAGGAGAGTGGGTTAGTATTCTGACTAGCATTTCTGCAAGAACACAAATATATGACAAAAATCCCCAAATAGTTCAACAATACATGAGCAGGTTTCTAGACTTACTTGCATTGTCCTTCCTGTCCCTGACAATCAAAGCCATCATAGAGACAGCCAGGGCTGTTGCACTGGCCATCGCACTTCCCGTCATTAAAGTAGCGCCAGCACTGCAAGGCCGCAGAGCAGTTTTGCCAAGGATCATCAAAATTAAGTGAGCAGTCTCCTCCATCCCAGCCACAGGCATGGTTGTTGCACAGGGAGTCACAGATATGGTTCCCTGCCCACTCGTCACACTGAGGAATCTCGCAGCTCACCTCCACTTCCGGAGGTGGGGTGATGTCCCGGCCAAAACCTCCGACAAAGGAATAGTCCAGGATGTGGCACAGCAGGCCATTGAAATTGCTGGGGCAGCTGCACTGGAAGAAAGGTACGTCTGGAGTGATCTGGCAAGTGCCACCATTGTAGCAGGGGTTGGAGATGCAGAGGCTGTCAGTGGGGGTCTGGCACTCAGGCCCTGTGAAGGTTGGTGGACACAGGCAGCGTGGCCCTAGGTGGCCTGACACACATGTACCTCCGTTCCTGCAATTCAGACTCCCACAGGAGCGAGAATCATACTCGCAAGAAGAGCCGGTGAAGCCCTAGAGGGACAGAAATGGACGGATGTTTTAATCATTGTGCTACACTTGAGAAAAAGGGATATCAAAAGCACCTCTAAAGAGCCAATGGTCTAAGTGGATCACACAGCTGTACTCACGGTGGACATTTGCAGATGAAACCATGGGGTGTGTTACTGGCAACAGCACATGTTCCTCCATTCCTGCAGGGTTTTCCTTTACAGCCATCAAACACCTTGTCACAACGCTGACCTGTAGAATAGAAGCAAAAATGTATGTGTCACCATTTGAACAACATTCATACACTGCGCTCAGACATCTTGCAGTCTTGTTGCGTGCTGTTAGATACACATCAGTACCTGTATATCCAGTGCGGCATTCGCAGCGGTAGCTGTTGGTTAGCTGGATGCAGTTGTAGGACCCTCTGGGGTCACAGGGGTCTGACAAACACTCGTTGACATCACCTTCACAGCGCTCACCTACGTAGCCTGGTGGGCACATACATTGGTATCCTCCAATGCGGTCCACACATTTGCCATTGTTGAAGCACTTGGGCTCATTGGTCAGTGGGTCGGTGGAGGGGGTGCAGTCATCCAAATTAATCTCACAGTGGACACCTACGGGAGACATTAGCGTTGCATTAGACAATATCCATATCCTTATTTATGAGTTAATATTTGTTTTCAAATGTATTTTTGCCAATGTGAATGTGATTTCCACTTATATACCTTGTGTTCCTCTGGGACAGGAGCATTTGTATGTGTTGATGAGGTCGATACAGGTGCCTCCATTCTGACAGGGCTGTGACTGACATTCATTGATCTCTTTGGAACAGTTTACACCGTGGTAGCCAGGGACGCACTGTCAAAGAAAAAGAAAAAGATTTATAGTTAATAACTAATAATTTTTTTTAACATAACTCTGTCCAGTAGTCTCCCATCATATCTGTAGATTTCTATGCCATTTATTTAATTCCATTTAAAATCAACCTACCTCACAACTGTAGCCTCCCAGATAATCAGTACAGGCGGCTCCATTCTGGCATGGATTGGGTGAGCACTCGTCCACTTGTTCCTGGCAGTAACTCCCAGTGTACCCGGCCTGGCAGCGGCAGTAATGTGTGTTTCCAGCATCCAGACACTGGCCGGAGTTCCTGCACAGGTGAGCTACCTCCACTCCTGAAATCAATGAGAAAGGAGTTACAAAATATACAAATCACACACAGGACTTGTAGATTTAAGAGGTTTAATATAAAAAGCTATATCCCAGGATGGAAAATAACTTTCTATCCTACCTTGCTGTTTGGCTGCAACCTCACAAGACACACTGGGGATGTCACAATAGAGACCAGTCCACCCAGTCTGACACTGGCAGGTGTAAGAGGCTCCCTGTTGCCAGCAAGAACCTCCATTTTTACAGGGGGAGGAATCACACCAGCGCACAAGATTCTAATAGGGAATTAAAGAAAGAAAACACTTAATAAACTGTATAAATGGAGGCAATGCATGACACCACCCCAGAGCACTACACAATTAACCTGACAAAAGATGATGTCATCCTACCTGACAACTGACTCCTGTGTAGCCATGAGGACAGGTGCATTTGTACATCCCATAACTGTCAAGACAAGTGCCTCCATTGAGGCACGGTTTGGAGTCACACTCATTGATATCATATTGGCAGTAGCTGCCAGTGAATCCAGGTAGACACAGACAGGTGAATGCATTAATTCCATCCACACAGGTGCCGCCGTTAAAGCAAGAGCTGAAGAAACACAAGGACATACAAATGTTAAAACATCATTAGACACGCTTTGAGTTGATTATTCAGCAGCAGTTAAATAAGACATATCCACATACAGACAATATTTTGACAAAGTGAGTTACCTGTCAGTGCAGTCGTTAGTGTTGATCTCACAGTTGATGCCGCTGAAGCCAGGTGGGCAGGTGCAGGTGTAACTGTTGACGCAATCGGTGCAGTTGGCACCATTCCTACAGGGGTTACTCTCACACTCATTTATGTCCTGCTCACATCGGCCGCCACGAAACCCTGGCAGACAAGTACACGTGAAAGTGTTGACGCCATCGCGGCACAGACCACCGTTACTGCAGGGATCTGAAACACAGAAGAAAGAGGAAATAACATTTTCTATCGATGGTTTGGATTGTAGACAAGGTGGGAACTTGCAATGGTGCAAATCTGTTCCTTACTTGGTTTGCATTCATCAGTGTCTGTCTCACATTTCTGGCCAGTGTATCCTGGCTGGCACTTGCACTGGTAGCCACCCCTAGTGTTATGGCAAACTGCACCATTGCGGCATGGGCTCTTCACACATTCGTTGATATCAATCTCACATGTTTGACCTTGAGGGGAAGAGTTAAAGTTAATCACATATTCCAGTGGATGGGTAGACTAATGGACAGGCGCATGAAACAGAAATGGATGGATACCTTGCCATCCTTCAGGGCAGATGCAGGAGAAGCTCTGGTAGTCTTCAGCCTCTTTACATACTCCTCCGTTTTTACAGGGTCTGGGGCTGCAGGGCGCCAGCAGGGTCTCACAGTTTTCACCTGGTGGCAGAGAAAAGAAAACATCAGTGTTTGCACTGCACTGCAAATATGCCTCTGACCTCATTATTCATTATCAAATACCAAGTCATTAATTTATCAATAATTAATAATGAATTTCCAAATGTTTTCAGACTCCTGTAAAAGACTCCGACTTCCTTATCCATTTCCAAACAGGAAGGGCCTTCCTGTTTCCTGCTATTGTGCACAGACAGGATACAGGATGTGGCGGAAGTGGGAAAAGGGCTTGGACCAGGCTCCAGTTCTCCGGCTTGAATAAGCCGCTGTGGCATGTTATTCCAAAACACACACATATGCTGTTATTCCTGCAAAGCAGACAGGCAGATCTTTCCACACAGAGGTGCTAAAAACAGACATCACTGTTAGTTGCCATTGGGTGATGTTTTCTAAAACAACATAAGATAGGAGAGGATAAGCCTTCTGTGTGGAAAGTGGAAGACTGTCTTTACGTTTGCAGACCTGTGCAAACAGCCGAGTCAGCAGCTAACTGAATTAAACAATCCAGGTAGTAGTCTGATCTTTTGTGTGAAAAATAAGCAGTCGTACCAGTGTAGGGCAGCAAACAGTTGCACTTGTATCCAGCCACATCGTCGATGCAGGTGCCCTGGTTCAGGCAGGGGTTGGAGGCACACTCGTTGATGTTAGTTTGGCAGTTAGGTCCTACAGTGGCAGGATTAGAGAACATGCTTGGGTTAGATAAATTGTTACAGGGCACACATTCGCTCTCTATGAACAGGGGAAAAGAAAGGCAGGGACAAGAAGTCATAACTGACCAGTGAATCCGACTCTGCATGTGCAGTGGTATCCGCTGGTCATGTCCTTGCAGGTTCCCCCGTTCATGCACGGGTTGGACTCACACTCATTGTTATTGATGTCACAGTTTGGGCCACTCCAGCCAGAGTCACAGGTACATTTGTAGCTGCAATGCAAATGAAATGTCAGGTCAATGGTGTTTTTTAAAATTTTTATTCAATGATATTCTTTCTGGCCACTTTTTGTGGCTCGCTCATCTTAAAATTGGATCTGTGCTCACCCATTGACAAGGTCCTGGCATCGGCCGTGGATGCAGGGGTTGCTGCCACACTCATCCACCTGAGACAAACAGGTGGCGTCATTGTAACCTTCTGGGCACAGGCAGGTGAAGCTGTTGATGCCATCAACGCATGTGCCTCCGTTGTGACAGGGGTTGATGGCACACTCATCAATGTTGATGTTACACATTGCTCCTGAAAGACAATGAAATATGCGATTAGGACAATGCAGCATGAATTTCTATTTAAAAAAAAATTTGAATTGATATATATCTACACTGGTCACTATGAATGCCCCACAGCTTGACACTTTGCTGTCTGGTGTGGTAGTCTTTGAGTCTTTATAAGCTGCTAGCTGAGGTACACTGTGTGGCTTTTGGACAATAGAGAGACTCCTTAAACATTCAACTGGCAGGGGCTGTAGCAGCTCCAATGTGTGCATAGCCTGATGGCCCCTGGAGGCCTCTTTGCCGCTCCTGCATTGATTGAATGGGGCCATGTTGAATAGGCAGAAGGAGGGTTTCAACTGGATCTGAGAGGGGGAGGTGCTGCCAGGAAAGGAGGTGGGTGGTGCGGGAGCTGTAGCTACTCTCCCTATTCACACACGTACCACCCCCCATCCTGGGTGAACTAACCTCAACCAGAGCTGTTTACGGGGACAGAAGGCCAGACTCATTTCACACACAGCCAAGTAACAATTAACCCCCCCCCCCGGTCCCCTACCCAGCTCCCTCCTCCGCTGCTCTTCATCAATCAAGAGGGGAGGGCCCAACTGCCTGATCTTCAGTTACAATAGTCCTCTGTCCCTCTGTGTCTCAGTCCCGCAGTGCCCTCCACACTCACCCCGTCAGCACAAATAGATGGAGGGGAGGAGGAGGGATACACAGAAGCCTGCTCACACACTTTTTCAAGTATTATCACCCAGCCACAAGCGGTCCACTTGTTGCAGATAAGACTAAAGTTTCATATACCAGTAAATTAAAGGTGGATATGTCAGTGAAGTGAGGTGAAAACAGTACAATGTGAGATATTCATGGGATTTGTCATGCAGTTACACACTAATGAACATCAGATATGTGATTTCAGGCCAGGCTCTTCCTTTTAAAATATCATCTTACAGACTCTTTCCAGGTACAACGTCACAGCCTTTTCAAATGGCAAACAAAGTTAGAGCTTTGTGTGTGTACTTGTGTGTATGTGTATCAGGTTAGGGACTGTGTTCCTTTCTTTATCCCCCCCATCCCACACAGGCAATCTGACACCATTGTTCCGTAGGAGTGGACCCGCCAGCCACCTGTCCTACCTGCCCCTCCCAAAGCTCAAGGGACCACCCCCCTGCACCTGTAAACTCCACTCGGTGCTTACCTGTGTAGCCGGGCTCACATGCACACTCGTAGCCGTTAATTTTGTCGATACACCTCCCGTAGTCGCAGGGTTTGTTCTTACAGTCATCCAGGTTTACCTCACAATTGAAACCTGTAGAATGAAACACATGCAAGCAAATGATATGAAGAAAATCTAATAAAAATGTAACTCGAAGAATCCGACAGAATGCTGTTGTCTAAAGTCTCACCTGCAGTGCCTTTGGGGCAGGCACAAATATATGTGTTCTCCCTGTCCTGACAAGTGCCACCATTCTTGCAGGGCTGGCTTAGACACTCATTGATGTTGGTCTCACACAGGCGGCCTGTGTAGCCAGGTCGGCAGTAGCAGGTGAAGGAGGCTAGGCCATCCTTACAGGTGCCATAGTGGCAGGGGTCAGAGTAGCACTCGTTGATGTCGGTCTCACAGTGCTGCCCTGTGTAACCTGGACGGGAAAATATGAGTATTAAATAGAATACTGGCAATGTTAATGAGAAACAAGAAAAATTGGAAGAAAGTGGCAAGACAAATCTGAACAAACGATTGTTTGGTTTACCTTCAGCACATTCACAGGTATACTTGTTTGGACCATCTGTACACTTAGCTCCATTCTTGCAGGGGGTGCTGGCACACTCGTCAATGTCCACCTGACACAAATTCCCCGAAAAACCTGCATATACATTGAACAAAATGATTAAACTTGTCTTAAGATTAATGTTTCAATGTGTGAATTTTCCAAGGAATAATTTCGCTCGTTTGATAGTAATTTAAATTTCGAGCAGCACACCACAAAGCTTGTTCAATCATGTTTTTATCAACTTAGAAATATAGCAGTTTTAAGGACACCGAGACCATTTTACACGCCTTCATCTCATCACGCCTGGATTTTTGCAACAGCCTTTTCACTTGTTTAACCCAAAAATCTACTGATTGACTCCAGACTGTCCAGAACTCAGCTGCCAGGCTTTTAACCAGAACAAAGAAATATGACCACATCACCCCTGTTTTAGCTTCACTACACTGGCTCCCAGTATGTTTTAGAATTGACTTTAAAATTTTATTGATCACTTTTAAAGCTCTTCATGGCCTTTCACCTTGTTATATTTCTGACCTTTTAGTCCCATACACACCAGCACGTACCTTGAGATCCTCGGGCAGAGGTCTGTTGTCTGTTCCAGAGTCTCGACTGAAAACTAAAGGGGACAGAGCGTTTGCTGTCAGGGCCCCGAGGCTCTGGAACAGCCTGCCCGAGGAAATCAGGTCGGCTGAGTCAGTGAACTCTTTTAAGTCCCTTCTTAAAATATACTTTTATAGTAGAGCCTTTCCCGATCTTATTTGACTTTATTTTATCCCTTTTATTTTTTTCTATTTTACTTATTTTATATTTATCTTAAACGTGTATTTTAGTCTTTTCAATGTTTTCTTGCTTTTATCTTGTATTGTTTCTGTATTATTGTTTCTTTGGGTATTATTGTCTTTACACTTGTTAAAGCACTTTGTAACTTGTTTTTGAAAAGTGCTCTACAAATAAAGATTATTATTATTATTCTGTATATCATGGCTACAGTGTGCATAATTCAAAAATGGTGAACAGAAAAACTGATTTGCATCTGAAGTAGGTCTGGAGGGCACTGAAGGTCCTAATGTACCATTCCACCACACTCCTTCCGCCTCCACCCCCCTCCTCCTCGACTCTTACTGTGCAGTGAAATCTTTCTTTCAAACCACAACACAATGGCCTCCAGCTTACCGGCCATAAACCAATCCCTGCCCCCCAATTTTGGCGCTAAGCTCTAACACAAACTCTCATGCCTGCCAAATATGCTAATGTTTCTGTAACTTGATCCGCACTAACCTGTTCACCCGAAAACCCCTCAGAGACCCTATTAGAAGAAGTAAATCATTCTCGTGCAATCTGTTAACCATATATGGTGTGCTATATTCATTGACAGCAAAGTTAATGATCCACTCCTTTATAGCCTCTTTTCTACTCCTATTGTTTGACTAAAAAGACACCCAAAGGATCCAAGAACATATTTCTTTTGCTCCATCATCTTCATCATCTTTCACATTCCCTGTTATTTTCTCACCTTTGGGGCACTCGCAGTGATACGAGTTGATCTTGTCGATGCATTTGCCGTTGTTCAGACAAGGCTGGCTGGCACACTCATCTATGTTGATGTGGCAGAACACACCTTCATATCCTGAAATCCCACAGACACGAGAATAAAAGTTGTTAGTTTTATAATGGTTCAGATTCTTGCATTTAACTTTCCCTTTCCCTCTACATGCAATATATACATGCAATTATAACCAATTTGACTTACCTGGCATACAGATGCAGTGGAACCCTCCAATCTGGTCCAGGCAGGTGGCATCATTATTGCAAGGATTAGACATGCATTCATTGACGTCCATTTCACAGCGGGGTCCCTCATATCCTTGAAGACACTTGCACTGGAAAGAGCCTTTGGTGTTGAGGCAGCGACCACCGTGTTCACAAGGGTTGGCACCTACAACAAAGATGCAAGTTGTCATACATATGTGGTAATCTATGCATAATAACTGTAAAGGATTTAATTTCGAAACTACACAAGAAGAAAGAAACATTTGACTTTATAACTTACCGAGGGAGCACTCGTCAATGTCTAGGTTGCAGGCTGACCCAGTATAACCTGGGGGACAGGTGCAAATTGCCTTGCCATTGACTGGGTTGGTGTCACAGTTGGAACCCTTTTGACATGGATTGCTGATGCAGGCATCATCGAGATGGCACAGCAAACCTGTGAACACCACAAGAACAAATGTTCATCAAATGTATCATTACATTTAATTTCTTCATTAAGACTGTCCTCTTCGTCTATGGTATGTCTGGAACAGCCATGGATCGTCATACCTGTGCGCCCATGAGGACACTCGCAGAAGAAGGAGGCTACGCGGTCGTGGCAGGTAGCACCGTGGTAACAAGCTGCACTGGCACAGTCGTCAATGTTCTCGCTGCAGTCATCACCCGTCCACCCGTTGACACAGACGCAGTGATAGCTGCCGTGAGTGTCATGGCACGTCCCTCCATTCTGGCATGCATTGGGCATCAACTCACACTCATCCACATTTTCTGTGCAGTACTGACCTGAAAGAGTTTATAGGGAAAAAAAGAGCTTAAGCATGGTGTGAAAGGAAGTTTATACTGTAAATGTTTTCTTTGTACAGATTTAGAGTCTATGGTCATTCTCTTAGCAAAAGGTCACCTGTGTAATGAGGTGGGCACTGGCAATTGTAGGTGTTTACACCATCCACACACACACCACCATTCTGGCAGTTGTGGCCTGGACAGTCATCGATGTTATGCTCACAGTGCGGACCTGTGAAGCCTGACGAACAGGGAGAGAACAAGACAAAAATATTGGTAAAGAAAAAAATTTGGGAATATTTTCTTTTAGTTAATAATCATACCCTTTCTTGCACTTAAACAGAAGATAACATCCTACATCCTCGTGGGAGATTGTTTTAATGCTCTGTAGATGACAGAGCAATTTGTCTCCTCCTCAAACATCAAAGGCTTAAGTGGGTTTTTTACAGCCACAATTGTCTGATTAACTATCGACCCGCAGCTCTGCAGGTGCCCGTGCAGTTTCACCAGCCGCATTCCAGCACGAACACCCACGAGAGACACACAGCATGGGTTAAACTTTAACACACAGCCCCACAATATCCCTCATTCATCTGCATATCTAAACAACTTGCTCAATGCTGGTCATATCTCAGTCAATCAGACCATAACGCAGGCGTCTGAAAGCTTAAATAATGACCAAATATTGAACCGTTCAGAGAAATAGAAATGTGCCAAGTACGATGTGGTTTGGATAGGGAAAGTTTCTTCACAGCTGCTGTCCTGCCTCTAACAGCAGTAACCACAATTGCCCAAGATTAACCAGAAGTTTTATACAATACTGCAACGGCTTTGGGGGCCAAAGCAATAAAGATGCCAAACAGACCGGCTGTATTTAGCTGAAAAACAAGACGTTTTTATGTGTGTGTGTGTGTGACTTCATGAACAGGGTGTGTATATCTATACGTTTATGTGTATGTGCGTATCCCTGGTGTTTTGGGGGCTTGCTGGTGATTATCAGGAGGAAACATCTGTGTGATTGCATCCTGCCAGTGGAGGCTGGCAGAGAGAGATGGGAGGGGGGTAACCAGAGATTTCTCATTCCACTCAATCAGATTTTACTACAATAGACTGATTTTAAGGTCAACTGATGTAATAGGAAAACAAAAGTGTGTGTTTTGTTACTGTACTGGCCATATGCAACTGTCAGCAGAAAATCTACTATTGTTGTGCTTATTTATGTGTCGATATGTATTTGTGTATTACCTGGCAGGCAGCTACAATCATAGGTGGTGTCTCCCTTCTGCACACAGGTGCCTCCATTCTGGCATGGTGAGGGACTGCATGGCATGTAGGGGGTCTCACAGTGTTGGCCAGTGTACTCTTGAGGACAGCGGCAGTTGTATGAGCCCACCTCATTCACACACACACCACCATTGAGACAGGGAGAGGGCGTCTGGGCACACTCGTTGACATCTTGTTTGCAGGTTTGACCGTGGAAGGCGGGTGGGCAGGTGCAGATGTAGGTGGAATCAAACGCTGAGCACTGGCCCCCATTTGCACATGGATTGGAAGCACATGGGTTGGCGAGCTGGCAGGTTTTGCCTTGAAAACAAAACAACAAGAGAGGGGTCATTAATCATTATTCTTCATGGTAAAATGAGGGAAAGGAGAGTACCAAAAAAAAGTTTTATCTACATACCTGACCACCCAGGCGGGCAGCGACAGCGGTAGATACTGAGGGTAATGAGATCACATGTTCCTCCATTGCGACAGGGTGAGCTCATGCAGGCATGGTTGGTGGGGGTCAGGCATAGCCGGTCTGTGAAACCCAGGCGGCACACGCAGCGGAAATCAAACGTGTTGCCATGGGAAACAGCGCGGCACTCGCCACCGTTGCGGCAGGGTGAAGGGCTGCAGGGACTTGGATATTGGCATCGATTGCCCACGTAGTCACTGGGACACCTGGGAATAGATAGTAAAGTCATGAGTAGTGATCATTAGCAAACAAGGATCTTTTTTTGTTTAAATCATGGAACAATTATCAGAACAAAAAGGGAATAAGGGGAGGGTGAGAGGAGCGAGTATTGGAGGGGGACTAAAAAGTTTCCCGCCCAGGAAAGTCCCACTGCAGCAGGACAGGGATGGCATGTTGTTCTAGTGTGTCTCTCTGGATTAGACCCCATCAGAACCTTGAAAACACATTCTGCTGGGACAACAGACGCCAACAGAAGCTGAAACAACCCGTTCCCATCTACCTTTCGCCCCCATGCTGTCCACACTCATCCTGAATGACTATAGAGATCAAGGGAACAGTGCCGGCTCTGGATGTCCTATATGAATCTCTGCATTCAGGCCCTAAGCCGCTGGGTGCTTCCCTACTATCCACACTAAGGATGCTGCTAGTCACATAGCTCAAACTGGCTGATTGTGAAGCGTGAAGACATAGAAACTCAGGACAGACACTCAACACAGATGAGCACTGGCTTCCACTTTTGAATTGTCTGGGTAGAAATACGTTTTTGCAAATAAAATAAAAAAAATACAAGATCTATTCATTTCTGGTTTTCAAACTGCTTAGACATCATTTGATATGCAGCTTATTCATAACGGTGAAGTTCCATCTGTCACGTGTAGGAGCATTTAAAGTCAGCAAAAAAAGTATTTATGTTTGAATTGGGGCTTGTGTGAGTTGTGTATTTGCACATAGCGTGTGAGTGTTTATGTGGAAGGGAGGGCATCTGTTGGCCTCCTAGTAACTCCACAGGGAGCAGGTGCGCATGTTAATGAAGGCAGCTGTTGGACAGGACTCCTCCTCCTCCTCCCCCCTTATCCCTCCCCCCTCCCACCCTCCCCTCTGTCCCCTTGTCAGATGGGGGTGCCGACAAGCCAACCTCTCCTCTAGGGACATAAAGAACCCATGTGAAGTCAGCTGTTGCAACTTCTGTCTCTTCACCCCTGCCTCAACCACCACACTCTTAATTCCTCTCTTCCTTACCTGTTCCTCTTTTGATTTCCTTCTTTTCCACACAGCACTGACTCTTCTTTCCCTCTGGCTTTTCACTGCTCTGTTTTATCATTTCTCTCCTGTGTGGACTTTTTACAACTCCCAGCAGTTTGCTATTTACAGCGTTCCCCTTATGTCACATGTGACTGCTGAAAACTCCCTTGTTGACTTAGTTACGTGAGACCAATCAGAGTTTTTAAAAGTCCTGTGTGCCCCACTGGGAGTCCAGACAGTTGCAATTGGCAGAAGATTTTAAAAGTATTTGGGGTGGCTTTGAAGTTTCCCTGCTTCCCATTTCTCTTTACCATGAAAACACAGTGAATAATTACTAAGGGAATCCTTACTCTGTTTTGTACAGTATAGGCTAATGAAACAGGTGTTATTAATGGTGTGTATGCACTCGTGTGTTTGTGATCCCACGCTAACTAACTGTAATAGATCCTCTTTGTGCTGAAGTCAGTCCAGTCTGAGATAAAGATCCACCCAATGCTGAAAAGCTAAGCAGCACACACCACGGCAACAGGTCTCTCCCGACGATGCAATGTCCCCTCAGGCCAGAGCAGATGCTTCCCCGACCTCTGACCCCAAACACTTTTGTGACTGTGGGACAGCCTCTTTGCCTTCTCTCCCCTCTCTCTTGTCTCCCTGCTGGGCCTGATCTACCATCTGCCACTCTGGGGGTGACTTTATTATCCTTTGACACAAAACCAGCCCCACTGTGTGCTGGAAATGCCACCGCTGTAGAAAATGTTATGTAAATGGCTAAAGGCGCCACACTGCAATTATGTGTATAAGTAGGAGTTTTATTCTGTTGTTTTTTCCTTCATGTTGTTTATGAAAGTATTACATCACCATCTCTTAAACACTTACTTCCCCCTTTTCTCTTTAAGTGGCTATTTGTTTCTGCCCTTTCCTCCTCATTAATTTTGTCTAGTTAGTTGACGTCCCCTCTGGCAAGTCTAATCATTAGTTAAGGTGTGACCCCTGTAGTAAACATTTGTGAGTACGACCAAGAACAGAACAGTGAAGCTCTGCTAGAGGAAATGAGAAATGTAATGGGTCTGAAAGGCTCTGAACTCCCACCACTTTCCTAGAATCAGTGGGTTTGATAGTACAATGGGAGTACAACACTGTAAGTAAAACTATGCATAATACCTATCCCTATCTAAGGAACTTAGTCAGCCAACTTAGTACCTTCTTTTAAATCATTCCTTAACCTGTTGTTTATGTTGTTTCTGTTTACCTTTATACCTATACCTATTTATAATCATACCTGTTGTTTTTATTTAGATTCTTATCAAGAGTTCTCCTGTAAACCATCTCCTCTCTTGAGCTATACCTTCTAACAGAATATTTTTGTTTTTTTTTAAAGCATAGAAATCTTATATATTTAGCAAATTCTAACTAATCAAGTTAAAACTATGGGACATTTTAGAATAGTATAGTATTAAGTGAAGTTAAATCTCTTAAACACTTTCTACAAGCAACAAGTGTCATAGACAAAAAGACTCATGAAGAGATTACTTTTATAGTAATTAAGCTATTTGTTGTCTCACTCTCTAAAAGAAGTGAAGTGGGAAGATTTATGAGGACCAGTCACAGGACTGAGCACCTGCTTGACTAACAACTACAAGGTCACTTTCACACACAAAATACCAGATAACAAACAGCAGGGTCGTAAGTTTAACAGTGTCTGTGTGCAAGCGAGCAATACACCTTGTTCTACGGGTGGCAGATTCATTTTGGTGGCGGACCTCTCCCAATAATGTGAAGACAAGGAAAAACACCTGCCTGCCACTCCGCTGACAACAAATCTGCTTGACTCCTTGCCTGGAGTCCTAACCCTTGAACAGGCTGTATAAAATTAGCTGAATCAGGTCGGTGCATGTAACCACAACATCCTTAGTCTGGAGCGGAACTGGAACCATTATCACATGTAAAGCTCTTCTCATCTTCCCAGTCTTTCTTTTCTGTAATAGCAGTTAACCGAATTTGTAATATGGTGACATTAAGGAAAATGAATGGTAACTGTCCTAAATGATAAAATTTCCTCTCAAGCATGTAATTAAAACACAGATAGGGAAACAGACGCACACATACACAAATGCATCTAACCTATTTACCCCATTGCCCTATGGCCTGTTGTGCACCATTGACCTGCCAGAAGAGCTGGTATTTCTACATTTGCTGGTGCATGTGAACTTTCAGCACCCACCAGAGCCAAATAGCCTGTTATCTCTGTGCTGACAGCACAGCTTTGATCCCCCCGCTCTGAGGATCTCCAGACTCACAGAATTGTGATCACTTTACACTACTCTGAGGCCCCCTTCGACACTAAATGCGATGGAAATATTTTTCTTTGTATGGAAGTTTGTCTTCACAACAGCTTTGGGTGGTTGTTCTTAAGATAGAAACTCAAAATGAACATAGCCTAATGTTTAAACACTACGTCCCACCAACGCCATTCACTGCTTTATCAGAGGGGGCCTGGCATCTAGGGAATGGGCCCAACCAAGGGAGTGGCAGCCTTGGAGCTTAAACCCCAATAAAAGCCCAAGACCGGCAGGCACACTTGACCCAGCCACGCACTTGCATGCTCCTGATTCGCTTAAGCCCACATGGAGCTGAGCCTTAACAGAGACCTTCCTGGTAATCCTAGAGGAGGACAAATGAAGAGCGGCATTCCTTGAGGGAGAGTGGAACATCTTTTTAGAGGTGCCGTGCTCGCTCTAGACAGCATGTACTGGTGAGACATTTTATCATCAATATGCAATATCAGACAGCTCTGTGCAAGGTCAGAGAGGCCCGATCACACCAACCACTGCAGACTTTCAGTCAATTTTCTGTCTCAAGTCTATTTTGGTCATATGTCTTGCAGTATTTGAGACATGTAGAGAGGTAGGCTAGTTGAGATGTTTTCTGAGTTTATTATTAACACCCCAGACCAAAACAGTGTCTGTTTCAGCAAAGCAGCACCAACAGTCAATAAGTCATGCAAAATGCAGGGGTGAGGGCAACAACCTTTCAACCTCGCTGTGCCCTCATTACGTCTCACAAATGGAAACTAAATTACACGTTTTAAAGCAGCCTACATACCACGATAACTACAGCTCCATGGGAAACAGGAAGCCCCAGACCTTCAGATAACCTCTTCACAGAATCATCAACCGAGTGCTTCCCCATCATGACGGGTCGTTGTTTCCATGTGTCTACTACAACCACTGAAGTACATTTTTAAGTCACCACAGTCACAACAACATTGTGATTTTCCCCGAAACTGAAGTTGAACAAAAATTCTATTCCTCAAGTCTGAAGGATTAAAAAGGCTCTCTGTTTATATACATGTAAAATAAAATAAAATAAACATTTTGAAGCAGAGAGTTCTGCCTTTACCAGAAAACACAGCTAAAAACCAAACAGTCAACCATACAGATAGCTTAAGGCGACAGAGCCAAATCAAAGCTAACTGGTGAGATTTTGGCTAGATTTACTCCACCTAGTTGGTTCCTGTAATTGAAATATATTACTTTTGATGAACAAACATCTTTGTAATTTGGTTTTTTATCCCACATAAATAAGGCAGAGACTAAATCCAGTCATGGAGAATGAAAACAGTTATGCTAAGGTAACTAAGTTAGCTTAGCAGAGTAACAATAACAGCCATCACAGCATGCTCGTCTAGTGGAATTCCCGACTTTGGTGCGGTTATGTTACTTTTAAATCACACATTTAAATATATTGAATTTTAACTAATGTGTATAGTTTCACGGTATCAACAAATGCTAGAAAGCTAGAACATGTTTTGTTTGTTGATACTGTCTCATTTATGGTATCTGCTAATGTTTTTGTTGTTGTTGTAAAATAATGAGCCTTCTAACTTATAACTAAAATGAAATCAATACAACATGTCTCTTTGCTGGACACCCTGAAAACTTTAAACCCTTTTTTCTTACCTTCACCTTTTCTATTTTTCATGCTCACTGTTGTAGGGCAGATACAAGTAAGACTAGACTACCCCAGAACAAACTGGGCCCAACCACCCTCAGAAAGACAAATACACAGCAGTCAAATAAACAGGACACAAACCAGTTCCTGTTTTAGGGATGATCTGTATTAAAAAAATAAAGTAATTAAGGGTGACTAATTATAGAACCAGGAAGGACAGAAAACATCCTTTCTGCGGGAAGGGGCAATGGAGAATTGGTTTTGTCTCAATGCAGGCTTAACCTACTAAACCCGTCCATAAGACATCTGATTACCACAATTTACACCAAGCCTACTATGCCAACATGTGATTTCACTCTGTTCTCACACTCATGGGAAGTGTGCAGAAAGAGGATTTAAACATACCTTACCACTCAAATCTGTGTCATCATATGCCTACAGTGCTACACAAACCACAACGCACAACATGACTCACTGGTGACTTCAAGAGCTGCATGTGGGTTTAAAGCATTTCATCCTTTAAACCTTTGACCTCCCATTTAATGTTGTGTGACGGGAACTGTACATCGTAACCTCACACAACTCATGCCTAGTCTGCATACAGGGCATCATTTCCCACGGTGGTCACAGTCCCAGTCTCTTCTTCTTCTTTCCCCAGGTGGGCTTTCCATTTGTCACCACACATTTCCAAACTGAACTTATGATATTATGATGATAAAAACACAACTTGGATTATTGGAAGTCCCCCCATTGGTACAGATGCTAAACTCTGACCCCTGAGTACTGGTGCTGAATCTACCAGTCCATCACGTGACTAATGGCTGCTTGGTTTGGCAGGGATGAATGATTAATGAGAGGAAAAGCAAGGAGGAAGCGAGAGAGCGGGTGGGTGAAGCGATGCTCTTATCCTGTCTGTTTTTAATTGGACTGAGCAGAGATGGAGACCACAATAACAGCTTTGTGGAGGAGGAGGAGGGCGGAGGGAGAATTTCTGTGTGTGAGTGTGCACACGTGCGGGCGTCTGTGTGTGTGTATGTGTGTGTGGAGTGTGCAGATTGAGTACTGTGAATTGGTGGCCCTGGGCAAGCAGCATGGGCTCGTCAATAGCTCTGCAGACCAGAGAAGCGCCTGCTATGACCACATGCCCTGAGGGTAAACCAGGCCACCCCTGAGTGTCTTTACAGATGGACAAAAAAAGATGCCTCAACTGAAAATCACAATTCAAATTTGCTGAGTTTAACAGAAGCACCTCTGTCTCCCCTCATGTACATTAGTAAAACCTAATAACTGAGATCTTCTTTTCACGCTTTTGTCTTTTGCATGAGAACATTCGATGTGCATCAGCAAGCTCACAGATACATGTAACAGCTTAAAGGTAATATGTTGGCATAGCGTCTTAGCCACAAACTATTAACATCCATCCACAGCCTAAACAAATAGCCCACAATCTGCCTCTCGTTCCCACTTGTTTGCCTTCAAATTTCTGCACTTTATTCCAATTAATCTCACTCTCCTGACATCCAATCCAATTACATTTCACAGCCATCTGGCTTTCTAATGGAGATCATAAGCGGGTATGGTTGGGGGCGGAGTGGAGGTGGAAGGGCGGATCTCCATTCAGGAAGCAGGACACAACCCTAACCCCCCTTTTGTAAGGAGGGGGTAGTGTTGGAGGGGGTTATGGCAGGGGTTTGGTGTGTGTTGTGGTGTTTGGGGTGGTTGTGGCTTGATGGGAAGCCCAACTCAGATTAGTCACACAGCATTATTCTGACTGCAGGACAATGGGTGACGGGCGGCGGGCGAGCCCCAGCTGTCGCCCATGAAAGGGCAGAAAAACAAGATTTAGGACTGGACGCGTCCTCTCACTTTGCTGGTGAAGGGGTCTTGCATTCATTAATGAGTCTAACGATGGGGGGGGGGGGGGGGGGGTCTTTTGTCCAGCCACCCCTCTCTCAACTCTGTGGAATTGCACTCTCTTTTTATTTCTTTACTTCTTAAACTCTTTTCTTTTTAGGGAATGTGTGCAGCTTCACAGAGCAATGTGGCTCCTGGAGGGGTACAGGAGCACACCAGCCCAGAAGAAGCTCAAGGGCCTCTCTGGTTGCTGGGCACAGGGCCTGCTCAAAGGCTGGAATGAAAGGGGGAATATGTGGGCCCTTTTCTTTCCAACCAAAAAAAGCACTTTCAAGTACCAAAATTACACTTCACTGCACTTCCAAGACTGCACAGATCTCAAAACACCGTAACAAATGACATACACACAACACAAAAAAGATAACAGGAAATTAATGTATTTGTGGTGGACTGCAGTGCAACATCTGGTGCTTCACATATATGTTGCTGTTTTTCAGTCATCCTGTAACTTACTTGCATTCTCCATTTCCATTGGAGGTGGCTTCACATCTTCCTCCATTTAGGCATGATTCAGTGGGTAGGGAGCATTTTAGACCTGTTGAATACATAAAGAATATTAACACATTAGGCCCAAGACATCTCATAAAACAGCCAGTATGTGACATCTGTCCTGTTAAACAAGCTGTTAGGATTAACAGGGATTAGGTAGCCACACTTGAAATTATCAGTGGGAAATTATTCATCAGTTATTTTGTAATACATCTTTATTCACATGAATCACATTTTTAATACACATGCGTGCACATCCTGATCTTTAATTGATTTGCTACAGAGTTGTCCGTGGGGGATATTGGGAAGCCTAGTGTGGACACCACTGAAGCCAGAGCGCGTGGTGCGTGGCTTTCTTTTAGGGAGCGCACGCTTTTGGGGAAAGCGCAGCAGCTGCGGGGCTCAGATGCGGAACAAAAGAAATCAGAGTCCAGCACGAGCCATAAAACACTCTCCTAAGGCATTGTTTACCGGCAGACGGGGATAACAGCACCTCCTCCACCCGGCGCTCACAACACTCTCCCACACATGCAGACAAAAGATGCCCTCCCTTCCCCCCTGCCCCAACACACGCTCCCGCTTCCATTATCTCCCATGTTATTTAAAACCGGTTCTCAGAACAATTTAAAAGTTTATAAAAAGCCTACATAGAAAGTTTTTCAAACTGAGCATAACCAGCAAATAGGCTACAATTATATGTTTTGGTCCACATAGTTTTTGATCATTAGACTAATTGTTGCATTAAAATATGTGGTTAATATCACCAGAATGAATGGTCTTCCTGTGCAGATAAAGTAAACAGTTAACCTGAGTGAAAAAAACTTCAGTCAGCAGCCAAGCGCACCGCAGCGTTTGGCTCATGCACTTGTAGTGAATTCATTCCCACGATCAAGAAAGGTTCTTAAAATGACCCAATAAACGTGTCTAAGAGATTTACTAGAATGTATTCGTTTCTAATCCACAGCTCATACATAAATAGCTTTTAAATGACCCAGTAGACAGGCTGCTGATCAAATTAATACATTTATTACCCATCAATTCACTAACTTCTGCAAAGACTAACTTCAGTTGCTGAGCTTCCTTGTTGCCCCTCAGTCGAGCTCTGCAGCCTCTATCGTGACTCTCTGCAAAATAATCTTTTTGAGACAATTTACCTTGTGAGATGACGATTGCAGGAATCAGAAATGTTAGTTTCACAAAGAAACGATACATTCCTCTTCTTCAGCTTCACAAATGTCGTTGACTCCCACGTAGGGTTCGCATAGATCCGCAATTTGGTTACTCCAGGTGTTGGCTTGAAATAAATATCCTTTTTTTTAAAAGGTAAATCCGATCAGATAGAGAGAAAAGGTCTTCAGCAGGATTCAGTTCATAGATGTTAACCTGGTGCTTTCCGAGTTCTCAATGAAATCTGCAGGCAACTCTACAAGTTCCTCCTACTCCCCCCCCCCCCCCCCCCCCCCCCCCCCCCCCCCCACACACACACACACACACACACACCTCCTCCTAAGGGCAAATAAAAGAGCTCTCTCTCTTGCTCTCTCTATCAATCTCTCCACATGCTGTGGGGAGGAACAAACCCCTACTCCCTCACTGTTCCATAGTAGAATTATTAACATTAGACAGTGGTGGGAAATAAGGCCTATGTATAATCTACAACAGGACTACAGTTAAGGTATTTGTAATTTACTTTCAATTTTCATTCACTTTCCCATTATGCATCTCTTCAAAATTTCTGGGGGAAACACTGTACTCTTTACTCCACAATGTTTATCTGACAGCTAAAATCTCAAACATGGGCACAGTTCAAAATGTTCAAATCTGTGTTTTTTCTCCTGTGATGAACACAGCAAATGCATGTCAGAAAAGCCTTTACTTGTAAGACTGTCAGGCTCTGTGGAGCATGCTATCAAGGTACAGCTGCCATAAGTTTATTAGAATAATGATGTAATTACATGAAGGTATGTCAATCACAGTACTTCAGAGTCCAAGCCCTTCACTGTGGAAACAGGGGTCGAAAAGGGATGCATCATTGCTCCCACCCTGAGCTGCCGAAGGGCATTCCAATCCTGCACATAACTGACCACAGGCTCTTCAACCTTAATAGGTTCAAGGCCAAGAGCAAAGTCCAGCCTTAAACATCAAGAAGACCCTGGTCCTACATCACCCTCCACCCATTTAGCCAACCAACCATAAAAGTGGGCAACACCACACTTGGAAATGCCTGCCACTTACTCTACCGTGGCAGCCTTCTTTCCTCAAAAGTTAACAGTTCAACCATCACCTGAGTTGTGGCAGTAGAGCCTATGACAGGCTCAGGAAAAGAGTCTTTGAAGACTAAGACCTAAAGGCCCAACCAAAAAACCTGGTCTTTAGAGCCATTGTCTTCCCAACCCTGCTGTATAGAAAAAGCAGGCACCCGAGAGGCCTGGAACAACAGCACCAAAAAACCTTAAAAGATTCTGAGGATCAGCTGGGAGGACAGATCCACCAAAAATGCAGCACCATCTCCACCGAAGAGGACGATCAAACTTGGCTCAAGTGAGTAATGAATCAGAATCAGAAGGAGCTTTATTGCCAAGTAGTGTTTTACACATCCAAGGAATTTGTTTTGGTGTTAAGGTGCTACACGCAGACATACAGCTGACATAAATAGATGTAGAAATATATAAATATGTAATAAACAAATGCAAGTTATTTAAGAATAACAGAGTAATAGAGAAAAATAATACAACTGACAATATAAAAATAAAAATAAATAAATAAATAACAATGCGACGACAGCAATTTTCAATTAACAACAAATATGTGCAATGTGCCAGGTTCGTGCATGATATGACATGAAGTGATATTTACATGTGCAGAGACGATTGTATTAATTGAAAGGGGGGTGAGTGTCAATCACCTTCTCTGCAGAGCGAATGATACGCTGCAGCCGGCCTTTGTCTCTGGCAGTGGCAGCAGTGTACCAGATGGTGATGGAGGAGGTGAGGATGGACTCAGTGATGGCGGTGTAGAAGTGCACCATCATTGTCTTTGCAGGCTGAACTTCTTCAGCTGCCGCAGGAAGTAAATCCTCTGTTGGGCCTTCTTGGTGATGGAGGTGATGTTCAGCTCCCACTTGAGGTCCCGGGAGATGATGGTGCTCACTCAGGATGATGGGGTAGGGTGGTGCTGGGCTCTTCCTGAAGTCCACGACCATCTCCACTGTCTTCAGAGCATTGAGCTCCAGACTGTTCTGGCTGCACCAGATTACCAGATGGATCTCCCACCTGTAGGCAGACTCATCCCCACCAGAGATGAGCCAAATGAGGGTGGTGTCGTCCGCAAACTTCAGGAGCTTGACAGACTGGTGACTGGAGGTGCTGGTGTTGGTGTACAGGGAGAAGAGCAGAGGGGAAAGAACGCAGCCTTGAGGGGAACCGGTGATGATGGTCCTGGAGTCAGATGTTTTCCCATCTTGACGTGCTGCTTCCTGTCCGTCAGGAATTCTGTGATCCACCTGCAGGTGGAGTCAGAAGATGACGAGTTTGTAGCGAAAGATTGATACACCTGTAGCTTTGAAGTTGTGTGTGTGTGTGTGTTGGCGCACACTTCAGTGTGTGTTCATCTACTGAAAAACACTAGTGTGACTTTTTGCACCACCTAGAGGAGGGTCATATTTGATCACAGATGCTATAAATTTAAATAAAACACCCACAATTCAATGAAAGTAGTGATCATTCATTTCATTTGCATGGAAGGAACCATCCATGTTATTTTTATGGCAATTAGATGAAAGAAATCCGTATTTCTGATTGAAAACATTTGACAACGGGTCAATTTACACAAGTTAACATTTTCGATGCAGAACTTGAAATGGAGTATTTTTACATTGTGATGTTGCTACTTTTACTAAATTTTTAAGTGAAGGATCTTAATACTTTCTCCACCACTGAAAGAAATTAAGTTTACTTCTGTAAGTACTACACAATTTAGAAGTACCTGTACATTCCTTGAGTATATCCATTTTACATGCATAATGAAATCTGTAATTACTTTTGCAGTATGTTAATAGGGAAATTGAAACATTATATAAATAAAAATTTGTTGAATTACTATTTTGCTGCTTTTACTTGAGAAAATTATTTGAATAGTTCGTCCACCACTAACTTTATAGAAGTAGAAAATTATATTCTGTGTAAAGTCAACAACTGTAGCTGTCCATTGTGCTTTGGTTTCAAAATGCCACACTTCACAGTTGTGCATCTGATGTGAGAATCCTAATCTTCATGTATCTGCTTGATGTTAGATATTTTCGACTCAAAACCACACAATCTTAATTTCATGAAATAAGGACACATTTCAGTTCCTGTTTCAATTTCATTCTCATGTCATAATTTTCTACATTCTTCAAAACACATGACTACTTGACATTGTTCTGATAAAGTCTTTCCACAAGCTTACCGTGATATTACCTTGTTTTTCTATAACATTTCAGTTACAACATACAGAATTGCACAGACACCTTGAGCATGTCTGTGCCAGAATCCTATTTTCTTTTCTCTGTTTCTCTCGGGGCAAGTGAAACTGTCAGGGAGTAGCTGCAGAGTTTCAGCACCCCAGGGCAAAGATTATTTTATTATGAAGCCCACGCACATGCTGGTCCTTCTGTTGGTCTGACTGCCAAATGGACCAGCGCCAAAAGGGGCTAGATCTCTCGAGGTGCATAGTGTGGGAAACACAGGGAGAACAGAGAAGAAAAGAGGGAGTGTGAGAAATCATCTACAAATTTATTGCATAACAGAAAAGCTAAAGTGAAGTGTTGAAGAAAGGTGTCGGACATGTGAAATAAGAGAGATATGTACGGGCATGTACTGTGATAGTAGGAAAACACCTGACCCACCGTGAGAAATGTCCAATCCATCAGGCACACACTCAGCCAGTCATGCCTGCTGTTAATACATGCCCCCCTGCATCCTCAATACAGGTAGCAAGGTGTGGTTTGGGCTTTAAATCACAAAAGTGCTGATTTGTCATGAGTGCTGGCAGAGCGTGCTGTCTTTTATCTATCACGAAATCGGAGCGCTTGTTTTTGCTTGAGAGACTCTCTCTGACTTGAGATAATTATTTGTTTTGGGGGGAAAATTTAAGGCCATGAGAAAATGCTCTGTAATAGATTCACAAGGTTGGAGAAGGGAAGACCCAAAGCTCAGAAAACAAACTCTATCAAAGCTTAATATAGAAACAAAACCCGGAGACACAAAGTGCAACAGAGTCATTTCGTTTAAGATTAAATATAAATGAGACAGCCCTCTGTAGTTTGAGCCCTGGCCACTCAGAGCTGCAGAGTCTGACCTGGAGCACATTGCAATTACTTTTCTTAGACTCCCTTCCTTCCTTCTCTGGGAGCAGGAATGGATCTAGGCCGGAGGTTACGATAAAACGTAGCTTTCCCTGACAAGGACTACATGATGTCATCCTACTATCAGACCTCAAACTCTGACCAGAGCTGGAAGTATTATTCTTGGTTCACATCCAACAGGTTGCAACAAAGTCTCAAAAAAGTAAAATGACACAGAGTATCTACAGCTGAACAAAGTAGTCATTGTACAGTGTTATTTAGTGTCCAGAAAATATGATTTATTTCTCTCTTAAAGAGGGTTTAAATATGGCTTCCAATTACATGAATAATTTAACATGGGTTTCCTCAATTAAATATTTGAGTTATTTAAAGCAGATTTTGTCCTATGAATGTGCAGGTAAACAAGAATTAGCTGTTTCAAAGTTGTTGAGATTATAACTGCTGCTTGCTGTCGTTAGCTGGTTAGCTCAGTTAGCCGTGCAGCTAATGTAGCGGTACGATAAGGATAGTTCATTTTTAGAATGTTTTAAACTAAAATTCTGGCCAAATCGTACCTTTAAAAAAGAAAGGAAAGACTTTATACTTAAGTAGAATAGATTTTACGACACAGATTTGACTTGATTTGATATGTGAATGTGTTGGTTTATTTGTGTTACCTGAGCTGAACATTAAAGTCACTGAAAAAACAATTTAACTGAGAGGCTGATCCCCTTGATTATAGGGATATGAATATTTAGATTTGACTTAAGCGGTTAATCATGCATAAACATATTCAAAATAAAATTCCCTTTGCATGCAGGGTTAATGTAATAACTTAAATGTACTTTAAGTCACTGCTCTTCTAAAAAACACGTCTTTACCTTCATGTCAACGTTGAATTAAAGTGTTCTAAGGATGGTTTTGTTGCAGAAGTTGCAGCAGGTTTTCTAACAGCTACTGATTTTCTAAAGGCATGATTTTCTAAATTAAATGTTATACAATTCACCAATAACTTAAACACACTTTGTATCAATTTACAACCACAAAACAATGCTTCTTCTGTAGCAATGCTCAGAGAAAAGAAAGTCTTTGTGCCTAATCTGCTGTTGCTAAATGTATTTCACCACCTTGTCTCTGCAGAGCTGATGGCCCTGTATTTATTTGGTTGCTGTTTGTTGGAAAACAACCCCTCTGTTGGTTATTTAAAGATAAGTGATTGAAAAAGCACATCACTTTATCAAGAAGAACACTGACCCCCCTGTGGTGTGGAGCCTCTGTTTTCTCTCTGGAGTATACTGTCCTGGATCAGAGAACAGAGGTCCTCGGGTGTCCCAATTATCACCCTCCTCTGATGGCCTTCACATTCCGTTTTTAGACAAGCCTCTCATATGTATGTAAGTCATGCTAATGTCGAACATGCCCAGACACTCAGTAATGACAAAAGAGTGTTACAGCTCAAGCACTTTTCCACACGTGCATCACATCTAATCCCCAGTAGCAGAACAGCACGTGAAGTCAGGGCTTATCATCAAGGTGACAGTACACTGTAAAAATGATCTAGGTGGTTCAACTTAAAAACTTAAATTCAATTGCTGCCTTAAAACTTTGAGTAAAGCTTTGTTTCAACTCATGATGTTACGTTATACAATTTGTTTAATTATTGATCATTTATTGTTTGACCTTAATACTGAGTGAAAACAACTATCTATATTACATTGTCCATTCAAGGAAACTTGCTTTCTCTTGTCAAACAAACATACAATTCTAAACCCTTTCAACTCACATTTTTAAGTTCAGATAACTAAATATAAGACATTTCAAGTTAGTTTAACTTGGAAATTCAAGTTCACCTGCTACCTTGAAAATGCTAGTTAACTCAACTTGAAGATTGCCTTTGTTTCAACTCATAAATTTAAGTTCATGAAGTTGAAGTGTTCTAGTTGTCTCAATGTTAGTTAAATAAACTTGAAGTTTGAGTTATTCTATTATTCTATTCTCATAGTTTCAAGTTAAAGCAACTTAACCAAATTAATACTACTTTCCATTTCAAGTTAACGGATTTAAATTCCAAATTTGTTTCAGTATACATCTATAAAGGGCCTTGAAGACAGACCACAACAACAGCACCGCTGTGCTATCATCTTCAGTGACTTGCGATGGGGCAGGGCAGTTTGTTGGTGCGCAAATGCACGCTGCAGTAAAAGTTCAAAATAGCAGCAGATGTCACCTCATTTCTCAAAGGTCCTTAAGGCCTTTGTCAGTAACCCTTTCCACTGGTGACACTAGTCTTGTTTACCACAGAAGTATCTGTGTTTAGTTGGGATTTGAATATATGACTTATCTGCAGTGTATAATTAGCAGGGGTGAACATGAACACCACAATCTCTATCTGTATCTGTTAAACAAATTAAATTTTCTGCTGTAGGGAGTGACTGTGGCTCAGGAGGTAGAGCGGGTTGCCTGTTAATCAGAAGGTCGGCGGTTCCTCCAGGCTGCATGTCGAAGTATCTTTGGGCAAGATACTGAACCCCGAATTGCCTCTGGTGGCTGTTCCGCCAGTGTATGAATGTGTGTGAATGTTAGTTTCTGTTTGAGCACTTAGGCTCAGTGAATGAATGTGTGTGAATGTTAGTTTCTGTTTGAGCACTTAGGCTCAGTGAATGAATGTGTGTGAATGGTGAATGTAGATGTAGTGTAAAAGCGCTCTGAGTGGTTGAAAAGACCAGAAAGGTGCTATAGAAACACGGAGCATTTACATTTACATCTGTACTCAGAATGGGTGGGGCTTAATCTGTAAGTGGGTGGAGTTAACTGGAAGTTATTTAAGCCTGAAATTTGTATCAGAACTTGCTATATTTATCAGAAAACTATTTACAGAACAGCCTCAGAATTGAGCACCACAATAGTAATTGATTTTAAGAAAAGGTTCCAATTTTTACAGTTTATAACAAAACAGATATTGACACATTTTACTCTGATACAGTTGAGTTCAGAATCACAATAGTAATTGATTTAAAAAAAAAAGTTCCTATATTTATAGTTTATAACAAAACAGATATTGACACATTTTACTCTGATACAGTTGAGTTCAGAATCACAATAGTAATTGATTTAAAAAAAAAAGTTCCTATATTTATAGTTTAAAACAAAACAGATATTGAAACATTTTACTCTGATGATACTCATAAAAAGTATCTGTACCGGATACTCGTTTCAACCAAGTACTCGCTAAACCCTAACCCTAACCCCAATTAATTGATTATGTATATGTTTTTCTCAAACTCAAAAGACACAGCAACTAGGAAGTTTTTTTTCTCTTGCTCCAATCCTCGTACTCTCGCCTTTTTTTTCAACTGACAAAAGTGTCAAATAGTCAACACAGTGAATTAATGCAAGTTTAACTTTCTAAAACTCATACAGTTGAGTTCAAAATCCAAAACTTGTGAGAGCTATTTGAGTTAAAAAGAAGAAGTAAGTTGACATAACTAAATGGGTGTGTATGAGACTACAGTCATGCCCTGCTTATCACGATGTATATTGTTAAATGTTGGAATATTGTTTAATTTTTAATGTGATGTATAGAGACATAATTAAGTACTCCACTTTTGCATTTTGCATTTTGCATTACCCTACTATAACATTGTTGGACTGCTGATGCACAGTTAAAAAAAGGGATAAAATTGACAGTTTGGTTGGAGATTCAGGTGTATTGTGCAAGCAGCTGCTTATGTAGCCATGAACCGCTATCTGCAGGCAGAGATGAGAAGCAGGCCACAGAGGTCTGCTAAACTCACATCTTTTTATTTCCACACCTCCAGATACTTTTCATTTTCAGACTTGTAGTCTTCAGCCCCAACTGACGGTGACTCAAGTGACATCACTTGAGACAGCTTATCAGACTTCATGCAGCTTTTTCTGGAGCATCAAAAGGCTTTATGTAACTGTTTTTTACATGTAGTAATACCAGAAATTTCTGGAGTTCATCTTAAATATTCATTAGCTACATGTATGTGTTTGCATGTGAATGTTTCTGTATGTTTGGGGAAGGACAATAGGATGCAGGAAGGGCCTGGCTACATGCTGACCTAGACATGGCATACAAACCTACATACACAGTCACACAAGAAAACACCGTTATTTTGGGTCCTTCCCCCACATTTATAGCCCAGAGTGAGAACAGTGCAGGAAATGGGCCCTCATTCACAACCTTGTGAGAGAAATGACAACTGGAGAAACACATTCTCACACACACACACACACACACACACACACACACACACACACACACACACACACACACACACACCAAATACAGAAATCAACTTTATCAGCAAATCACCAAAACAGAACATAAATTAGATTTGCTGCCCCACTAAGTAGACATTCAAGGCCTTTAGAGGGGAACATTGCCTGGTTTTGGCTGCGGAGTGGAGCAGTGCAACAGGCCTTGTAGTTGGCCTTTACAAGCCCACTGATCCGATCCATAATAGCTGCACGAACGGGTCAGGGTCACACAGTTGGAGGCCTGTGCTTTGCTTTGTGGCTCACTAGCAACCCATAACCATCCTTGTCTGTCTGCCTGTCTGTCTTTCCACCCAGCCTTTCAAATCCACCTTCTCATCCCGCCCAGAGGTCTCTCTCTGGGCAGTGTGTGTCCATCCTTCGAGCCAAATGCTGCAAGACTGGAACAAAGATACTCGTTATCCAGCTGAACCGACAGCCCCCCACAACCCATCACACCAGACCCTTATCCCCTCTAGTGCAGCCAGTCTGTAACTGGGTCTGACTCATGCCCTTTAGTTAAGAGAAATGAGGAGAAAGAGGGAGCAAGAGAGAGGCAAGTGAAACAAAAGAGAAAATGAAAGAGAGAAGTGACATTGTGACCTCCACACTAATTTCCTGTTGTCATGCTTCAAGTCCACAGCCGAGAAAAGACATAAATTGAAGTCTTAAAGGATCAAAGACAGGACAGAGCCAGAAAAACTAACTGAACTAACTGGCCTGGAAGCTCTATGTTTGATGTATGTGTGTGTATGAATACAAACAGTGAGAATATTCACTGTTAGAGGAGATATTTGTTCAGCCGGGGAATTTACTGATGAGATTAGGCGCTGGATCTCTGGTTAGGGGTTTTGGGGGGGTGGGGGTGGAATGCAAACAAGAGGCAAGCTGAGAGAAAGACTTTAGGAGAAGATTCAGCTTCCCCCTCCCTCCCCACCACCACCATTAATCTTCCTACCCCTGTGGCTCCAAAGACAAGTGAGGTTTAGAGACCTGCCCCATCAGTTTGTGTTAAACTTTATAAAGTGTGTATTATGCAAACATTTGTGTGTGAATTTATGATGATTGAGATGAGGGAGCAGGAAAAACAAAAACAAACTCCATAATAGCCTAGAATAGTTGTGCACAGTAATGATGGTGTAGTGATGACACAGCTGGACTGTGTATTAATCTTGAAAGAGTTTTGAGTGCAGTCTAGCTTTACTTCTTTGTCATAACTAACTGAATGTTGGTGTTCTTACTCTTTAGGGGACAGTGGCGGTGAATAATGATCTCCCTCTTTCGTGTACATCACCAATGTTTTTACTAATGGACACTAATGGATGCTTTCTCCCTCTCTCTTTGAGAGCAGGCCAAGTTTTGGGGTACAAAGAGAGGGTTTATTGATGTGTCAGCCAAATGAGGATGGCAAATTCCATCGTTAAAGGATTATTCTGTTGCGTTACAACTTGAGTTTGTATTTCATTTATGTTAGTTAAGATAACACTGTACTCACTGGAGTAAATGCTCAGATCAGTGATCAGGGGGACATAGCAACAAAGAGGTTTGAGAAGATAAGAAATAACTTCTCATTTCTTGTAAACAAGACAAGCCAGATATGAGAATCTACTTTACTTGAAAGTGAATGCACCTGAAATGTTTGATATATCCCTTATTGCACTTCCTGGGCAACAGTTTTACAGTTTCTTTGTTTTCTCTTCCCCAAAGCAGAGTTTGGCTACCATGGGGATTTGTTTGAAACCAGATTGTCTCACTGCTCATGTTCCTTGACTCCTCTGACTTCTATAAAATTTTCACCACTTTCCCAGATCTCAGCAATTAACTTGGTGAGTACAGTTTTATTACAGTAATACACATAGGATGATGGTCAAAAATACACCAAGGGTGAGAGCCTACAGCCACACTAGTGTCACTATGAGTAAGTACTTAAAGCACCCACAAGGATCTGTCATTTTGTGTTGATTCTAGCGGCGCCTGTGGACAAAAGTGTTTACTCGCCTCGTGCCGTAAATATCTTGATTTTGCTAGCACAAGGTAATATATTTACTTATGGATAAGATACATCTTACATCATACAACTCTAACATAATGATGGTGAAACAAAGTAAGCTTTGATTTAGTGCCCCTCATGCACCTAGGTTAGGGGAGAAGTGGCACATTTAGCTTTGATTTGAGTTAAATGCTAATGTGGGTTTGCTAAAATGCTCACAATGACAATGCTAATATGTTCATTTAGCATGTTTGCTTGATAACATTTGCTAATTTGCACTTAACACACAGTACAGTACATAGGCTGATGGGAATGTAATTGTTTCTGCAGGGTTTAGGCCATAAACCAAAGTATTGTACAAAGTAGGGTGTTGACCTGATGATGACGCAAGATAAAACATTAAGGATCACCAAAGCTAGGTCAGTCCATGCAATAGATGCTGAGATATTTCCTTTAAAACCAAAAATGCCAACCTCATTGTGATGTTAGAAGCGAAGTCAGGGGTTTACACCAAAATCATTATGCAACATCATCTTAAAATTATAAATGTCTGAATTGCGCCAGTCCATCCATTACATCCATATGTGGAGATATTTCACATATTCTTCTTCCTTGTCAAAATCTGGCACCTACATTACACACAATACAAATTGAGCACTGACAGTTCAGTCGATAATTCAGGTGTGTTAAGCTAGTAGTGGCTAATGTAGCCTCATGCAGAGATGAGGAGTGGATTACAGAGATCTGGTAAAGTGACTTCTTTCTAAATCTACGCTCCCATGTTGTAAAAATGCTTAAACTTGTAGTCTTTAGCCCCAACCGATGCTCAAGTGAGGTCACTTGAGGCAATTTATCAGACTTTGTACAGCTCTTTCTGTAGCCATGAAAGGCTTTACAGAACCACATATGCAGAAGTATCCCCAAGACCTGTAAACAGACTTTGACATGTGACATCAGTGGAGTTCCCCTAACCGACAAGGTTAACCTCATGGTGTCGCTAGAGGAAAGGTCAGGGCATCATCAAAGTTGTAATACACCGGAATTATCCTTTAACAAAGACGTCACTGTAATCCACATACACACACACATTTCTCACAACTCTAACATGTGACGTTCAATATCAAAAGAGAACATCCTCTGCAGGGAACACTACTCGCACTCTCATATTATGTAGTATCACACCAATTTCACGCTGCTGCTCAATCCATCCCCTTGGAAACCACACGCTTGCGCTGAAGGTGTGTGTGTAGAATATGTTGGGTTGAATATCTGGTCTCCAGAGAACTTCATCCCATTTCCCCGCTGTTTATTTTAGCGACCTCCTGATATGCTGCCTGACTGTGGTGAAGGAGGGAAACATTCACCAGGGGTCAGGGCTCTCATCATGATTTGGGCCCCAGAAGTATGTGGGTGGGGCGGGATGTATGCAGGAGGGTGACAGGCCTTTCCACAGTGAATATGATTAGATGACTGTGGTTACAAGACAACCTCAAGAATTTGTTCTGTGGCCTCGAGATGTGACTGTGATGCGGTGTGAATATATGTGTGTGAGAAGGGGGAGCGGAGAGACACAGATGCTGAGATTTCCATTTACCCCCCAGTTCCACGTTCATTACAAATCTGTCCAGAGCCAAGTGAATGTTAAGACACTCCAAATTAACCCTGAGAGTGACAGAAGCAGCGTCAGCTGTCTGTGGTATCACTTTCCATCCAAATGGTATGGATGGGGGTCTGACAACTGTCACCCTGACCTTGCTTTGCTACACCACTCTCCCAAGACTCACTAGACTCTCTGGGGCGGGGCGGGATGAGATTACCAGCATTCACAATATCCCCTGTCTCTCCAGAAACACAGCCATCTGCCAATCACAGAGACATACTCACGATAAGGTATTTCAAAGCATTCGACAAGCATTAGGAGCTCGATGTCTTCAAGTGGGTTTAGAGTTAAGATAATTGTGTGTGTGTGTGTGGTTGTGTGCCTCTCTTGCATGTCACCTTGAATCACAGGGGGAGGTGACAACTAGTCCGACAGAAATTGCTGACCAGTTTACTGGCTGATTAGCGAGCCGCATCTGATTCGCAGAACTAAATGTCAAATATAGTTACACATAAGTAACATACTTTCCTCTTTCCAGTCTACTTCTTCTGTAGCATATTACCACGCTCTCGCCACTCATCTTCCCTGTACCTTCATTCTCATCTTATCATCTTTGAGCAGAACCTTTCACAGTTCTTTTATTCCTCCTCTGTCATTATCTGGATCTTATCCCATCTCTTTCTTATCACTAAACAAGACCAAGAATCTACGGCTCTGTTTTTCTGTACTGGGAGCTAAATGGTAACACATCTTAGTTTAGCATCTTAGCATGCTTACATTTGCTAATAAGCGCAAGGAACTGCAGGAAAAGTCAGTCAGCCAGTGCACACTATATCTTGACATTATAGATGTCCATACCAAATTTCATGGTAATCCATCAAATAGTCGTACATAAATGTCAACCTGCTAGTGGCGGTAGAGGAAATGTCAGCGAACGACCAAAGTCACTGGGATTTGTTTTACAGGAACCAAGAATATTTGTACAAAATATTTGATGAGATTCCGCCTGAACCAAAGTGGTAGACCGACAGACCTCTTCTTCCTTGAGACCCGGTGGTCATTACAGTTGTCAGTCCAATCAATGAGATAGGTGACATGGAAAATGCAGTGACAGGAGCCCTTAATCCTGCTAACGACAGATGTGATATTAGCTGTCACACTAGAACAAATCAAGTCTGTACATTTCAGATGTTTACTGTATACACAGTATACATACTGTAGTGTATACTGTAACGTAGATGCTCCTTGTTGACAATAAATTTCCATCTTCAAGCTCAAGCTACATTGACAGCAGACTGCGAGTACCATCCGGAAGCAATCAATGAAAGCCAGCACCCTGTCTTCACATTAAAATGGTATCTGATATCTGATCAAGGCTACTGGTTTCAACCAAGGCCAAGTAAAGGGGGTGAGAGGAGGGAGGGCAGGCTCCTCAGGGGGATGCTGGAGGGTGTGTGAAGCAGTGGCCTGCGTGCCGTCGGCCAGCCGCCTGAGGGGGAGGCACATGGCGCTAACAGCTGCCATGGCGAAATGCTAACCCCTCTAAATGCTCAGTCCAGTAAACAACGCTGGGCTGAACACATGCCAACGGGGGAGCCTGGGTGAGGAAGGGGTGATGAGGGTGAATGGGGCGACCCAGCTGACGCCGTGGAGAAAGGAGAATTGACCCCTGTGAAATGGCTTATTAAAGTGTGGTGGTCACCATTCTGGGGGGCCAACACAGGACAAGACAGTGAGGGAAACTCAAAACCCTCTTTGGCCAACTGAGCGCTGTGCAGGCCACAAGCCCCAGATTCAGGAGATACTTTTATTGGATGTATTTACATAGATAGATGGAACACACCACGTGCATGAAATGCTGATGACAGATGCTTTTATTTTCCCTGCCGTACCCAAAGACTAAGCATGCAGAGTTTATTTTATCTCACAAATGGATGACGGGTGGAACAGGATTTGAACTCTATGCTAAGTATCCATCATTTACCCCCCTAAATACAATGCCTTCAGACCCATGTTTTGCTTCTTTTATTTTTTAAATTGATAAATGAAGTGCACTCTGCAAAGCCTGTTGCAGCCATTGGAGCTGATGAAGGTTCCCATGCTCTCAGGCCTGCTAGGGAGTGGCAGGAACAGATGTGACATCTACACTCCTCCGCTCTGCCTGTCCCTCCTTCCCTCAGTCTCTCCCTCGGCTACTTGTAAAACAATCCATCTTCCACTTGTAAAAACATTACTTTCTACCTCCATATTCGCATCCCATAACTCCCACTTTAATCAACATGAAAACCAAATTATCCCTAATCTTGTAATGGGATAATTGCATCTAGTCCTCATTGATGGTTAAACGTGATACAGGACCGTTACAGTAACCTAATAAGTGCCTGCCTTTCAATCTGTCTTTTCATTTTGCTCTCAACACACACACACACACACACACACACACACACACACACACACACACACACAAACAGGAACTCAACCAGATCAAAAAATGTGTGCCTTATTTATCTTTGTATCTGTCAGTCAAAAGCCATAACTATTTCTGAACTCTCAACTTTCTGTACAATGTGGCATTTTATCCCAGTACTTTTCATTTGTGTCTCTTGGCAAGTGAGCTGAATTCACCATTGTGCTTTGATAAATCACCTGAGTAAAGACGCCCCCATATGGTAGTTTTTTTCAAGAGCTGTCTGTGACACCTGTGCTTTTCTTGCTACTACAAGTCAAAATGTATAGTGGGAAAAAAGCCATCTGAGACACTACTGTTTATTTCCATTTGAAATGGATCACTGCTACTTACTATTTAAAAATATTAAATTCAGAAGCTACGAGTAAGTGATTTTTTGACTTTTAATAGGGGAATCAGAGAGATTCTGAAGATTGTCGTAGAGAAGATTAGACAAGATCTAATTGCTTCAAAGAAGTTTCGTTTTGGTGGCAAACAAAAGAATACCTTTTGACAGTGGTGAACTTTACGTAGGTACAGTACTTAAGGAAAATTGTTCTATGTTATGTTACTTTACACTTCTACTCCATTATTGCACTTTTTCACTCTACAACACTTATCTTACAGATATACTAACTAATTAGCTTTCAGTTTCAGATTTTCCATACAAAATATATGTGCTTATAAAATATGATGCCCTATTATTTAATAACCTCCCCAACACTATATAAAGCAAAATGCTTTATAGCATTGCTTAATTTTAATGCAACATAATCCTAATCTAATAATATCATAATATAATACTAACAGGGACCATTCTGCATAAGGAGTACTAGTACATTCCCACTAGACTATGTCTAGTTAATGATACTTCTCTACTTTACTTTTGGATGCAGGACTTTTAGGTGTGATGGAGTGTTTTTTATAGTGTTTTATTACAACTCTTGCTGAAGTAAATCGTCTCAATACTTCTTCACTCACTCAAAACACAAAGTCAATTTGCAATATGTGTTAAGTATAAGACATTTTAGGCCAGTAACAGTGAATTTTCTTTTAGTTCAGTTTCACTTTGCTTCGTTCTAAAAAACTGCATCCATGCAGACAATAAAGTAGCAGCCTTACAGGTTTCTCCTGCCAGAATCTTGAACACTGGTTTATTATAAAAGGGAGTGAGAGATTCTCTGATAGGAGGTGTTCTACCATCATCCTGTAGTGTAAAACCAGGCCCACACCTGCCCATACAATCTTTTTTATCACTCTATTGACCACGACTGTGTGCGTGTGTGTGTGTGTGAGAGAGAGAGAAAGAGATAGAGAGAGAGGGGACAAAGAGGATGCAACGCTAGATCTATCTGCTGAGCTCCTATATCACTCATCACACACCTGCCAAACTTAACAGCTGATTACAAGCATACATGCCTCAGCAAGGATGAACTCACTCCGGGGCTATTGTTCAGAGGCCCTGTGCATTAACAAACCACAGGCCTCAGGTTGATATAGAGGGGCTTATCAGGAATTTTGACAGTGGTTAACCAAACATTAACCACTCTCATGGCTTTTCTGTAAGACTACCTTAATGACAGGGTAGACAGAGTCTCTGAGGACAAACACTATCTCTGTGTACCCACAGGAAGTGATGTAGGTCTCAAATATTACAGATTGGCCATGGATGACCGTGTTGAAGGGAAGAGTGCCTCTCAGCTGGAGGTACATCTAACCCTTTTCACTGAAATATCAAGCATGAGAATTAATATTAATTTCAAATTGGGTGGTTCTACAGATTAAGCTTTTTAACCCAGTCATTCATACAACATATAACTGGAAGTTTAATTTTAACAAATAAGTCTAAATCCCAAATCATCTCTTATTTCATTATTTTATTTTTGCTCTTAAAATGAAATGAAACTGCCTGTTACAAATTGAGCCTGGCGGAAGATGAAACATGAAAACAGTGAGGTGTGTGGTTGCGTGTGGTGCATCTACAAGTGTGGGGTTGCAGATTTTACTGTGAGAAACAATGTGTGCACATACTGTATCTGCATGTAAAACCCAAATTGCAGCTTCAGTCACAGCCCTACATCATGAGTTATATGGTAAGCATTTTATAAGCACTATAAATAACACACTAATATGTAGTTGCAATCAATAATAAGGACATTTTAAGTGTTTGTTAGTGTGCAGTCTTTGTCCTATGAAGACAGATTTTATAGTATCAATATTGTGTTGTATTGTCATTATCTTTCAGCCTCTACTTATGGGTGCCCACAGAGGAATTATAGTTATTGTCAAATACATTAACGAATACATAAAGAGACCTTCTATCTGTTTAGAATTACATTATGTTGTGTTGTAAACCATTTATGAAACATATATTTACTAAATTTTGTGGTGCTTAACAGTAAAAAGTAGACAAGCAAATGATGATGTAAAAACACATGGCTAATGTAATAATTTGCCCTAATTAGCTGTAAAAACATTTCAATATATCACATTATTACATGAAGTGATCATCACTTTATAAGATATGTAACATATTAGGTAATAATATTGAGTGTACTTAAATCATCACTTATCATATCAACTTTGAAGCAGCAATGGCTGAATTAATGTGAAACGATCCATTTAGTAAAGTATTACATTAGGATTCATCCTTTATGAGAGACACTGTACTACATTCTGAAAGGTGGTTTATTATCAGCAGCTACAAGGCTTCACACTGATAGAGCTCAGGATTACTCAACACACTCATCATGCACCAGGAGGACAAGCCAGGGGGTTTCAGGTATAAACGTGAAGGTCTGTTCCAACCTGCCCCGTGGCCTGTAGTCTCCAGACACTATCTAGTGGGAGGGTAAGTTTCGGTTGACAAGTCTGAGCAAAAGTAGAAGAAAAGAAGGTGTGTGAACAAGAAATAGATCTGTGTGTAAATTGGGTGTTTAAATTCTGAAGAGTGTGTGGTTTCTCTCATTTGTGTTTGACCACAGCTTTTCAAGGTGGATTTTCCCATTTCCTTTGAAACAGGTGATGACGTCCATGACTTTTCAGCTATACACTCTGTACGTTCGTCGTAGATTGCCCACGAAGAGGGATGTAGTTAGAATATGCATAACTATTACTAAGGTGCACATATTTAATTTATTATCACAGAGTGATTAAATATTTTGAACATAATTGTTCATTTGGATAATGAATAATTAATTTTTAAATTCATATATAAAACAAAATATTATAATGGATCAGTATACAAGAGTGAGATGATTTATAAATGAATGCCAGTCACAATATTTAAACAAATCCATCACAGATCCCAAACTGTATCTGTATCTCAATCTGAAGACGTAACCATGCCTTCAACATTTAGTCATATTTTAATGATATACTGCTGTAAGTCTGTTGCTTTATTCTTTATCAGTGAACCTAAGCAAAAGAACTTCTAATTTGAACTTGACAAAATATTAAAGTTTTTGATTGAAATAGGGCCGGGTAGTATTTTAATATGGTATTAGGCTACATACTAATATCCAGTGTCTAGTTGCATGACACTAACTAGCAATGATTTAAAACTGTTCAAATAAGAACATCAATAAAAAACAGATGTTTTTCCAATGTGATTAACATGGTTCACCCTCAGTTAGTGGATAACACTGCATGTAGATAACACCACAGCGCCCCCGAGTGGACGAATGTCTTCTTGACCACGTTTCCTGCACTCTCTAAATGTAGCGTCATTTTTGTCTCTTATCTTTGGGACTAAAATGCATTGCGTAAGTTGCTTACTCCAATCTCCTGCGCACATACACATTTATCTTGACTAATGTACAATATCATGGACACGTTCATGTGTATAGTGATTTCTTCTTGTTATGGTCATATTATTTACTGTTTGTGTACAGCTACACATTACTATTGAATATAGTTATGCATAAATATAACTTTATATAAATATATATTTCAAAAATACTGTATCTACTATATAACTATGATCTGGAATATAAGCTGCTCTATATGTTTCATTTATATACACTGGTGCAGGGTGATGCACTGTATATAATGTTTTTTTTTACTTTATTTGTTATTTACCTGTGTTTTGACCTATTGTAACACCCCATTTGGATCAGTAAAGTCCTATACAGAATAGAATGTGCACATGACATAACAAAGCTGTCTTAGCATTTCATTGTGAACAACCCTTCAGGTATAGACATCAGAACCAGTGGGAGAATAGCTAGGGTCAATGACAAGGCCTGACCTTTCAACATTTGCCTTTATAAAATAGTTTTGTAGCTCTCAATACCTTTTACACCACTCGCAAAAGATAATTTGTACTCTGAATCTTGGGGGCCACACCTGAGCGTCAACGCCTGCTGTCAGTATAACTTGCAATCCCCCTTTACTCAAGTGTTTATTAGAATTCAGATTCTGACATACTGGTACACAACCATTTGGTTTCTGTGGAATGCTAACAGAGGAACTGGAATGAAAATAACATAAAAAGGCAGGCCAATGAATTCTTGAATACCCATAAATTGATTCAGATAAATACACTGAAATGACCTTTAACAAGCCCCGCCCTGTGACGACGCAATGGCTGTTTGGCCCGTGACGCTGGTTGTACACGTAGCCTAGTAGGATGTGTTCATTGAAGATGGTGGCGGTGTGTCAGACTCACTGTCCTGCACATTTGTAAGAATTTATTTATATTTGCACACATTTCCGACATCGGGTAAGAGTAAATATATACCCCAGTTAACAATGTTTTACTCTCGACGTTTCAATCTGGTGTCTTTAACATGCATGAAACTGTTACCCCTTTAGTTAGCATAGGCTAGTTAGCGAGAAATGCTAACTAAGCTCCAATGCTAACGCTAGCTGACCAGGCAGTGAACCTGTTAAATTATGCTCGACGAGTGACCAGCGACCCTTAACTGCTCGGCGTGTGCCCTGTCAATGTTTAAAATGTAACTAAAATGATAAATCATTCGTTTTAGATTTAGTTTTTAGAAGTCCTGGCTTCGGGCAAACCAGGCGACTTTCGGTATCAGTGCTTTTGCTGGGTATGGCGTTTAGGACATGTAACGTTAGAGCAATGTAGCGTACCGTTAACGTTAGCTGTTGAGCCCAGCACTCTGGACCTTTCCTCGGAGGCAGCTTAATCTGTAACGTTAACTTCCTGTCATGTCAGATTAAGGAGAAAAAGCTACTGGTTAGAGTTAAGCAGGTGTGGGGTAATGATCAGTTGTCGAGAGGGAATTTCTCAATAGGCTAACTTTGTAACGTTAAGTTTTGTTTCATGTTGACTGTCGTCGCCGCTAAAGTTAGCCTGAAAGATCCGGGATCCCGTTGGTAGAGCGCATCTGGCCAGGACTACATGCCTACTAGCTCTTTCTGTTATTGATGTTTCTGACATTTCAAATGCGCAATGTCGGTCAGTGCTAATCTCCTTGAACTTCCCCCTAACAGAAGCATTGTGTATATAGCTATCTGATTGATTAAAAGAATCTCATCAGGGCATAGTCATCAGTCCTACGATTATCCTGTGTTTTGTATTTCTGGCATCTTTTATTAAAAAGTCTCAAATATCCAAATAACTAGCCTTTCCATCAAAAGCAGTAAAGCTGCACAAGTTAGCAGCAGGACGTTCTTGATTCTTGTTCAGCGAGATTAGAAAAGTTCATTCATAACAACAGCGTTCCCTTTATCTTAACAGCTTACATCCTTACTAAATCTCAGTAAATACATATAATTGCAATGGCTCTGCTATCTTGTTAATAGTTTCTAGAAGCCACCAGATTAAAAGTTACCTTCTGGCAAAAGCTCTCTGTGAGCCAAAAGCAGGTGCTTTAAGCAAATAGTTAAGCTACTCAAGAATTTTTTTTTCATTTTCTTCTGCTGTTGAAAGAGGACCTTGCTGCTAGATATTAACTTAATAACTTAATTTACCGTTTTATTCCCCCAAAAAGCATTTTCATATGTGACATTAAAGTCAGTTGTTTTCTTGTAGTATGAAAATTTCTGCGACGATTTATATTTTCATGTTTCTTAATTGTTTGAGTCAAATAAGCACCAAGCTTTAAAACCATTTGACTCAGATCATGTGATGTAATCACTGGTGGCATTCATTACAATCCCTCATTTGTGTTTTACTCGATATAGTAACTTATGTATGTATTTGTAATAAGATGTTAGAGCTCATGTAGAAATTGCCACGTTGTAATGTTCATTTAAAAAGGATCTTAGACTTATTACACAAATAAAGGTGTGGTACAGTTCATCAACAAGGCATGTGTAGCTTTTTGTTAACCACTCCCTCTTTCCCTTTCTTTACCCAGCTTCGCCTGACTTCAGACTCTTCAGTTACATCCACTAGAGTGACCTGGTCCTCGGACTTGTTAGCTCTGCAGCCATGCAGCCTCCTCCTCGGACTGGACCTCCAGGAGCATCTGGCCCCCCTCCTTCTGGGCCCAATATGTTCCGCAGGGCCAGGCCTCACAAGCATACTGCAGCGGCTACTGCCACAATGCCACCCGCCACTCAACCCATGACAGACCCTTTTGCATTTGTTAGAGCTCCTCTCCCTATGGCTGCAGGTGGTCTCCCAACAATACCCAACAGCAACCCTCCACCAATGCAAGCCCCACCTAACACCATGTACTCTCAAGCTGGCTCAGGGCTGCCTCCACAGCCACAGACACTGAATGATGTCCCTGGTCCTCTGCCATCCTCTCTGCCAGGGGTGACCCTGTTCAACCCTAACAGTACTGCAAATCCTGGTGTTTTCCCAGCACCTAGTCCTGCGGGATATGCGTCCTCAAATAGTGAACAGGGCTATTTTAATTCAAGAGAACAGACACCATCCATGGCCACAGAACCACCACCTGTGGCCTTGGCCCCACCACTAAGTCAGACACCTTTTAACCCAGAATTTCAAGGACCGCATCCTCCTCAGCCTGTGCCCTTACAGCCAGTGCCTCCCACCACCTCCTCTTCTCAGTGGGCCCCTGATCATGGAAGTCGACCTCCCTCTGTTCAGAACTATTTCCAGCCTACTAGTGACCCTCCACCACAGCCTTTTAATTTACCTCCGCACACACAGATGTACCCTTCCCATACCCCATCACCCCGTCACAACACCCACACCCCTCCAACACAACAGGGACATCCCCAGATCCAGGCTCCTGTTCCTCCACAGAACCCTGTAAATACCCCTAGTTCTCAATGGCCTGACCCAAATACCCCTCAGCAGCAAAATTCCCACTTCCAAACTCAGAGCTACTTCAGCCAAAGCTCTGCCCCCCAGGACTCATGGTTCTACCAACCTCCACAGGACTCAGGCTACCACCAAATGGGGACTGGCCTGGGCCATCCTCAGGCCCGGCCTGACTCTGCTGGATCTCAACATGCGTCCAACACTGGGCCTAACCCTAGTTCTGCCCCTGCTCCAGTTCCATTCTCTCAGGAGTCTGGTACACTCTCAATGTTCTTCAAAGACAATGATGTGGAAAATGAAGAAACACTTGCTGGAGAGAGAAATAAAGCTGTGAATGGCATTCCTGGATCTTTTCAGCACCACAGCAACCCACAAGCCCACAGTAGCCATGCAGATGTTCCTTTGGATTACCAAGGACCTTCTCTACAAGATCATTCACACCTACCATACATGAATGATGGCAATCACACATCCCAGAAACCACCTGGTTCCCATTACGACCATGTGGAGAATTTGGAGTGTGTACCAAACCTGGAAGTATTACCCAGTGAAACCCATGGCAGTCCTGGAGCTCCTGCAGCTCATGGAGGAGACCAGTTTGAAACCGGGCCTAACCTGGAGACTCCAGATTCTATTCCAAGACCAATGAGGCCTGCCAGTGTGTCGTCCAACTATAGCAATATGAGCCATGGAAGTGGAACTGGCACTCGTCGGCATCAGGGAGTAGTAGGTACCTTTATTCAGCAGGAAAGTCCACGTCTCACTGATGAAGCAAACCTGTCTGCAGCCACTGGAGGCTACTTTGAGCAGATTGACACGTCTCCAGCTGGAGATATGGGCGCGCAACAGAGCTCCTTGGAGCAGATGTGGCCCCCCACACCTAGCCCACCCAAACCAACAGGTATCTTTCAGGCCAGTGCTAACAGCTCTTTTGAACCTGTGCGATCACATGGAGTTGGAGTGCGTCCTCCTGAAGTTGATAGGGCTAAAGTGGTAGTGGAAGGAGGTCCCGATTCTATACCTGGCAACCTGGAGCAACCACCAGATAATATGGAAAATATATACGGCCCAGGCCATCACCTAGCTGCTGGGGCTGGAGGTGGTGTACCTCACCTGACACACCCGGTGCTTCATTCTCACTCTCGACCTTCATCCCGTGCTTTTGGGGCCAGTCGCCCCTGTGAGAGCCCTGCCACTACTCTGTGGGCTCAGAGTGATCCTACTAGCTTGGGCGCTAACATCCTCCTAGCCCCAGCTGCCCCGACAGTTCTTGCCCCTTTACGAGAGCCGAGTGCTGATGTCATCCAACCTCCAGAGGATGGCCCACTGGACCTGCAGAGAATCCAGCCAACTTCACAGCAACACTCAGAAAACCTAGAGAACCCACCAAAGGTGAGTGAGGCAGAGCCACCTGACTCACAAGGCAACCTGGGCTATGCGTCTCTCCTTGTGTCCGACTCGCTCCACCAGCCTGTTTTGATTGCCCCACCAGTGTCCAATTACAGTGTGATTCCCCCCAGTACGCCTGCACAAGCAGCCAGTCAAAGTAGCCTTAGGGAAACTACCCCACCTGTGAGATCACTCTCACAGGGGCAGGGTGCTAGTACTCCCAACCACCTTCAGTAACCTCTAATCAGAATCCACTGTTTGTCCCTGGACCAGTAAGCTTCAGTTCCTCAGCCTCTAACCAGGGCCCGCTCAATCTGACCCAAGACAACACAGAAGCGGCAACATCAGACATAACTGCTTCGCCGCTGCCTCACCCAGTCCGCCCTCCTCTTTTAAGAGGCCAATCATTGGGTGGAGACGGCCACTCTGCTCTCCAAGTTAATCCACCAGCTTCTCTTGTGACTGCTCCTGTCTCTAACCATAATCAGCCATCAAATTATGAACTGCTTGATTTTTCTATGCACCAATCACAAGCTCAAAGCCAAGCATCTGGCCATCCTTCCTCTCTAAACGAGTCTCCACAGTCTAGTAATGGATTTTACCTACAGGTCACCAAAGATGCTCAGCAGGGGGTAAGGGGGAAAGGGAATGCCTCTGTCCAGACCCCTGCTCTTCATCTACCCCACAGTTACCACCAGCACCTTCCCAAGCAGCTGCAATCACCCAGCCGCCACCAGCTGAACCTCCTAAGACATCAGATTCTCAGGCTGCACTGCAGGGACAAAATGATGCTCCTCCTGTTCTGGTGAGTGTAGCACAACCCTTCAGTGGCCGGTATCCAGCTCCAGCACAGGTGACTGCCGCAGAGAGTGCTGCTCCTCCTCCTCCTGCAGTATACCCTCCAGGGCCGCGAGGACCAGTACCTCCAGGAGCATCCCAGCCACCTCGACCACCCTCCTCTGCAGGCAGCCAGCAAGGTTATGGACCCCTGCTCCAGTGCCAGGGCAGATATATGGTGGCTATTATGGTAATTATGGTGAATACCCTGATGGCAGAGCGCCTTATCCTCCTGGCCAGTACCCACCTCCACCTGGGGATCCTAGAGCACACCAATATTATCAAGTAAGTGGAAAGTTCTTTTTTGTATGCTAGCTTGTGAATGTATTCATCTGCCACTTTTTTATAAGATAAACATGCATAAGAATATCATGCATGAGCAACTGCTCCCATGAAATATAAAAATGTGAACAGAAAATGCTTTTATTTCTCAGGATGGTCAATACAGGAGTAGAGCAGATCCTTGGTATGGCGCAGGGCAGACCCCAGCTTATCGTGATCCAAACTACCAGTACAGAGAGCCTCAGCCAGACCGACCCAGCTCCAGGAACAGTCAGTACTCTGACAGACCCTTATCCAGGTTGGTCAAAGTGTTTCTCAGGCGTACACCATTGTTTATGTAGGATGTACTTTATGTCAGGTCAGCACTTGTCGTAAATTTGTTCATGCATTTTTAAGTGTCTTATTTATTAATGATAATATTGAGAACTAGGTAAGGAATCTCTCACTGTGAGTTTGGTTTTGTTCCATGTAAATTATGTTCTCAAGTATGTCTAGACTGTTTTTGTACTTAAGTTGTGAATCTCACCTTTTGCTTGCTTTCTGCCACAGGCAAGGCTATGACGATTACCAGAGAGCAAACCGAAGTGCCTATAGTGAATATTATGCAGATTACGCCAAGCACTATGATTATGGAGGTATGAGCCACAGGGTTGAAAGCTGTGATTACTTACTAGTATGAATCTGAATGCATTTTCTCCTTCTCATTCTCTACATATGGTGTAAATTATTTTTTTGTTGTTTTCATAGAAATGGTATTTGATATAAATCTCCCTCTCTTCCTCTGAACATTTTCTGTTGGAAGGATACAACTATGGACACTATGACCCGCGATACAGAGGTTACTATGATCAGTCCTACTGGACTAATTATGATGAGAACTACAGAGGCAGAGAAAACTACTATAATCAACAGATGTATCCTGCCAGGTATGCAGAGAAAACCATTTGCACACTCAAGTTTGCTATTACATTGGTGCATATTTGGTAAATGATGGAGCTATGTAAGAAAGGGTTAATCTGTGTGTAAACTAGCAGTACCTAGTGTAGGTGTAATCTGTCAGATGATAACCTTGTTTAGCCTTGCTAAAAATGATTACTTCTGCTGTGTTTGTTACATTTATGAATTTACATGGGCTACATTCTACAACAGGTAGTTAACACGTAGTTGTTGTTGTGCTGTTGGCTTTACAAACACTATACCCTCTACTCACAGGAAAGAGGGCTATGATGATCAGTGGCGGTACTATCCTGGTTATGATGCCAGTTTTGACGATGATTACCGTCGGCGTGGAGAAGTGTACGCCGATGAGTTTGACAGACGCAGCGTCCACAGCGAGCAGTCGGCACACAGCGTGCACAGTTCTCACAGCCGCCACAGTAGACGAAGCAGCTTCAGCTCAGGGTCACAACAGGTAAATGTGCAGATTATTCTTGCATGCAATGGTGTTTTTACCTGTTGCAGTTGTTTGGCGTAACCACAGTACAGGGGCTCAAAGGTTAAACCACTTGTGGACATATTTTAGATGCCGTGCTATAAACTGCTGTCAGACAAAGGAGCACCATCCTTGCAAACACCACACTTCCACCTTTCCTCTCCTGGCTCTGTTTAGCTCTACATTAAAAACTAATCCCCACCCCCAGCCTCCTTTCTAAAGGCAAAACCCATCCATCGTATTAACTTGACAGCCAATCAGGACAGGTGATGCTGTGTTATTCTGTCTCAGCTCCTAAATCCGTTTTAACTATGATCTTGGAGTTATACCGCGTTCATAAATATTTCTCCAGGTTTTCTAATATTGATGCAGCAAAGGATTTCCTGTTGACATTAGAGGGCTTCTTTATTTAACTGCTTTTACTTTCATTATATCATACTTTACATTACTGTTCAACTTGCTTGCTAAGAATCTTTTCTGCACAGAGTGCTGTTGTTGAAGCTGTCCCAGTGACCTTATATTCCACATGGGCGGGCAGTGGATTTCTCTGAAAAAGATAAAGTTGACATTATAGACACTGCTATGAAACATTACAATGGCTAAATTTCAATGTTCTAAAGATTATGGCTTTGATATGGGCTTTGTTCAGATTGTGGATATTTGATACTTGTGATGAAATGCTCTTTGAAATTAATTGTATGGTAATAGTTTGGGCAACATGTTTCAAGATGGAACAAATTTGAGATTTTGTGGATCCATTTGTGAGCTGCAATTTTTAAACAGCTGAAGCTGGAAAGAAAAGTTGAGTATAATTTCCTGCATTCACAAACTCTTCCCCTGGTTTATTTTAAGGTTGTTAATTGGAGAGTGAGAACATGGAACTGCTAAATATGAAGCTACAGCCAGCAGCTGGTTAGATTCACTTACAAGACTGGAAACGGCTACAAATATTCATATTTATAAACATCAGAGTGGTATCAATCTTTTCATCTCTCTCTTGGCAAGAAAGTCAATAAGTGGAACCATTGCTTTAAGGGATCTTTTTCTGTTATGTTTTACTATCACTTTTTAAGGGTGCAGCCAACACACAGCTAGTGCTTGCTTTTCCATGACATCCCCTGTAGCATCTGCTCTTTACTATTAGCTATGCTTTCAAGCAGTCTCAGCAGTCTCTCTTGGTCCTCAGCTGCTTCATTCAAACAGTTTCTTAGATTTTAGTATGGTCACTATACTATGTAGAAACATAGCGTATATTTTGGAATGGCTGATAATTGCTACATAACATGTTTTTATGTTGTAAGACTGATGACACCTTGAGTGAAATGTGTTGACATTCAGACTAACCTCCTTCCACTCTCTAAATGCTTATCACAGCTGCACCATCTACTCCACACTTATACTATTGTGACTTGCATTAAGTTCTCAGCAGCATCCCAATTTATATCTCAGCAGCATAGGCTTAAAATATAGATATCTTCCTAGCAGCTCGTTCTGAAAGCAAAAGTATTAATTGGTTGTTGGTTGGTCTTTAATTGTGTGCAACTGACTTGTACAACTGAGTGTTTGCATGTATGTTTCATTGGTCTTCCTGTTTGAAAAATTATCTCTGTTTGTCTTCTGACCCTGCAGAGTCAGGTATACAGAAGCCAGCCTGACTTGGTGTCAGCAGTCTATGACACCACATCATCCACTTTGGCTGTGGACTACTCCTATGGACAGTACCCGAACCAGACTGATGCTTCCCAGAACTACGGCCAGTACCTCTATCCCTCTGAGTACACGGCAGACAGCACCTGGATTGCCCCTGAGCAACGTAAGTATACAATCCCTAGTTTCAAGAAAATTGGCATTAAGTGATTAGTAATTGGATAGTAAAGGATTTCAGATACTATTTAAACCACTAGATATGGGACATTAAACACTGGTTCTTCTTCTGTCCATCCTGCTTTGTCCTCCAGCTCCTCCTCGTCCTGCAACCCCAGAGAAGTTTACCATACCCCACCGTTGTGCCCGCTTTGGACCTGGTGGTCATCTGGTCCAAGTTCTGCCCAATCTCCCCTCAGCTGGGCAGCCTGCTCTAGTTGATATTTACAACATGGAGGTACATTTTTAACAGATTTTATTTCAGCACCTTAATGTAGAATGTTTTAATCCATTGTGTTTAGTTTATGAAGAGCTAGCGACAGCAAGAAAGAATTTAAACAAACACTATTTTGATGCCATACTGTAAGTTATAAAGTATCATCAGTGTTTCAGTGTCTGCACAGTGGGAAAATAAAACAGAATATGGTTCCCTTAAAATAAAAGCCCGTTAAAGGTGTTTCTGATTCAGGGGTGTTTAATGATTGTAATATCATCATCATTATTAATATCGGTGGAGCAGTCCAGCTCGCAGTGTTTGACATACTGTGGTTGTAAATGGGATGATCTGCCATTGAGAGCACTAGTTCCTCTTTTTTCAAGGAAATTAAAAATACAGACACATCTTCTCCTTTAGAAGGCTGAACATTGACACTTATTTATAACGGTAAATTATCTTAAACCACACATATAAATATTATTATAAATAAGATTAGTATTTTGCATGTGTTTCTGCAGCACATTTTTGCAGTTACAGTGTTAGGCTGTATAAAGTAATATTTTGAAACACGTCTGTATTTGCAGACCATGCTGCAGGATACCCAAGATCAGGCAGAACTACGAGCCTTCCCTGGACCTCTTGTTAAGTAAGTGTATTCTGCCCTTTTTATCCACCACAAATGTCTTTGAATCACTAACATTTTAAAGGGCAAGGCTGGAAAAATTGTGTATTTTTGTTATTGTCAACAAATTCCATGGAAAGACCAAAACCAACATGTATTATTCTGTCTCTCAATACTTTCTGACTTTCCTCATCTGTGTCACTCAGTCCAAAGCCAGTTGGTTCCTACTGAAAATGTAGATCTTAAAATGTGTCGAGAATTTAAGTACTAGCAAACGAGTAACAAGTGGAAAGCAAATCACCATTCTGCTGGTTTGATATCAGTATGTCTAACAGGTAGGATTAGTTTCATTAGTCACTGCTTACCTCTCTCACATCTTGTGTCCTGTCCTTCAGGGAGGAGACCCATAAGGTGGATGTGATAAAGTTCTCCCAGAACAAAGCCCTGGAGTGTTCTCGTGACAACAACCTCTTGGACAGGGACTCTGCTCGCCTGCTCTGGGACTTCATTATGCTGCTCTGTAGACAGAACGGGGTAAGACTGTGCAGACGTAACTGCAAATCTGTCAGACATAGAAAGAAGGAATGTGACATTTGTATATTTGCCTGAAACAACTTTTTCACTGTGATACTCTTTGCTAATAAGACTGTGGTTGGCACGGACATCGCTGACCTCTTGCTGAAGGAGCACCGCTCTGTCTGGCTACCAGGCAAAAGTCCTAACGAAGCCAACTTGATTGATTTTAACAATGAACCGCTGGCACGAGCTGAGGAGGAGCCGGGAGCTGGACCGCTATCCCTCTTATCGGACACCTTCATGACTGTCCCAGAGAACATTGGCAAGGAAACGGAACGCTTCAGGGAGCTGCTGCTGTTTGGCCGCAAGAAGGTAAAAAAATACTCTCTTTAACTGTATTACATATACTGTCATTTAATTAATATCGTATGAAATCTGAAATGAGTTCCACTTTCCCTTCAGGGATGGGTTAAATGCAGAGAATGAATTTCGCAACATGTATTTGTATGTGACAATAAAAGTATCTTCTTCTCTTCTCTGGAATAGGATGCCCTAGAAGCAGCTATGAAGGGAGGTCTGTGGGGCCACGCCTTGCTGTTGGCCAGTAAGATGGACAACAGGACGCATGCACGTGTCATGACAAGGTAAAGTACTGGTGACATAAAAGGTTGTGACTCGTAAACTTGGTTGCAACTTTATCACGTGATCGGTTTGTTTTTACAGATTTTAAACTGTAATATTTAATGTGTCTGTCTTTGTTGTTTAGGTTTGCCAACAGTTTGCCTATCAATGACCCTCTCCAGACAGTATACCAGCTGATGTCAGGGAGGATGCCTGCATCGGCCACTGTAAGTATTGCATCTCCCTTCTTCCTTTTAATCCACTTGGTATTTTTGCACAATTATTCTGAAGAAGGTGCACACGTAGTGCTTGTCAAGTGTGCAGTACTGCATGCCACTTTAGTATAGATATTTATTTGTATTCATACAGTGCTGCGGAGAGGAGAAATGGGGTGACTGGCGCCCTCACCTGGCCATGGTGCTGTCTAACCTCACCCAGGCCCTGGACCTGGACACTCGCACAATCACCACCATGGGCGACACTCTCGGTAGGATTGGATCAAAAATCTCTCCTGCACTGACCTAAAAAAAAAGGTTTTCATGTTTCACCAAAAACAAACACGTTACGTCACATTCTGTCTGCACTGATTTTGTGTGGCAGCTTCAAAGGGGCTGATTGATGCTGCACACTTCTGCTACTTGATGGCCCAAGTTGGTCTGGGAGTTTTCACAAAGAAGAGCACCAAGATGGTTCTTATTGGCTCCAACCACAGGTTAGAGACAGAGGCAGGCACACGCATACCACAATACAGTTTGCATGTAATATGCCACACATATAACCTTATCTTTGTCTCTTCACTTCAGTTTGCCCTTTTACCAATTTGCAACCAACGAAGCAATCCAAAGGACTGAAGCCTATGAGTATGCTCAGTCTCTGGGTTCCCAGCCGTGCTCCCTACCCAATTTCCAGGTAGGACTTTTTTTGGTCTTTACTGACAAATGAATGATCCAATAAACACACAGTTTGTCTCTTATAGAGGTGTCCTAAAAACTTAATTTATTGCACTGACTGGTCTGTGCTGACAACTAAAGAGGTTTAAAGAGGTTTGCATTGCACATAGAACATCTTGAGATTAAACTACATAGGAATAACACTGTTCTCTCCTTTCTATTGTCTCTTATTAGGTGTTCAAGTTGATCTATGCATGCCGCTTGGCTGAAGCCGGCCTGAGTGCTCAGGCCTTCCACTACTGTGAAGTTATTTCTAGGACTGTCCTCACGCAGCCTTCCTACTACTCCCCTGTTTTCATTAGCCAAATCATACAGGTATGCCCTCACTCTCTGTCTTCTCTTTCCCTCTGTGCCTATGTATAGATATGGACTAGTTTCTGAATTCTAATCAATGTAATTGAATGGGTTTTTTTGTTGACAGATGTCAGAGAAGCTGCGATTCTTTGATCCACAACTGAAGGAGAAGCCAGAGCAGGAGTTGTTCAATGAGCCTGATTGGCTGATCCACCTCAGACAGCTGGATGGACAGATCAGGGTGAGGAGGGAAAAAAGAAATTTGCACATATAACTACAAAGGATATTCTAAATAAAGTATTTAGTTGTGTGTGTATAGGCATTCAGGCATTGTACTCTTTGGACTTAATTGTAACTAGTTGGTGGTTCCTGGTAGTTTCTATGTAACAAATGTTCGATGCTGGACTTATTTAGACAGGGGTGATTACATACAGTGAAGGCAGACCAACACCTACACAGTTTGACTGCAGCAGCCACAGCTCTGACTTGGACCAGCACAGTCCACCAGAACCTTACAACATGCCTGTGGAGTTGGATGGCCCCACCCCTGACAACCCGCTAATGAACTCACTACTGCCCGGTCCTCAACCGCAGGGAGTACAGCTGATGCCCCCAGGTTTGTACATTTTTCAAATAGTGCTCATGTGGTCTCCTTTTTATTATGAGCCAGATTTAAAATGCATCAGATCTCATCTCTCCTACTTTCTCTCAGCTCCCACCTCCATCCTCCAAGATGGGATGTCCCCTCCTCAGCCTTTACCTTCAAATGATGTGCCCCAGTTCTACCCCGTAACCCCAAGTGGACCACCAGGCCAGATCTCAGGCTACCCTCCACAGGATCCTGGTTTTGCCCCTCCTCCCTTCCAGCCTCAACCTGAGCAGTCAGAAATGTATCCAGGAACCCATCAGCAGCCATGTCCCCCATCTCTTCAACTGGGTCAAATGTCACCACACATGGCCCCTCAGGTGCCGAATTCACCTACACGGATGAACCACCCACCACCCCAGATGCCTCATCACATGCCCCCTTCTCCCGGGCATATGCCAACCGGACAGCACATGTCCCAGGCCCCACCGGAGATGCACACTGGTCAACCAATATCATCCTCACCACCCAGAAGCTCTTTCACACCGAAAATGGACTTCTATGACCACATGGCTCACATGGTCAGTATCTGGCTGTCAGAATATCTACATAAAAGGTCCTTCCGTCTTTCAGCACCATCACATCAATTCTCTCTCCATAGAAGTGCACTTGGTTTTGTGTTGCGTAGATTTTATAGAAAACCAACATTGTCTTTTCTGGCGTTGCAGGGTCCTGGGAGGAGATCGAGGACTGCTTCACAATCTTCAATGCATATGGTGTGTATGTGTGTGTCAGATATAAACTGCTAAAAGACTTTATATCTGAGGGTTGTTCTGTTTAATCTGTCCAGAGCCTGTTTTCAGAACCGTTATGGAGCAGGTTGTTTTTGCTCATGTGCGCAGTATATAGCGCTGCACAGCTAATCGTACATGGCATCTTAACTTTGCTTTAGTTTCCAGAAAATTTACTGAATGTTGTCGGACTCAAGATGGACAGTAAAAAAGAAAAATACTGGAAAATGTATGCAGTATTTTTGTATACATTGACAAAACCTACAGCTTGATTTGGTAGCAGCATATGCAGGCAAGTTAGGAATTCAACATCAGTATCACAAATTAATGCAATAATGGCATATGGTATGAAATAGCTTCCATACACAATTAGAGAAAATGGAATACAGGAAGCCTTTCCATGTCAAGGCACCCCAAAAACAAGGTCTTGCTCTTGAGGCTCAATAGAAATGTATATATATTAATCTCAGCGGTATTTTCTGGTCTGCAGACTTCAGGACGTCGCTCTCGCACCACCTCTGAATCTTCCACTTACTCTGGCGGAAGAGAGCGGAGCAACTCGTCTGCCAAGCAGGCCTCTCCACCGCCGCCTTCAATTCCTGAACAGCCCCGCAAAGAAGAGGCCAAGAAAGTCAAAAAAGACTCCCCGAAAAAGGTTCATATTCACACAGAATCATTCAGATGTTCTATCGGTGCGCCTAAAGCGTTCACTAGTGATTAGTACAATATCTTTTACACAGACTGGTGGTGGTGGCTGGCTAAACTGGCTCTATAGGAAGGGGAAGAATGAGGCTCACTTGCCAGATGACAAAAACAAATCTGTAAGTTATAGCAGTTATATGTGCATGTCTTATTATAGTGTTCCTCTGTATTCAGTTTCACATTTTTGCATACATATTTATTTACATATGACCAGTACTGATAGAGCACTATGTTTTTTTTTGTCAGATTGTGTGGGATGAAAAAAAGCAGAGATGGGTCGACTTGAATGAGCCTGAAGAGGAGGTCTGTAATGTTGTAAAATTGGTCTACAAGACATAATTGACTGGTCTAAACTGAGAAACTAAAATCTTTATAGCTCAACAAGGTCTGATCTTATGGTTTTCTTATAATCTGTCAGAGTAAGCCCCCTCCACCACCTCCCTCTGGCTTCCCCATGATGCCTCAGATGCCTGGCCCTGGAGGGCCTGCCGCACCACCGAGTGGCGGTCCTCCTGTCAACATGTTCTCCAGGAAGGCAGGTAAGATGAGTGTTAGATGCTGTGGCTTGTGGCTTCACAAACACTATGCTTGACACTGCGTGATACTTTTGACAGTTGAGTTACAAGTTGTGGGAAAATAAAGGAGACACCATACATAATAATTGTCTCAACAAAAGCAGTCAGTCAGCATTCACACACGTTTCTTACCACTCAGATGTGTTTCTTTCTTCTCAGGCACAAGGAGCAGATATGTGGATGTTCTGAACCCAAGCAGAACTGCTAAACCAGGTGGATCAGCCCCTGCTCCTGCAGATATCTTTGCTCCTTTGGCACCAATGGCCATGCCCCCCAGCCTATTTGTGCCTAGTTCAGGTATGTGTTAAAACAAACTGTTACATGATGATTGTAAAATAAACAAGGCACCCCTAATGGTTGTGGACTTTCTTGTTTATTTTGGAAGGAGAAGCTGCAGTACAATTAAGGATTGAAGTAATGAGATCTTTTTCTGTATCCCCCTTGTGTAGCGCCTGATGATCAACAACCTCTAGAGGGCAGTGAAGGAGGAAATCTGGAGCAGAATTCACCAAACGCCAGCGCTGCTCCACAGGTATCTCTTTGTTATTATTAAACAGTTCACATAGTAAGTTTACCATAAAATAAATATAATAATATAAAACTTTTACTTTAAGGAATAATTTAATAATATTAAAAATATATTTTGGCATTCAACATGAAGTACAAAGCCGAACAGCTACTCATCCACATTCTTTTCTGTTGCACTTTCATGAATCTGTTTAGATGTTCACGCCAACGTTGTTACCGCCTGCCCCAGAAGGTCCTTCTGTGCCTGATGGCTCACAGTCCGGAGAGGTAAGACAAATTGTTGCGGTCAACAGCTACTGTATCACGGCACCACTGAATCATGATGCTGAAAACCCTAACAGCCTGTGTGTGTGTGTGTGTGTGTGTGTGTGTGTAGTTTGCTTATTTGTATGAATGTAAGTTAATGTAACAGGGCGTACAAAAGAACATGAGAATGCATGCATGTCAACTTAAAGTCTTTCCCCATAATCATGCTAAATGTGCAGCCTTTGCAGAGGCTAAAATATCTGTTCCATTTGCTCTTATAATCTAATTCTCTCCATGTCTGTTTCTTAAAGAATCATCATTTTCTAACGCTGATTTATTTAAGTTCATTCTGAACTGGTGGATAGTGTAAATATCTAATCCAGTGCATGGGAATTTATTAATATGGGTTTGTCTTTTTGTTGTCTGCTGTTTGTTTCCCCCATGCTGTCTTTAGCTCTCACGTTCTAGCTCAATGAGTTCTTTATCACGCGAAGTGAGTCAGCATTTAAACCAGGTACCTCTAGCTGGGCCTCCAATGGTCCACACTCACCCCTGCCTGCCACCCATCCAGCTCACCACATCACTAGTAACACGCTTCACCATTTGCACCTGAAGCTTCACCGCCCATTCGACCAAGGATGTCTGTCTGCTCCCCTGCCTGCTGTCTCCAGCATTACTAACTTAACTCTGTATCATTGATGATCAATAACCAAAACCAGCGAATGGTCAACAAATTAAAACTAATGCAGTAACTGCAATAAACTTACTTTTTTATAGCCTTGCTAAAAGGATTAACCCTAGTGAGTCTGGGGATCACGTCGCTTTTAATCAAGCGTTTTCTACCAGGTCAAAATTTCAATTTGTCCAACACGTTGGTTTGGACCAGATACCTGCAAAACTAATGACATTCCCATCACCTGCAATTTCTGTTTATCGCTAATTAGAAAATGTTAGCATGATAAACTGAGATTATGAACATAATCTATCACTGCTGACCCTAAGTACAGTCTCATAGAGCCACAGGCAAGGCTGTAGACTCTGTTTTGTGTATACTACAGAAGTGAACCATCTACTTCTCTTGAAAGTTGCTGGGTAACTGAGCCATAGATCAGAGTAAGGCATGCTGGAGACTGTTGCAGGACGACTCGCTTGCTTTTTGTCATGAGACCTCACAGCTTCAATAACCCATAATAAAGCTTGCATAGTTATTAATAAAAAGTGAAACAGTGGTTTGTAATGCTGCCACTCTGTGGATCCAAGTACTCTTCGTCGTTACTTTTGCTTGTGTTCTGTTTTAAAATGTTGCCAAACCATTGTGTGCATCCCCCTCTCTGTCTCTGCCCATAGAGGTAATGGGACAGTAACACTGCACACACTGTAGTAACTCATCTTGTCCTTTGCAGAGTCATCCTGCCCCGGGACCTCCAACCGCTGGCGGTGTCACCTTTTATAACCCTGCACAGTTTGCACAGGTGAGGGTTTTAAAAAGAAAGTTTTAATAGATCTGCAGTTGTAAAATGCCACTCTCATTTGTCTTCCTTTTCACACACACCCCCCCCCCCCCTTTTCCAGACAAGTGCACCATCAGGAGGACACCGCGCTGGTCGTTTGGGTGGTCAGCGCCAGTACCCAGTGTTAAAGTAAACATCAATTTTGCAGAGAGATGGTGCAAACAGACTTGTTGGATAGAGTGATATCCTACCTGGAAGCACATGGACATACTGCTCTCTCATACTGACCCTTTCTATTTTTCCTCACACCTAAGAAGAGCGTAATCACAGTCTCCGTCATGTCAACCTTTTGTCCAACAGCTTAACCACTCGGTCATCTTTCTCTTTGGTTCTAGATTTGTCAATGGTGTAATTTTCACAGGCTCGGTGTTTCCTTTAAGGGCTTTTTCCTGCATCCAAACAGACAGTTGTAAAATGGGTTTTAACAAAGGCTTATCCATGGATGCATTCATACACAAAACTGTCTGTTCATGAAGGCATCATTTAGTGTACAATAAATATGTTGCTCCTCTAAGCTGTCCAGCTTCCCCTCAAACATAACACTGTCCTGTTTTAGTTTTCCCTTTGTGTCTAAAGTCCAAAAGTCCATGTTTGATTGACTGACTGATTGTATGTATGATGGATAGAAAGAAAGTGACAAAAAAAAAAAAAAAAAAAAATCATATTGTGGACTTATATATGCATTTGCTGCTCTCTAGAGTTCCTCTGTCAACTGGAGATTTGTGTGAGAATGAATCGTGTCAATAGTGCATTGTCTGCTGTGTTGCTTTAACCCAGTCGCCCTCCGGTAAAGGATGGATGTTGAAAGACACAAGAAAAGACCCGTAGCTGAAAGTGGAGAACATCTGTATTGTTAGGATGCTGCTTGTTTAATATTTATTTGCCCTCCCTGCCCATCAGCAACTCTCAACTTTAAAGATGTGTCAGGGTCTTTCGTCCAAGTTAGGCTTCGCTTTTTCCTCTGAGAAAGGTGACAATATCACTGAAATGAGGGGTGGTCTTCAGAGTAGCAGGAATTGGGATTAAACTGCATTTTAAATGTTACTAAAAATAAATCTATCCAAATATTTGTATATCAGATTGATTGTATTTATGAGCTGTAGTAATAAAGGTGTGTGTGTGGAAAGCAATTAATTATTAGGTTCATTAGCTTTGAAGAAATTGATTTATGATTCACCAGATATGACGTGGACTCTTGTATTTGCCGCTTCTGCAGACAAATATTTATGTAAATTGTGACATGAGAGCTAATTATACTCTAAATACTTTGTCATTTTCAGTTACTGATGATTTTAATTCAATCATTTATCACCCCAAATGTTTGATTTAATGATTTTGTAGATATCAGGTTATGATTTTAAAAGGTCCCCTTTTGTTTCAGAGAAGCAATTGTTTTTCTCAATGTTTTAGGATTCCTCATGTAAAATTCTTGACATAAAACCGTAAATACAAAAGGTGGAAACGAATTGGTAATAAAGTTATTTTTTGCGCTCTGTAGCACTTTGAAAGATGTCTGTTGGCCTCATTCATTACAGAAATTTGTTTTTTAAAATAAAGACTACCATTAAATTCAATATTAGAACAGTTTGGGAGTTGCAACAAAACCAGTGGAGCTGCAGATGAGAATGAAAATGGCTTCAAAATGATCAATAACAGTATTTAATATTAAAGGCATAATCAAAGCTGTTGTGTGTGGGAGAGGCAGAGGAAGGCAAATTTTACATGGTATTCTAGAGGAAATCCAAGCATGATGAATAAGGCCAGGTAGCGTGGAGCATTTGGATGGCTGAGGGGATTTACAGTTAATTTCTACTTAATATACTGTAAATGCAATCTAAGTGGTCACCATTTTTGTAACCGTTTCAAACCACTAAATAGTAGCCCTAGATTGTGGCTGATGTATTAGCATCGATTCATAGGGGTAACCATCCATTTATCTAAAAGATGATTAATCAGCAATGTTTGAAAAACCCAAAAGGTTGTTTGGGATGAAAAAAATGTTCTGTCTGGGGCAGGAGAAAAAATACTTTTAATCCGTTTCCCAAGTTGCAAGTCTTGTTTCTTATCCAGGTAGCCACTGGCTGCCATCTTCGTTTGGATAGAAAACAGCACAATTTGAGAAAAATTAGATTGCAGAGAATTTACCTTTTGGAGAAACTGATTCTATACCTGTGATTAAAATAAATGAGAGGCACAAACTAGCACTAGTTCGTTAACATTTAGAAACATCTGTTTACTCTGAAAAAATGTATCCACTATTCTGACACTTTACTTGATTTTAAAAGACTTCAGTTAGTGAACAATGGAATGGAAGAAAATTGAGGAAGAAACAAAAATGGAAAATGTAATAAAATTGAGGTGTGAAAAAATTAAATCTAGAAAGACATGACAAAAATCTGTTCATTTTCCTATACTTATGTGTATTGATATGTTACAGTACAACTGTCTTCTCACGAGCAGCTGTCGAGGGTTCCTGGAGATGATTTTGGGAGACTATACCAAAACTCCTCTGACTGTACTTAAGACACAGCAGTGCTTAGAGCTACATGCTAACATTGGCACGCTAACATACTCACAATGCTAATGCTAACATGCTAACATTAAGCATCTATCATGTTTAGCATGCTTACCCTCTTAGTTTAGCGTGTTAGCATGCAATTGCTAATTAGCTAGAACACAAAGTAACTTACAGCGGAGGCCGATAGGATTGTCAATAGTTTCATAGGTATTTATGTATTTAATATAACCAAAGTATCAGACAAACTGAAACTTCAACCTGATGATAGTGTTAGATAAAAATCATCAATGTTATTAGGGGTGGCACATAGATAAGACGCTTGCCTTTGGTGTGGGAGACGTGGGTTCGATTCCACCAATGGGAACACCATTGTGTCCCAATGGGAACACCATTGTGTCCCTGGGCAAGACACTTAACCCCTAATTGCTCCAGAGGTCCCACACCTCCATGACATGTATAGCAATTGTAAGTCGCTTTGGATAAAAGCGTCAGCTAAATGAAGCTAACATGTAATAATAAATAAATAATTGTCAAGGAATCCATCAAGTAGATGTTGAACGTCTGGACAAAATTTCATGGCAGTCCATCCAAATGTTGTTGGCTGTTCTGCTAGTGTGTGAATGTTAGATTCTGTTTGAGCACTTAGGCTTAGTGTATGAATGTGAGTCAATGGTGAATAGTCTAAAAATCACTTTGAGAGTTCAAAAAGACTAGAAAGGTGCTATACAAATATGGAGCATATTCCAGTCTGGACCAGTGATGGGCAGACAGGCCAAATGTGCTTCCTTAGTTTAGATATAATCTGCTGTATTTTGTGTTAGCAAAGGCATTACATCAACTTACAGTTACATCAATATGAGCAGTATGATCAATATTTCAGTACAGAAAATCAAATAAATTGTCATAGCATGACAACACCTAGATAAGCACTTCTTTTGTAGCCTTACATGTAAATCCTCTCTTACAGCCTGCTGTAAACTTTTTCATAAAGGAACAATGATTCTGATGTTTTGTACAATCACATACCAGTGAAGTGAGCACCCGTATTAGGAAGGGGCAATATTCATTTCAGTTAAGAAGAGGCTGACTTGACTCTCATTTACAGTAGATCAAACTTTGACTGTCCACAGTCCACTCAACAATCAGTATAAATCAAAGATAGCTGGTTATGTAATAGGTAACTTGTATTACCATGATCTCCTGTAGTGATGTATAAGCTCTTCCCAGCATTACGTTATCCAAGTTCATTAAAAGTCAGTATGTGTTAAAATATGTATAATGTGTTATTCTGTGCGTAAACTGTTGTTGTCCTCTTCTGTTCAAGTAGAAAGAGTTCATTTTTAAGTGTCCAGTGCTGCTTGTGCTTTCTGAACAGCACCCTCCAGCATTGTGTGGTCACTGAGCAGCTGTTGGAGAGCAGTTGGGTCCATCTCCAGTAGCATACCTGCACAAATAGAGATATATACTGTATATATTAGCCTTATGTTTAGACATTTAATCTTTATCTGCACCTTACAAAGCCTATATACAATAAGAAAAATTATAAACTTACAAAGATATTACATCTAGGAAGATTGAGGATATTTACAGGGAATGCTACTACAGACGGAGTATCAGGTCACCTGTAATATCATTTGCATGACGTGGATCTAGCTCCTCCACCAGTGAGAAGATCTTCTCTCCCAGCCTCTCCGTGTCATCAGTGTCCGACGAGTCACTGATGTCTGTCTCCTCCAGGTTCTGCCTGAAGGGAAGCATCATGAACATCATTTCAAACAAATGGTTTAACTGTAATTTATCAATGAATATTGGTGCTTCTTAAAATATTTTATTTTGTAGATTTAAATAGCAAGTGGCCTGTTAAGTATTGAATGTGTGCCCTTGTATGCAAATGTTTATTCAACAAGCAGTAACAAGTCACATACTCTTTAAGTGTCTTCAGGGCAAAGTTCACCTGCTCTTCCAGCTGTTTTGGATCTGAAAGAAGGTTTATAACTGCCTCTTTGCGCTGCTCCAGAAGCATTCCTGTTAAAAAACAGCAGATCATATTTTAATGTATGACACACTCGTTGTTCATACATTAATCTGCAGAATATAAATTATAACAAGACTAAGAGTCCACAGCCACATTAGCAGCTCTGTGAGGCTGTACTTAGGCACACTGCAATGCTTTGAGCTCAGTGCTAACTTTGGAATGGCAACATGCTGACAAAGACAATGCTAACGTGGTGATGTTTAGCAGGTGTAGTGTTTACCATGTTCACCATCTTTGTTTAAGGTGTTAGCATGCTAAGATTTGCTAAACATAAAAGTACAGCTCAGGCTGATGCTATTTGGTCCTCAAGCAAAGTATCGGACAAATAAAATAAATTTTAACCTGGTGATGGTGCTAGATGAAAAGAGAGATCAGTGAAGTGCTTACAAATATCCAGATGGGAACATGTCATGGCAATTCACTTCAGTTGAAGACATTTCACTCAAAACTATAAATCTCAACCTCACAGTGGTGCTAGAGGAAAAGTCAGAGGATCAGCAGGTCAGTAGGATTCATCCTCTGTTTTAATCAGTAAAGCGGAAAATCAAAACCAATTTTTTATTTTGCCATTTACCAAATCAAATGAGAAATTTGTTTTAGAAAAACAAACGTATGTTGTTATAGAAATCACTCTGAACTTAGCACAGCTGTTACAGTCTAACTGTAACCTTAGCTGCTCAAAAACATTAAGCGTGTGTAAGTTATTAGGTGTTTGTTGAGTCACCGGAGTGGTTGCCTACCTGTGATTTTCTGTGAGTGGCCAGTGTTATAAACATCCACCAGCTCAAACAGCTGCTCCCCCAGAGAGTCAGACGACATGGACACATCATCTTCGTCCTTACATCTTACCTTGCTGCAAAGAGTTGCAGTGACATGAGAATACACATGCCATTTTTAAGAATCTGACATACAGCATAAACATCTTGTTCCTAAAATAACACACTGACCTAAACTTGGCCGTAAATAGCTGATGTTACCTTCATGGGTAAAACTACCTTTCCTCAGACTGTTTAATGGAATAATAATCTCTGTTACATTTAATATGCCCTTCTGCACCTAAATACTCTGCTGGGATTGCATCAGCCTCAGAAATGAGGACCCACATACTGTTTAAGACCAGCCTGTTCAGGATGATGGAGGGAGATCAGGTCTGGCAACCCCCTTCCCATTGCTGTACCTGGGCTCCTGTGCCAGCTGTAGGGCTCTGAGGGCTTTCTCCACGGCTGCGGTCAGCGTGGCCTCGTCCTGCAGCATCTGACTCAGGACGGTACCTGGCAGCTCCAGCACATACCTGGAACACACAGGCAGGCGTGGAAACTTTGGTTTTAATAGGTCATATTTTTAATGTAAGAAAAAAAGTAACAATCTGCCCTGCAGGTCAACTCACCTGTGAGTTTTCCAGCAGTCTCTTTGTGTTTGGGGTAAATCAGATTGTACAGTTCTCACCAAGTGTCTCCAGATCTTCTTCTTCATCCATGTTTGACTACTTACATTAAGACACCGCATGCAGCTGCCATGTTACATCACATCGTAACTTTGTAATGAGCAGTTTTACAGAGGACTTAGACCGCTGACAGCTTTTTGGTTTATAGCTCCCAATCACATCAACATTCAGACAACTGCCACAAAACAGTTCACAACATCTGCGTCCAAAAAAATGCAAATTTTCTCTACAATTATATTTAATCTGTGCTTACCCTCCACATGCAACTACGTTATAATCTAAATTAGGAGGGCCGTTTTTAGGGTGAAAACAGCTGACATTTGGATATAGACATTTTTGACGGCTGTCTGTAAACACGAGGCGCGCATTAATGACGTCGGGCTTTCACAGGGAGCGGTGAGTACATGTTCCTCCGCTGTGCTTGCGGATAAGTAGTACTCCGTAAAAAAACATTCACGTAGGATATAGCGTCATGATACTAATGAAACAACTACAGTGCCGATAATAACGACTCAGCGTGTTTGTTTTAAATGTGCTAAAATGTCGGTTCGATAGTAAATTTTTTATTTAATGTAGTGAGTGGCGCGCAATGATCTGTGACAGAGGATCCGTAAAGAGGTTTCCGCTCTCTCCGGTCCTTTTCCTCCGCTAAAAGGTAACGTGGTCGCCTCGGCAGCTAATAGCCGGTTACTAAAGTTAATTTGTTTTGTGTCCCTACTTGTATTTAGTCTCTGAAATAAATATATTATTGTTGTGTTGCTTGTTGTGTACATCCCATGTGGCAGAAAATGTCTGTGTAGGCTGTAAAAATGTAAAGAATATTTGTGAGCACGTCGCCCACATTAGGCCTCGTCGTGCTCGATCCGTCTTTAGGGCAGAGCAGTGGAGCTAACTCAAGCAAACTGCCCTTCAACGTAACACCAGCTCTGTGTTTTATGGAGATAAAGCTCAAACGTTAAATACACAATGTATTTTGTGTTACAATACTCACAAACCGGCTCGTAATTTCCCCACTCAACCAGTAGCGCTTACGTTAGTTTTTATTAAGAAAATGGTAGCAAACAAATGACGCCTGTCAGTTGCAAGCACTTGGAAATTGCTTTCAGTTGGCTATAGATGTTATTTCAGTAACACTTTCTCCTGTTTGTACAGGTTCAACATGTCGTCCCATTTGCAGTGGATGATCATCAGGAACTGCTCCAGCTTCCTCATCAAGAGGAACGGACAGACCTACAGTACTGTGAGTAGCTCGAGGGGACGTTATATAGAGAACTTAACACTGTCTCTGCTCAGGCCACTTGCCTACCACACCAGACCTCTGTCCCAACTCAACATTACATTGCAAATTTAACCAGAGTTTAAGAATGTAGTGTAATTACACAGTAAAAGTCACAAAATTACTCGTCAAAAAGTCTTAGATTCAAAGACCGTTGTGAGTGTGCTGTTTATGCACAAGACAGTATGGGCCAACAGTCCATTATACAAAGGCAGTGGAGGAGGTGCATTTTGTGAAATGTAATTAATATTTCATCAATAGAAAAACATTTGTATTCTCTTTGAGTCTGAATTGGCAGTGGCATTCAAAAGTCACACTCATTGATTGTACTTTGATTTCTTGCATACCAACAGCAAAATCTATGTACTACTGCAATACAAACTGTAGAAACTTCTCCATGGACACTATAGCTAACAGAATATAACGTAATTGGCCTCGACATTGAAATTAATGCATAATTGTTAATCTTTAGGGTTATCTGAATTAAATATATTTATGTAACAGGAGCCCAACAACCTGAAGTCCAGGAACTCTTTCCGCTTCAATGGTTTGGTGCACAAGAAGACTGTAGGTGTGCAGCCAGCGGCTGACGGCAAGGGAGTCGTTGTTGTTCTGAAGAAGCGTGCAGGTAAATATTTGACACTATTTCTATCTTCAGCCACTTTGTGTCTGTAAAACAAGTGACTTATTGTCTGGAATAAAAACTTACTTTACCTGATGTTCACAGTAGGTCTTTAATTATTTGAATGATATTACTGTCTAAATGTGTATTGCACAAACTTTTTTTCTTTAAGGAAAAATGTACCTGTAATTGTAAAAAGGATTTTTTTTAGCTTTTCTAAGGGACAGTGGCTACTTTCTGTGATGTATTGATGCGTCCTTGAATCAAGCGTACTAACTTCCAATTGATTCAAAGTAGAGTTGCTCATGCCCTGAATTGCAGAAGGGTCAAGAAGCAGAACAAATTGACAGTTTTAGCAGGTTGCAGTCATTAGCAGGAATTTAAATGGTTGTCTGCACTGACTGGATTCATGGAATTAGCTAACATACCCTGAACTATAAGGATAAGAAACATGGGTGCAGGTGAGCACTGCAATTGAAAGAGATACAGCAGGTTTACGTAACTTAAGACCTTTTGCTGTCTCAGGTTATTTATTTATTTTTGGATCATTACAGCTATGTGGTCATATTGGAATTTCTTTTGTTTTCTCATCGCACAGGCCAGCACAAACCTGCAGGCTCGTATGAGAAGATCACTATCAACAAGAACTCCCGCGCCACCCTCAACAGCCTGAGGCACATCATTCGCAAGAACAAGTACAGGAAGGACCTGCGCATGGTGAGCGTAATCTCTGATTTTACACAACAAATTCTCAAATTTACTTACAACATTGGTTTGTATGATGGTTCTTTTTTATTAATACTTTGTATTTTAAAGCTGTCAGGAACACAACTTGAGTCTAATTTGTTTCCCCAGGCTGCCCTTCGTCGTGCCAGTGCCATTCTGAAGAGCCAGAAGCCTGTTGTGGTTAAAAAGAAGCGCACCAGGGCTACCAAGACGGCATAAACTGATACACATGATAAAAAAATAAAAGCTTTTTGTTTGGAAAAAACACCTCATAGTTCTGAGTCTTTAATTTCACCAGGATCCTGATTACATATCTGACAACACTCATTTGGTAGGTAATCAATCAAGTTATTCCCAAGTATTTGTAATTGCATAGAGAAGATGCTGAATTAGTACATTTTGTGGTCCATTTAAGAAAATGATCGATTCAATGGAACCTGAAGATTTTTCCTCCCTCAAGCTTGATTGGAACATTAGAACAGGTCTTAACTGCCTGATAAGCAGTACAACTTAATATAGAACATGTTGTATGGCAAGTGTCACTGATATAGTAGCAGTATACTATAATATTACTAATTTCAGAGCACCAAACATCCCAAAAGCTGAAGTAAGTAGTCCAGCTGTTGTGTACAATTCCTTGCAGTACAACATTTAAAGTGTAGCACGTTCTCAATCTCAAACGATGTAATCCATTGACCACATTTAGCAAGATCCTTGTAATACAGATGCACATTAAGACATACAATTACCTTATTTCTTTTGGTTTGTTTTCTTTTGGCTTTTTAGTAATCTGATTCTGTTTCAACACCGTTTTGGGGTGTTGAAATAAGCCATAAAGTGTTTTCTACAATATAAAAAATCACTGACCGTGACGGATAAAGGATGTTGATCACCATGTAAGTTACCATTGGCTATTAAGCCGTTTCTCTGTTATGCCATAACTTGCTATTATGCATATATCTTAAACTGTCAACAATAGGCCTAACTGAGACCCATGCGAGCTACCTTGTAACGTGATGAAAGTGAGGATTTATGTTGCACCCTGTAGCCTCACGTTATGTTTTGCCAGCCTTCAGCAATATCATTAATTGATTTTACTTCAGTCACAGATGCTGACATATTTAGTGACTGGTACCTCATCTGCCTTTTTGCTATCTTGGTAATGAAGTAATATTTTCCACTGTGTTAAGTCCATCTTTAAGACTGCCTGCATTACAACAACACGGGGCGCAGTGTCAAAGATGCGCTTTTTGTAGTCCATCTTCAGAACATTGTAGTTTCGTCACGGCAGTAACATCTGCCGTCGCTTAGAAAAGCGCACGTGGATTCTCTGAGCCCCGCGGTCCTCTTTTCCTAAGTCCTTATGGATTCTCCTTCACATCTTTCCTTGACCTCATGACGTTTTCCATCGAGGTCAAGGAAAGGAGGTTCTGGTGACTCTTAGGATGGAGCCCTCGCTTTAGTTCGTCCTGTTGACCTCAGCGCCCAGATGTCCCACTGATGATGTGCGTCCTGTAGCCTACTACATGTGACAGAAATGAGCTACAACTAATCAAACACCAGGAGTATTGATTATCTATGCACCCATTTGGCACAATACTTTGTTTTTGGACTGGATTTTATATTAATTCCTGAAGAACTGAACAATTTGTTTACACAGCATCTGTTCCAAGCATACCATTGTCATTTGAAGTAGATTATACTGAAGCAAACAGGGCCCATGTTGCTTTGGTCACTGTGAACACTGATGTGGAAACATTGGATAGATTTTAAAGCAGCCCACTGGCAGCTTTCCACCCATGGCTTTGGAAAGAAATACACTGTCACCTCCCCTTGAGTTAAAGCTGACAACGTACACTGCACCAATCATTTCTGCAGCGAAACGCATCTCATTTACACAGGATTTGGACTTACCCATGAGAGGGATTTTTGTTTTTGAAGATGTGACAGAAGCTGTGTGCTGTGGTCGCTATGAGGGGACTAAGGTCAGTCCTTTTCTTCATGCCCCTGGCTCTGCTGGTCCTGCAAAGTCGAAGCTTTGAACTACAGGATACAATTCATGCACTGATAGAGGAGAATATCCACCTTCATGACCAGCTGGAGAACCTCACCCAAGCCCTCAGGGAACTCAAACGGATGCTCTGGCATCACTCAAATGGTACTCTAAATCCTCTACCATTTAAATATACAGAACAAATACAGATAGTAACCAAAGAGTAAAAAAAAAGTAGGCTACCTGCGCTTGTTATTTAATTGAAAAATAGTTACAGTGGAAAGTTATTAAGAGGTGTAATCTTTTTCTACTTCTGCAATACATTTTTGGGTATTTATTCTTTAAAAGGTTCAATCCACACTTGTAATGGGAAAAAATTATTTCAGATTTTTGAAAAGAGTCACACTAGTCTTTTAGCACAGCTTTATATATATTTATTTATATGCTACTCTGCATTTCACTACACATAATACTTGAATGAAACCTTTGAATTTAATTGATGAACAACAATACATTTTTTTGTATTAGTTTCTGGTTCCACAGAATTTAATCTCAAGATACAGGATGTACAATACATGCCCTCTACTCCATTGTGGGACTACTATTGAAATTTATATTAGTTTTATGAAATGTTGCCCCAAGGTCAACACAGCAGTCTGCTCTCTCCTTCTCATTTCCTGTTTGTGTCTGTTTTCTCTTAATCCTTTCCTCGCTGTCTTTATTCATTCATTGTTCTCACGCAGCTTCCTCTCTTTTGTTGTTTGACCTCACCCAGAAGACTGAAATAATTATTCATGATTATGGTCAATTATTTCCTATGCATTAGTGTTATTGGCAGATATTGCAATACACTTGCATATCCCCATCTTGACACAGCTGATCTGTGTGTTTAATACAGACCCAGGTCATCATGAGCACCACGAACATCACGATGAGGACGTCCAGCATCTGTGGGACGAATGGTCAGAACACGGTTCGTATCATGACTAAAGCATTTCAGAGAATTCAGAGGTCAGGTAGCAGATGTGAAAAGCCTCCAGGAGATTCACTGCAGTGAGCAAGTGCAAGTTGTGGCAGAGCCCATACCATTAGTTGGCATTGATTTCACGGCCATGTAGGCAGCAGTTAGACTTCTGGGTCATGTAAGCACCAGAAGTGTTTTGTTAATCAACTCTGCCATACATCTGCCTTCTAGCAGCATGATATTTGTCGCACACACAAGTAATAGGTTAATGGTAAATACTCCCTGCATGAGATGATGTGACAGTTTTTTTCCCTTTCTGGCAGGCATCAGTGCAGAAACCCATCTCCTGTTGGAACATGCATTTTGTGGCTCAGCTGCTCCCCTCCATGAAGAAACAACCCTCCTGCTGCTGGCATTAGTCTGTCTCACCCTGCTGCTGATGAGCTATTTGTAGGCTACGTTAGCCTGGTGTCCACTGAAAACGTGACTACACAGAACATTAGCTGTTAGTCCATGTCGCTCAGTGTTTCATACAAAGTAAAGTTAACATCCTGTGGCCAGTGGGGATAAGTGCAAACAATACTTTGTCATTTAAAAATAAAATGAATAGTGAGTTTTGGTTGCAGAGATTAGCTCCAGTCCTGGCTATTCCTGTTCAGAGTGATTATTGAGTGGACAGGATTGGATGAGTTGACCTATCTTCAGTCAGTGTGCTGGATAATCACCTCTGGGGAACTTACTGAACTGGAAAGAAGCCTGCTGATGCTGGTGTATCATCACAGAGGAAGCTGATTTATGGCAGGTTTAACCTGGTGACTCATCTTATTACTTTTTATTAATACCAATTTGTTTTTTCAGTTTCATTTGTCAGTTTCTTGTTTAGGAGTTATACCAGAAACCACATGATTACACTGAATACTCAACTTTTGGCTTCTCAGTGTACCAAAAATGTGATTTCACTACTACGTGAACTCCAAATGTCAAGATGTTACCAAATAATAAATAATCCTACTTTTACTATAATTCCCCAAGTGATTAAGACTACTTATTTCATGAGTATAGACCTTTTTTTCCCAGCAGACATTATGACATTATGTCATGGCAGGAAAAGCACAGGTGAAACTAATAACATTAATGATGGATTTGTTCCAGTATTTAATAACATTAATTACACCCATGTCTGATCAAAAAGTCAGCTCTTAAAAAGGTCCAAAATATATAAATAGCCCATGTATACACACTAGTATCAGCATCTGAGCTGATCTTTGAAAACAATAAATGCCTACTAATGGGATGAACCAATGTGTAAAACCTTTGATTACTAAAATGTTGTTCAACTTTGACCAACTGAATGAAAAATGATTATTAAAGTAGCATTTGTTTACTTTTTTTGGCCGCTGAGGGACAGCAGAAGCTGTAAACACAACGCTGACAATTATCACCTTATAATGTTGTTATGGTAAATGTGTTGGCCAAACGTTGTATTTACACATCCAGCACCTTCAGTGTTGTACAGTTGTGATTCTGTCCACCCAACAAATACCAATAATCAATCCTTTCTTAGCTCTGCTTTGGTCTCCAGCAACTCCTGAGGGAAACACCTGTCTCTTTAGCAGCTAAATGTTTTACATTGTGACTTGACATTGCAGAAAAAGCACAGGTGGAACAAATAACATTAGTGATGGCTTTGTTAATAACATCACACCCATGTTTGACAAGTCAAAATGTCTGCTTTGAAAAGGGTAAATTATATATATATATATATATATACATACACACACACACACACACACACACACGTATTCATCTGAACTGATCTGTGAATACAATAATGTTCACCAGCCTTTTCTGCCGTTTGGTGCTGAGCAGGGAGTATAAAATGAATTTATCAGAGCTTTTTTCCAAAAAAACACTCAGTTGGGAACAAGGTTGATGAGTGTGAAGAAGGATTTTGGGTTGGAGAACCAAAACAATGAGCTTAAAAAGCCTAAATTCTCTGTGGTGCTGGAGGGAACTGCAGAGCAGAGTAACAATTGTCTGTGGGTTTGTTACTCCAAGTGACTCTTTTCATTTCACTCTTAGTCAATCAATCCACCTTTGGTATAAACACATTGAGTAGGGCAACATTCCTGAGCTCTTTTTTGTTTTAGACTCTTCATCCCTACCTTGAACAAATATGACAAATTAAAATACAGCAAGCAATGAGTCCAAACGTTTGTTTATTGTTCCCACGATTTCAAATGGTACAGCACATATAAAAGTTATAAAATTAACTAAAAGTCAGTTTGGGCTGGAGGCTTCGTATTCTACAGATGAAACACACTTAATACAATGAAGATGCACATGAAACAAACAGGAAAATGTGTTTTAACACAAAGAATAAATAGTTGACAGTCATAGCTCAAACAAAACATTTAACCTACCCCTACATTAGTCTCACTGTGTATAACAACAGGTCCTCGATATTCATAATGGCTAGAATGTACTCTGATTAAACATAACTCTTGTTTACCATGTCATGACAAAACTCACTGGGTCGCGATGTTTTGTGTGCATTTACTATTGGCTTCAATGCTGGTTGTATGTTACTGTGTGAGTAGCAACATGGTTATCCTGGCTCAGTTCGTCATCACTACGGGGTCCCACGTACAGAAAAGTGATCTATAGTCCATGCAGACTGTGTATGAATGTTTCCCAAACATATAATGCATGTTAGATATTATGGCTCTAGTCTATATCAAGGTCTGAGTCCTCATCACTGACAGTGTTCTGTATGATGGCTCCATTGCGAACGGTCTTCGGCACGATGGGGGGCTTGTCAGGTAGCAGGCCGTACTCCTGCAGCAGGGCCTCCAGGTCTACAGCAAAGAAGTCTTCCCCGAGCTGGTCTGTGACCCGCACGAAGTTGCCGATCAGGTCCCCTCCTTTGTAAACGAGCAGAGCTGGCAGAGCACTGTCTCTGAACAGTGCGCTGGTGCTGATGGCCGAGCTGCGTACGCTGCAGAACTTGATCAGCGGGTATTCCTGAGCGAGACACAGCAGGCTGCCACTCATGGCCTCACAGCCCGGGACATCCGGCTCGTAGATGTGGATCATGACCAGCGTGCTTTTGTCCTCCTTGTCCAAAGCCTCCAGGAAGTCCTCTCCGGTATTAAGCTCATAGACCTGCGCAAAGCGTTTGCCGCGGCAGAGCTGGCGCCGCATCTCTTCAATACGCTGCATTCGGTAATGCTGGAGGAAGTCTTCATCATCCTCTTCTTCCTGGAGCATACTGTACTCCTGCATGGTCATCTGTGGGGTAGACAAAGAGGAAAACATATCCAGTTAGTTAAAGGAACAGTTGGAGATTTTGGGATATATGCCTTCTTGCCAAAAGTTAGATCAGAGGATTGATGCCCCTCTCATGTTTCTAGGGTAAATATACAACCTAGTTAGCTTAGCTTAGCACAGAGACTGGAAATGGGGGGAAACAGCTAGCCTGGTTCTGTCCAATGTTAACAAAATCCACTTTCCAAGAGATCTAAAGCTCACTAATTAACACAATATATCTTGTTTGTGTAACCCATACAAAATTCTAGGTGAAAAAAGGTCAACTCGCTGAATTACAGATGTTATGTGCTGAACATTTTCCTGGCCAGGAGCAGTTGCCAGTCAAGCAACGGAGACTCCAGGAATGTGCTGGTCACAAGAAATAGTCCAATACATACACTAAAAATATAGCAAATTGTCATTTTACACGAAAATTCACAATGTCAAAATTGTCCTTTTAAAAGAGTGGCTGCTTATTTAGAGATGCTCGGATTAATGAACACTTTTTTTTCCTGGATTGTAAGATTGCTGATCTCTAAATTGGCCAATTATAACTATGACAGGGATGATCTTGCTTCTCAGGACATGGGATGTGTGTATATGTCAAATTGTTGAAAGGCATTAATGCGCAGTGAATAGTGTGTAACTAAATTCACTAATCCATAATTAGTGTCCAAAAATAGAGGATGACAGCGCAGGGACTGTGTTAATCAGGTTGTATTTAGATTTCTCCCACAGCAACTGTTCCCTTAAGCCTAGTTCACACTACACAATTTTTAGCCCGATTTGCCAGTCGGGGAGCTCAGCGACCGTCTGTGATTCTCTCTGTAGCTCAGACGATCCCTGCTACCTGTGTGTTTTTGTCTTTATAATCACCATCTTTATAATAACAAACAACAGCTGTTTCGTGTGTATGTTCGCGTCATTTCCCGTTTCACATGTTTTTTGTTTTTTTTTTTAAACGTGGTTTGGGGACCAGCGTCGGGTGACACCGCCACTTTCAGCTCGCGTAGTGTGTGACCCCCTGTCACCGATCAGTCACATAGTGTGAACAGCATGGCCATTGGCCAGTGCCGAAAGTCTGTAGCAACTGTGGCAACCATGCACGGCCAGAATGTCGTAAGGAACAGGAAGTGTAAGCCACAACTATTTCTTTCCCCATGTATGCATTTTGTCCCAATCCTACTTACTTTGCCTTTGATTTTGTCCTGCAACTCTTTTTGTTTGTCTTTGTCTTTTTCCATGTCGAGCTCAGAGCGGCAGCTCATCGACAGCTTCTTGATCAGTCTTTCCATCTCTTTCTTCTGCTCTTGTTTCTGCTCCACCTCCAGCTGCTTGTACTTCCTCCAGTCATTGATGACACCCTTTGGTCCTAAGAAAGAGTAGCCAATTTTATTGGTCATCAGGGTGACAACTGTAAATATCTGATTAAATATAAATGACAAAGTGATGATCACATGTTACTCAAGAATTTTATACTAACCAAAGATTTTAACCATTACCAGTGTGTTCAAGAACTAGAGAGCTTGTCAAGAATTATGTGTAGCATGGCCACTTAATTCATACACAAAATGAAGCACAGTGCTTTATTGGGACTTTTTGGTATGTGTGTGTGCTTGTATAAGCACCTGTGTTGACAGCACTCCCATCGGGGCTGTAGTCTATTTCAGGCTCAGTGACGCTTGCGTCCCGGATGGTCTTCTTCTCCCCATCTTCGTCTTCGTTGTCGCTGCCTTCGTCCTCGCTGCTGCTGTAGTAGTACTGCAACTTCTCTCCCAGGATCTTGTCATCCAGAGTCGTCATGATTACGGCTCACCTGAGAGACACCATGGTTATTAATGTGTTAATGATAGGGCACAGATGTTACTCACAACTTTGTCCAGACTCAACGCTAAGCCTAATGCTAAGCTTAATTCTTTCATAAAAGATGATATCTTTGTGTTTCTGTTTATTAACATGACTGAGAGCTCATCCTTTTGTACTTTAGTACCACATGCAGAGGAGAGTCTATGTATTAAGCAACATCAAATTCAGACTAAGCACACAATCCTCCAATTTGACTAATAATTTGCATGAGCATTGTAGAGGACAGTGAGACAATTCTGGCATTTGGTTCATCTTTAAATCCTCATAGATAAAAACAGTTTAGTCTCATAGGAGTCTATCTGAGCACATTAGTCAGTGGAGCATAATAATCCTGACTGAAAGTCATCCAAGCTGTCATAGGTCGGATGGAAAGGGCTTTTCAAAAATAGGACATCCACACTATTCATAGCTTATACAAAGTGTGTCAATTGACAAAACATGGGCTGAGAAGCCTATAATGATGCACTGAGCAGTATGTAAGCCAACTCATATGGACAGATGGAGATACAAGGAGGCAGACACCCTCCATAAATCCCTCTCACTTTTGACAGTGGTCAGGCAGCAAAATGGAAGCTAAAAGCATGCCTAACTGTGGCGTAATGTTACAGCTCTTTTGTTTGATTGGATCTGCCATTTGGCGACAATAACGTTACAAAACATATTGCTGCCGTTGAATATATCACAGTTAATGTCTCAAATACATCTAAACAGTAAGGAGCGAAGGCTTACAGCCAATACCTAAGATGTCTGAGAAACACATCAGCCGAGGTGACAGCTACGATAGCCAACCCAGCTAATGTTACTCATCGTGTCAACCGGTATTGTTACTTCCTAAGTATCTCACGTTACACGCTACTGGAGGGAGGATAAGGACAATCCAATTAGCTTGTTTATTAAGTAGGGCACGGGGCGTACCAGTAGGAAATGCTAGCGTTTGTGAAAGTGAGCTAGCTGGGTTAGCACTAGCCAACTGAGCTAGCTTTTCTTACACTGATTTCCTGTGACAATCAGTAAGGTAAACATTAGTTAGCCACAAACCGAGAAAATGTAAAATTTACAGCTATAAAAAAGCATAAGAAATATCCATTAATTTTACTCTTACCTTGATTATGTGACCAGCTAACGGTAGTAAGTGATCACCAGCTCCCTCTGCTCACTTTAGGCTAATCTGCTAGTTTAGCTTCCACAGGCCACGCCCCCGGAGTGTGATGCCTTCAAGGTCCACGGAGATGTTGTAATTATGGAATATAGTGTACATACTGTGATATGTGACGCATTCTGGGATATGCGTCAATATTTGTTGCAACATTGTAAACACAAATATTGCCCCAAATGTACTACTACTGAATAACTCCACACCACAGTCACTCAAAATTATTTTACATAGTTACATAGTTCATTCTGGCGTTATTGACATCGAAATTTGTATTTCAAAGTTTTTTGTCTGATGTTCTGAAATGATCTTACTGTAAATGTGGACTTTACTGAGGCTCATAAAGTCAAAACGATACCATGGTTCATCCAACTGACGTGGAAAATGTGGGAAGATGCTGGAAGCGTTATAATCAGACAATAGTTCCTACCTTCACAACTAGAGGGCAATATGACTATTGTACATGACACATACTACATACAGCAGGTTTTCTTTCTTATGTCTGAGACTGTGGGCCTCCTCTCAGACAAAGCATGGAAAAAGGCGCCCCTTAAAAGCCCCCTTAATTTACTTGCTTAGTTTCGCTCAATTCCTGGATACCTGTGGGAACATTATCATGTTATGATTGTAATTTGATCCCATAAGACACTCAACAACACAACTTCAGACTACACAAAATACATAATAAGGTCTGTCTTAAGGCATTTATTAGTTTTTGACTCTGGGAAAGACAGTAAACTTCTCACAAAACGTCATACCAATAATTGAATATTGGTTCACTCTCCCTTTTGTTAAGGCAAATCACTACAGACAGTTAGCACACATTTAAGGCCAAATCTAGTCAAAATGTGAATTCTGACATAACTGACATGAATAATCTCATACATATCCAAATATACCTAAATGTTCTAGGAGGTAATCATGCTTTGGTTTAATGTGTTTTTGAACCATGCTGTACATCCTGCTAACTTCCACTGAATCACTACACAGTCTCAAGCCAAAAGAAACACTGGATTGGGTAGACGATGAGCAGTGCGTGTGAGGGGAAGTGGGCATAGACAATCACGAGAGAACAATGGGTAGTCAAAAACATTATTTTAATTACTGGAAATTTAAATGATTTGACAATAATCCATGTTGTGTCTAAAATTTTATTTCAATGAATGGTTATTTGCATCGTCATCATTTCTTTTAAAATAAAGCTACAGACAGTATACTTTTATTACTGGAGAGTGTGAACATGTATTTTGATGGTATTTCATTCTTTAGGCACAAAGCATTTAACAAAAATCACACGTTTAAGCCTTCAATGTTTTGAGCCTGTGTGACTTTCCAGTGCTCTTTAAACAAGCATTACTGTATGTTCTCCACACAAACATCACAACACTTTTGTTGTTTGTTTTTTTTAGCAGCCACCTCTTTTACCTTCATATAGGGATCTCAAACCATAAACTCCCAGTGTTTGCAAAGGGTCATAGCTCATCAGTCTTTACTTTACTGTCAACATTCCCTCTTTGCGATCGCTCCTCTGTTGGTACTTTAAACGCCACGTAAGGACACGTCCTGGTGTTCAGACAGACCAGCTTCTTCAGTGTGGCAGAGTTCACTATGTCAAAGCCGACTTTGCCTCCAAAGGTGCTGGGCTTCCAGTAATCTGGAGAACATATAGGGTTTCCCATGAGGCCTTTAAGGGAGAAGGGGGCACCCATCTCCACCATGCTCTCTCCAAATATGGACCCCGGTCGTGTTTCCTCCAACATCAAACCAGGATAAAATTCAACAGCATCAATGTCACCGTAGAACTCTTCAAGCTCGCGGGCTATCTCCTCGTTACCTGAAAATGGTAACCACAAGAATTGCAGTTAATAAAAATTCAGCTGATCATTTATGAGAATTATAATAACTTTGGTGACTTCCTGACTTTTCCACGTGAGCCATCATTACGTTAAAAAATGGCTATTTGTCCAATAGTTTGGTTTATGACCAAAGAGCTGCAAAACTAATTCCCATCAGCCTCCAAGAATGTATGTTCAGCTGCTCTTATGGACTTGTAAAAGTCGTAAATCACATGGTTTGAAGGTTGCACTTCGTGTTGTGTGGTCTGTACACAGAACAAGTTTTTCTTACTAGTGAACTGTCTGAACGATGTGTATGGCTTAAGGTTAAAGCGCTTCCTGTACTCGTTGAAGGGCTGCAAGCGGAGTTGGCGGGACTCCTTGATGGTGCTCACAGCCACTTTGGTCACCACAGCATTGATGTTATGGCCACCACCAATCTGTAGGACAAAGGTTTGAGAATTAAATGAATCATTTAAAATAAGAAATCTTGAATATGATATATTTTGTTTATTTAGACTGATTTTAATTCCAGGGGAATATTTAAATGTTCAATATGAAACATCCATCAGATTTAATACATTGCCCATGTTATTTTCTGGTTGCCCATCACACACTATTAGAATCAGTTTAGCTAAATTACGCTAAATTCAATTTGTTATGTATTATGGTATGTATTTTCGTTCCACATCACAGTGTTGAATTATCCTTAAAGTATTTTATTATCATAAAGCACTTTGGTCATGTGGATGTGCTGCTGGGTTGTATATGCTTACATGTGAAGTTTCAAGAGTGTACACTGATGTAGGGTAGTAAATGCAATGATCCATGTAAAGACAGTAACTATTAAACATTCATTCTTTTTCCAGCCAGTACATAAATGTATGTATGTGGCAAAAAGGGAACCCAAAAACAATATTATTATTTGTTTCTGGTTAGCGTAAAAATCATTTTTGTAGCTTTGACTGCTATAGTCTTCCCTTTATTAAAAGGTCAACTTTGTGATAACAATCCCCACCAACTTCAGTTAATCATACAACAGTACAAACACATTAGTGACCCTCAGTTATCAGCAGGATATACACCCAGCAAAACAGGAACACAATAAGAAAGAAGAAAACTTTACATGCATATCTATAGCAAGCAATACAGTACATTATATGCCATAGTTATAACTAACAAAGAGTCAGTTTTCAAAAAACAATGGAATTGATGATTCTTTGCATATTTATTATGTTACATTGTCTTGTTTGTTACCTGGCCAGCAGGTTGCCGAGAGAAGGCATCCACCAGCTTCTCAATGCCGTATCGTGTGAGAACAGAAGTGTTGAAGATGAACTGTGTGTATGACAGTTCATCTCCATTAATATGGAAGCTGTCAGGCATCAAGGGGTGCCAGTGGTAGAGCTGGCTGAACTCCAGAGAGATACGGTTCGAATACTGGAATTGGGAGTTATACAGCAGGGTGGGATCAAACTTCAACTGCAGCAGGTATCCACTGAGGTGCTGCACATACTCCTCTATCACTATTTTTATAGTCTCACCTGAGAGAAACATGCAGAGACACATAGAGGGAGAGCAGACAGGTTCAAATTAAACAACCCACCTGAGTCATGACTGAACAGGTTCACACAAGTTATCTCAAATAACTGAATAATATTATCATCAATGAGCTTATGTGTAAGTGTGCTGACACTAAAAAAACGTCAAGTAGACCAGCCCTAGACTAACACATTTAAAAAAAAAAAAAAAAAAAAAAAAATATATATATATATATATAAATATATAAAGGAATAGTTTGATTTTATCTATCTAAATGTTAAGCTATAGCCAGCTGCCGGTTAACTTATCTTCGAATAAAGACTGAAAACAGGCAGAAACTACGGAAGCCCAAAGCAGCCATCGATTCATATCTTTATTTTACTCCGTTTTCCCTTGATAACGGGATAATTATCTTGTGATCTCGAGATAACATCTGTTGTTTTCTCGTGATAACGGAATCATTTTTATCAGTTTAACACAGGGGTTGGCAAGAACGTTTCTTAATGGTAATTTCAAGGCGTCACTGTAGTGACACTAAAATGTAGTCTCAAGATTGTGAGTTTGATCCTCAGAGAAGGCTAACTTTCTAAAAAAATCTCTTCAACAAAGTTGTTTTGAAGATGATTGATTCACATGCTCACAATTAATCACATACTGAAGTGTGCGAATCCCGACGATTGGTTCAAATTCATCAACCTATAGACTTTTCATTTCCCCATCATTCCCAGGCAGAGGAAATTCATCCACTTCTCATTCAGGGGAATCCATTTAACGACACATTTCCAGGAAATATGTGATTGGATTCCCCTGAATCTCTTCATAACAACTTTGTTGAAGAGAATGATTAAAAAACACACAAAAGAAGAATAAAAAACTTTACAGAGAGAAAGAGTCAAACCCACAAAATTTGGTTTACAAGCCCTGCGCTCTACCAATTGAGCTAAATTCTGATTCAGCAAATTAACATGAAAATTATCATAAAAAAACGCACCTGCCGACCCCTGTATTCATCTACGGTTCGTTATCTCGAGATCATGAGAAAACAACAGTCGTTATCTTGAGATTATGAGATAATTATCTCGTTTCATGGGAAAACGGAGTTAAATAAAAATATGAATCGATGGCCGCTTAGGGCCTCCGTAAGAAACAGCCACGAACACTTCACATCTTGTTTGTTTAAACAATATAACAACCAAAGTGTAAAACGACTATTTGTGTCGGACGATCTCTTGGCGGCTCCTGTAGAACGGTCGTCAATATGCAATAATATGCAAAGAAACCGGCAGATTAATAATTAGGTTTAGGTTAATCAGATTAATAAAATTAATAAAAATTGAAAAAATATGTGTGTTTGGCCAAGAAATAGTCCAGCACAGAATCTCCTGTAAAACCACAAATTGTTGTTTTTACACATAGTAAGAAACAAAAGCTAAAGTTGCGTGTGCAAAATGGGAGTCCTCTCTCCACCAGTCAGATTCATTCATACATAGGGAGCAGCATATCATGTATCAGGTCATGATTGCTGCTAACTGCTGTTAGCTAGCTGTGTAGACGGCTTTGACATAACGTCAGAATGGTTATGTCTTCACATTCTCCTGATAAGTTTAACGTTAGTTAATCTTTAGAATGTTTTAAAGTAAAATTCTGTCCAAATCTCCCACATTGTACCTTTAACCAAGAGAGATATAATGTGTTAATTAATGCACTTTAGAGGTGGTTTGTGGAATTTGTTACATATGCACTGAGGGCAGGCTAGCTGGTTTTATTCCTGTTGATTGTAGCCTCGCATACAGTGAAGTGGCAGTAAATCTTCTCATCAAACTCTTAGCAAGAAAATTAGTTTCCCAAAATGTTGAACAATTTTGCAAAACTGTTTTCAGCTCACCAATGATGATGAAGCGTGTGGTCTGGAATAGCTGTTCATCATCCCAGGTGGGATGCTCTGCCTTCAGAATGTCACATACTCTGTTATGCTCCCTCAGCCACAGTGTGGCATACATTCCCAAACCAGGGAGGAGTCCAAACACTTCCTGACCGATAGCCATCTGATTCTCTGGAGGGATCCCAGGGGGGTAGCTCATCCTAATGGGTGCATCAGCTACAGAGGGAGGGTACATCTCGCCGTCAATTAACTGATGGGAAAACAATAAGTAATGATTTTACATTACAACTCAAAGCAAAATCTGCCTTTCCAAACCCTCTCCACTGTATCTGACAGTATAGTGTACTCCATATTCCTGCAACAATATGTCATGTTAAAAAGTATTTAGTAAAATGACAGCTATGACAATTGGCAAATGCTTCTCAGAATTAATACTTAAGGCGACATCATCAGATTAAATAAAACAATAAAATATCGACCATGCCAGATAGGTCTGATAAGCTTGTTTGATTAATGAACAATATTGTTTCACTCTTGATGAACATGTTGAGGTAAGTCTTTGAGCACATGTTTTCTCTATTCAAAGATTTGATTATATTACCTGATACTTGAGTTTTCCGTCTTTGTGAAGTCTGAGTTGGAGCTGACGTTTTAGGCTGTCTCCATAAATGTGCCCTGCATCCACCTGCATGCGTCCCAGGAAGAGACAAAACATTTAATTGAAAAATGGGAGTAAATAAATAAATGCAAGGCCAAATATCAGTTGGTGACATTAGGATTAAGACAACGCAGGGCTGTCAGTATATTGTCCTTTCTAATTTCAGAATACATCCAGTTTGTTTGGCTGTGGTGTAAACTGATACACTGGTTGCTCCTCTCTTGTATTTCTGACAAAGTGAGCAGGACTGAGTTACAAATTTAAGGGGGCTGCTTTAAGCCTGTCACTTTCTTACCTCTCTAACAGAACCGTCACTGTTGTATTAACAGATTCATGTTCCTCTGTAGGTCCAGTAAAAGGGTGCATTCTCGCCCCACTGTTGTTTATAATTTACATGTTTCCCTTCAGTCAGGTGTTACAAACCACGTTTCTATTAGGTCAGTTCTGTCTGCAGCTGAATTACATAAAGTGATTATTTAATCTTGTTTGTTTTTTTTTACTTTGTTTTTACACACCCCCTTCCCCCCTTGGAAATTAATCTGTAACTGTTAGTGCTCTGGAGTGCTATTCAAATCAAGTTTATTATTATCAAATAGACAAAATCTCTAAATGCACTAACCCCATGCGCTAGAGCCTTAGTGTAGCCCAGACCCATGCGATTGTAGGTCTTAAAGAACTGGTGGGTGAAGTGCTGTGCAAAGAAGGCGAACATGAGGTTGGAGCCCTGGGGGTCGGGTCTGAACTTCCTTCTCTTTAGCAACCTCTCAACCAGCAGCTCAGGGTCAGGCAGCCCAGTCTTGCCTGAACAGAAACACCACAGCGTCAAACACAGCACAGGGCAAAACACAGATACACCACACCTCTAGTCATAATACTAAAATAGTGTGTCTGTAAAAACAGTCCTGATACAGTTAACACATCACACTGCACTTCTGAACCATCCAAGGTCAATAATCTGCATGCATGTTGCTGTGGTCAGAGGTTAAGCTTCAACTGAAAAAACACTGAGCAAAAGACATGTTCTGTATTATATATTATTGATACTGTCACACATTTGCATCTCATAATGTATTATAATATCAAATTAATGCAGTGGTGGAAGGTAACAACAGTAAATTTACTATTATTTAACTGTTATCATTTATTTTATCACTACCTAATCATATACAACATAGTTAAGCTTCCTCCTTCCTGCAATTATCACTTTTCTCCAATCTAAGTTTTGTAATACATGGATTTGAATCAGGGGCTATCTGACCAAAGAGAAAGTAAACATGATAATGCATCTGACCAGACGTTAGATGCAAACTTTCTGTAGTTGACAGTGTTCAATACTCAGTGCTATGGGCACATTTCAGTTGCTCCCAAAAAAGTACGGGCGTTCAATACTCAGCCCGATAAATAGGAAACATCACTCCACAAACAGAGCTCTAAATTTAAACTTGCATTAGCCAAAATGATTTTTGTCTACTTGGAGGCAGCACAACAAGTTATTGGTTACCAATATCCATCCAGCAGATACAGAGCAACATTTTCCACCTCCTCCATCTTCAACTCCTGAGGCTAATATCTGGCTCCTTAGCTTCAAATGTTCCACTCTGTTCTCCAGCTAGCTAACTTTGTCTCAGTGCCTGAGTCCAGTGAGATTATCAAAGCTTTTTCACAGAAAACAGGGTTGATGAGACCAGTGAGAGTGAACACTGAGCAGAAAGATGCTAAAACATGCTTCTTAAAGCTGAGTGGAGCTGAAGAGTTTGGTGCTAAATCTCTGTGAGTGTGTCCCTACAAGTGAGACCTTTCACATTACACTATAAAATATTGATTTATGCGGCTTTAAACTTATTGTAAATGCGTGGCTAACCTTTGACCCCCAGAGGTGTAGGGCAGTCCTCTGGAACTGGGGGCAGAATCCGAGTGTAGTAGCTCAGATTACTGTAGGATTCCCAGCTGAGATAGCCATATTTTGAGTTGTAGGTTGGAGGACTGGGTATTAAGTTGGACCTAACTGTCATTGAAAAAAGAGAAAAAAAAGTTATTAGATACATAAAATATGTAACAGCCCGAATGAATTTCTTTGAATGAACTGATGACTCTAGACCTGTTAGAACCAGTCGCATGAGAACGTCCCGTAGGAAGGTGTAGTTGATGATGTCCCAGAGCCAGCGGAAATGTGTTAGAATGTAATGCACCACATCTGGGCTGGGCTTCAAGAACTGACGCACTCTGCTCCAAAGCTCAGCTGTGGTGGGAATGAAAACAAAATCTTCTTTTTACGGGAAGTCAGGGCAGTTGGGAATTAGAGTGGAATTGTACTCAGTATGACAGAGTCGTTATGTCATAGTCCAGCAGGACTGGCCTCTATCCGGACCTCTGTATCTCCACCCTTAACTCTGAATTGCTCAGCAATTCATTGAATGAAGTGAAGCAAAATGGCAATTGGTGTTTAATTTGTTTACTTAAATTACCACAAAAGAAACTTATCCCATCTGATAGGATTTTTGCTTTTAGTTGTTTTATTACAGAAAGTGTATGAAACCCTTGACCAAAATAGTCAGACATTCTGTCACTGCGCTACTTATGTACAGAATTATAACGAAAATAGGGAGCCTCCAGAAGGTTCATTCTGTGAGGAAATCAAAACAAAAATTATTGTATTTGGACTGTGTACACTTGTATAGCCAGGCCTCCCTCTCTCGTCTACAACTGGTTCAAAATGCTGCCGCTCGTCTCCTTACTGGAACTCGTAAGCGAGATCATATCACCCTGTTCTTGCCTCTCTTCACTGGCTCCCTGTTAATTTTAGGATTGATTTTAAGATTTTATTGTTTGTTTTTAAAGCCCATCATGGCCTAGCTCCAGCCTATATCACTGATCTATTGAAGATGCATGCTCCTTCAAGGTCATTAAGGTCTGCGAACCAGGCTCTTCTTGTTGTCCCTAAAACACGGCTCAAGAGCAGAAGGGATCGAGCTTTCTCAGTCGCAGCCCCAAGACTGTGGAATGAATTGCCTCTTCATGTCAGACTGGCCCACAGTCTTCCGGTTTTTAAATCGCGACTTACTTAAACACATTTTTATTCCTTGCCTTTTAATCCGGCATGAGAGCTGTATGTTGTATTTGTCTGGTGTTGTATTTTGTCTATTTATTGTTTCATGTCAATGTACAGCACTTTGGTGCTTTACAAATAAAGTTTGATTGATTGATTGATATGCTGATTCATATAGTTTTAGACCCAATATATTCTAATTTGTCTATTTTTTCCATAAAAAATGTATTCTGGGCATTGTGGACTTTTCAAAGGATTTTAAAAGCTTTTATGTCAGGAAATAAAATGTACAGAAGAGTAGTATAGTTTAGTAGTATCCGTTTGTCTGGCAGTCGCCCAGCATTAACAAACCTCTCCGGGAAGTCATTGTACCCGGTTAAGAACTAGTCCAGCATATAACCACCCCCCTTCCCCGTAAAAGAAAAAACTGACGTTTTCACACTTTTGTTTTTGCATGGATTAAACAAACCAGATATAACATGTTAATTATGTTTAAGTGAACTTAAGAGTTGATGGTTGGTTGATTTTGTCATTTTTACCTTTGCTACCAGCTTCCTGGCTAGCTTTATACTGTATCTAGCAGATAGGAGCATGTCAAACAATTTCTTTAAACCTGCAATAGCTGGGTTGTTTTTGGCCACTTGGGTGCAGTGAAATCAAGTTGTGAACACAACATCGACATACTGTATCGTCACCTTTTAAGTTGATATGTACAGCTTGTTAGAATACATTTACTTATTTACACAAACAGCAGTTATGGAGCAACTGTATCACTCATTTGGAGTCGTGTTTCTGACCTGTCCAATATTCACTCTCTTTTTCCTTTGCTTCTAGTCTCACCCTACTCCTGATGGGAATATCTTTTAGTTGCTAAATGCTTCACTCTGTTCACCAGCTAGTTGCTAACTGTGTCTGTCTGCCATGTGGTGCTGAGCAGGTATTTACAGTGGGTTTTTATAGCTTTTACAATGAAGACAACTGCCTGCTGTTGCCAAAAATTATGCTATGACAGTGAACGAAACAGTAAAGTTTCCAGACAGCTAAACAATGAGGTGAAACTAGCTATAAAGTCCTGTAAAGCCAAGGGGAACTGCAGATTTGGGTGATAATTCTACGAGTGACACCTTATACATTGTTTTCACATTGTCATTTGAGACACTGTTACTAAAAATATTGTATTACAGGTGGGGGATGTATTTGGGGGGAATTGTATTCATGACCTCAGGATTTCTAAAATCCTGATGCTCCATAAAAATGTTTCAAAGTTGATTTTGTTATTTTCTGAGAATGTTACTATTTCATGTAAGTAGTGAAAGTATAATTTCAAGTAAATGTTATCACTCAATCCCATTTCCCCTTTTCCTGTTTGACTTTGCTTGTCTTTTCCTTCCTTCTCCTCACATTCTTGCTTTATTTTTCTTTTCTCTGCATAATTAAAGCTACGGTGAATTGTTATTACGACTGGGAGTGTGATGTAACTGCATAACTGTCAGCCAAATACTTCACAATTAATTAAGGACTACAGTGTGTGAGCATTCCGTTACTGAGAAGCAGACTGGCTGAGATAGTGGGTGGTTCAGTAATGAGTTCAGCAGAAGCAGCTCTGATCCAGCTGGTCTCTTTCCTCCAATTTTAACAAATATTTGGGTCAACAGAAGAAATCTTAACACTGGGAACTCGCTATGTTGCACGACTGTCTGATTTAACAGCAACAAAATGAAGCAGCCTACCATCTGACTCTTTCCATCCTGTGTGCAAGACAGAATATGTAACAGAATATTTCAAATTCCTTAAAAGTGCAATAAGATAGGAGGATATGAGAACTTATGTAACAAGGACGACTGGACTCACGGACAGTGCAGTTTTCTCCATAGTAGCCGGTTCGAGTGCAGTCACACTCAAACTTGTCCTCACCATACCTCACACACACACCCCAGTGCTGACATGGAAAATAACAGCATGGGTTCACTGTGGAAAACAAGAAGACGAACTCATGTCAGAGACTGTGAAATTCTTAAATAAATTTTGGCAGGTAGATGATACATGCAGTGACACTGAAAAACAGATAAAATATTGACTAACACTCTGCTTTCTGCACAGTGATTGGATTCCCACCCAAACACATCTGTCTTAGCACAGAATTGGATCACATTTTTGTATGTTCAGCTGCCCTGCAATGCAGTTCCTAAAAAAGTCCAACTAGTAGCGTTTAACAGGAATTGATTACTTGGTAGTTTACCAATTGAACACTATGCATTTACCTATTATAAGTCACAAATAAAAAAAATTTGTAAGGATTAAACAAACCAGTTAGAACGGGTTAATAATTGATTATTAGAGGTACTAATAGGGGGGTTGTGTTACATTTGGACAAAGCCAGACCAGCTGTTTCCTCCTGATTCCAGTCTTTATGTAAGCTAGCTAAGCTAACCAGCTGCTAGATGTAGCCTTATATTTAACACAAAAATGAGAGCGGTATAATCTTCTCATCTACAGCCACAAGTGTGTTTCCCAAGATGTCAAACAATTTCTTAAGAAGATAACATTTTATGAATTACCACCGCACAGAAGTAACAAAGACTGAAATGTGTATATGGTTAAGTTTATATTTCTATAATCCCTTTACAATTCAATTCAAGTGTTTTTGGCCAACCAAGTCAGCGACATAAAAAGGCCTTTGTTCTTACAAGCAGAAACAGGAGTAGGGTGTGGGGGTTGTCTGAGACATGCATTAACAAGGAACAGGTTTATACCTGCCAGTTTTGGGTGAGAATTCAAATTGTCTTAAATTACAGCATGATGGCAGATCAGCTCACATCATGACATTTCTTCACCCTAAGATTTATGCATGGATACCTACAGATTTATAATATTATTGAAAAGTTCAGGGTGTAGCATTACAGATATGACTCTGTGATAATCTGTAAACCATCCACATAAGCTCCACTGACAAAAAGCATTTACCACAGAGAACATGTCAACATATGCCTCCCCTTGCCCCAGCAGGCCCCATCTTTCATGTCTCCTACCAGCACCCTCAACAATCAGTAATCACATCTGACTGCTATGTAAACTACATGGACACTATCTGATTTTAACAAGTCAGATAACTTAAAATCTCACACTATAGCAGGGGAAATTCACCTTAGATATGCCATAGTACTGTTGATTTAAATCTGAAAACAAATCACTGACTGAGTTAACAATTTATGGAGAAAGTTTTCTCCATCTTCCTGCATGGGCCTTAACAATATTGACACAGCGTCACACACAATGAGATCTAAGACGTAAGTGCTGAAATGTTTTGTTTACATATGTGTGAGTAATAATGTTGACCCAAGGGCAGGGTGGTAGCCTACATTGTGTGTGTGTGTAAGCGGGGTGGCCTCAGGCAGATAAACTCTGTTTGGAGGGGGGGGGGGGGGGCCTTCAATAGAATTACACCACATAATTCATGAATCTGTGTATCTTTTAGAGATGTAAAAGATCAAATGCTCATTTTATTAGATAAATAGGTTTTCCAGAATCAACTTTAGAGGAAAAATAAGTTGTCACATGTGACCTTAAATAAATGATCTTTGTTTGTAGTGCTTCATCTAGCTCATGGTTCTCAAAGTGGGGTTCGGGGACCCCCAGGGGTCCTTGAGAGGGTTCCCAGCAAAAAGGGGAATATTTTATTTTATTTATAATTCTATACATAAGTAGCACAGTGACAGAATGTCTGACTATTTTGGTCAAGGGTTTCATACACTATAAAAGCCAAAATCCTATCAGATGGGATAAAATCTTATCAAATTGGGGTCTGTGGTCTACTTTGTGTTAGTTTAGGGGTCCCTGATGTGAAAAAGTTTGAGAACCACTGATCTAGCTGATGAAGTCATGCTGTTGTACCAGGAGTCCTGCCAGGGCCTGCCTGTTTTTTTTATCAGTATGACCGGAATGTCTATCAGCCAAGTGGCAGCTCCACCTTGTTCAGAGGAAGACATGGTAAAACCACATGGATCAGAAAACACACGCATGCACGCACATTAATTCATCTCCCTAACATGTGTTTCCTCCATCGGATCCATGGCAGCTCACACTAACAGGTAATTATGTCACAACGCAGGCACAACACCCCGACCAAACCCACAGACCTCTCACCTACCTGTGTTGGAGGTAACCTCATCACCGCGGCACGCAGGCTCCCGCAACAGCAAGAGAAGAGCCCAAACTGATCCTAGGACAGCGGCTTCAACAGCAAAGAATTTTAGCAAACAGTTTAGGTAGGTTTAGATCAGGAGTGTTAACATATAGAGAAGACACACGAGCCACAATCAGACATACTTACATCTCATTACAGCAGCCTCAGTTCAGGAAAATTTCATTCCAACAAATAAAACTGTTAAGAAAAGTGTAAAAATCCAGGCTTCAGATACTTTTGGTTCAGAGAGTTGTGACGAGGAGATCAAGCTGTTCACAGACAGAGAGAGAGAGAGAGAGAGAGAGAGAGAGAGAGAGAGAGAGAGAGAGGGGTGGGGGGTGCATCAGGACCAGCAGGTTAACTCCTTCTCTTGAGAGTTGCAACCCGCCGCACAGCACCTACCTGCTGCCACCCCGACATTTCCAGTTTTTATCGCCCCCTGTTGGTTCATGTTTCTGCCTTCTGGCTCTATTTCATTTATTTAATCACTGCAATGCCGTTCTTTTATCTATTTCTATTTCTTCTCCCCTCATGCCAGGCCAGAGGGAGGAGATCTAATGTAATAATTCTGACAAGAGATAGCCTACCTATATATTTTTGAGGGTCAGGAGATTATACCGATCGCATAGTTACAACAGCATACAAAATACTATTCAGGGTCATAGACATTTCAGAGATTTTGACATGCCATAGTAGGAAAAGAACAGATGTAGATAATATAAAATTAATGATGGCTGAATTCCATTTAGCTGCTTAAGTTTCAGGGTGCCGGTATTGAGCATGCTGGCTCACTGTCATGGCTTACTCGGACACTTTAAAACGGAGCCATGTTTCATTTTATTAGTTGCGTGCTTTTCCTACACTGCCTTCTATAAAGTCAAAGCATTAGCATGACTAAAAAGATGCACCACAGTGAGCTTCACAAGAATAATAGAATCTTTCAGCAGTTAATATTCCCCTCAAACAAGAACCACGGTGGGAGTATTTGGCTCCATGGCCAGTCTCTGAGATGCACATCCTGGCTCTAATGTTTACTTTACATGTATCACTCCACTAAAGACATTTACAGTGTAGGAATACAGCACCTGCACAGGTCACAAGGCCAAAGTAGAGGAGGTCTGTCAGGATGGTGTGGATAGATAACACCTCTGACCCTGGAAGCACAGAAGAGGTTCTGTTGCATTCCACAAGACTGAGGTGAACCAGGGAAGGGTTTCTTTTCTTTAACCCTTGCCATTTAGACTTTAGCTTTGGAAATACTAGCAGTCTAAATCTTATATGGCAATTGTATGTTGTATATTTTTAGTTCAAATTGCTGTGAAATGTTTCTTCTACATTATGGGGGAACACTGTGATCCTGCAAACAGGGAAACAAATATACATATATACAAAAAATGTATCTATATTTAAAGCCAATATGAATTTATAATCTACTTCATTTAAACAACTCAAACATTTAAGAAACATAGCAACCTTAAACAATAAAAAAATAAATAGACAAGCTGTAGTGAAACTGGCAGATATCCAGCTTCAAAATGTGAAAACAACAGTATAAACTTTCAAACTACTTTTAGAGTATTTGGCACAAAGTACAAAGAGGTATGTTGAGAAATACTGCTGCTGTAAAATCCTGGCAGGCTCATCTGTGATTTAAGCCACACTCTCCCTCAAGGTTGCAGATCACGTTAGGAGTTGCCAGATCCCTCACCAGATAAAAAGACTGCATTTGTTTTAACAGTGCACAAACCATTGAAGGTATAATGTACTTTTTCCAGTGCAGCAACAAAGGCTTCACTGTTCTGCCTACAAACCTTTCCCCCATGTCTTTTGACACGTGTGGATTTCCTATACACCAGGACATGGACATTCCAAAAACTCAAATGTCTGTGAACTGGAAAGCCAAACATTTCTCCACTTTTGACTGCTGGTTTTCTTCACTGCAACGGTATACTCGGATGTTGTCCAGCTGCAACCATAAAATATAAACTTTTGACTCATTTGTAAACTGACTCTGGTCATCATCTGAGAGATTTCAGTATTGTTTGGCCCCCGGTAAATATTTAGACTTGTTTTGTTGTTGGAAGATTTTTGGAAACTGCTGCTCAGCCATTAAAGGAGCAGATCGCAATTTATCAGCAGGAGCAGTTCTAGCTGAAAGCTTGAAAGGAATTCACCTGAGGCCCTGTAAGAATGTGTTGTAGGGCCCCTCATTCTGCAGCCACAGTAACACGACAATGTTTGCTGTTTGAAGAACTGTATGACTGATATACTGGTATTTAAACAATGCTTGCTTTCAATAAATTACTATCTAAATTGAGCTTGTGTGTGAAAAAGCTTTTCAGCTGCTGTCTGGCACAGAAACACTTTACAGCACTTGAGTTAATAACACTTCAAATTTCTTTGACACTTACAAACTGAACTGTAAAAATGTATTTCAGCAGATGTTATTTTCCCAAAGCGTTTCCCAGTAGTAGAAGACAAAAACAGAAGTACAGTATATCAGTCAATACACAGTATATTTGCAGTATAAGGATGAAGTGAATTCACTCACACTTGTCTGAAATCAGTGAGTCGAATTAACTACCAGAACAGTTTGTGCCATCAGTTAGCCTTTTTTATTTTTGACAAACATCAATTCTAAATTATCACCATCCTACTGGTCAAGTATTGTCAAATAGTTCATTTCATTTGCATAAATGCTTTGATGTACAGATTTCAGCGCGTTTATTATTCAAACCAATTGATTTAACTTTAATAGAAAAACGATCACCTCAAAGTGCCTAGAATAAGAATTATTTCAGCAACGGGGACTGTAGAGCACATTCTTTCCTCCAAAATAAGCAATTTGGCGTAGTGTTTGTAGATGGCGGTACAACTTCTGACGTAGTTTCACATCGTTGTACCTTAGTGCAACTGTTTCCATATCTTGATCCAATAATCTTGCCAAGTTGTAAGTGTAGCAATTCAATTCAATTCAATTTTTATTTATATAGCGCCAAATCACAACAACAGTTATCTCACAGCGCTTTTCATAAAAGAGCAGGTCTAGACCGTACTCTGTGATGATATTTACAGAAGCCCAACAGTTCCCACCAAGAGCAAGCACTAGGCGACAGAGGCAAGGAAAAACCTCCTTTTAAGAGGCAGAAACCTCGAGCAGAACCATGGCTCAGGGTGGGCGGCCATCTGCCTCGACCGGTTGGGGGTGAAGGAGAGAGAGAGGGAGAGAGAGAGAGAGAGAGCAGAAGAGGAATAGAGAGAAAAAGAGAGGGATGTAAGGAGAGAGAGAGGGGAGGGAGGCAGCCTACACAATATACACACAGAGGTACAGACAGTGAAGGTGATGTTGCTATAGACTAAATTAAAAATGGTACAGATATTTATAATAGTGTTAATGGTAACAATCGTAATGTTAATGATTATAATAACAATAATAACAATAAGACTAGCAACAATAGTCGTTGCAGCAGAGGGTGTCGAGCAGGAACACGGGGGCAGCAGGTGACCCGCAACCACAGATCCAGACTCCACAGCTCCAGAGCCAGAAAACCTGCAGGAAGTGATAGGAGAGAGGAGAGAGACGAGAAAGCACAAGACTACCAGAAAGGGGAGAAGTTGTGTTAGTAACATGCAATAATGGGATGAGGTTGCATACAGAGGGAGAGAAAGTAGAGGAGAGAGGAGCTCAGTGCATCATGGGAAATCCCCCGGCAGTCTAGGCCTATAGCAGCATAACTAAGGGATGGTTCAGGACTCACCTGAGCCAGCCCTAACTATAAGCTTTATCAAAGAGGAAAGTCTTAAGCCTACTCTTAAATGTGGAGATGGTGTCTGCCTCTTGAACCCAAACTGGAACCTGGTTCCACAGGAGAGGAGCTTGATAGCTGAACGCTCTGGCTCCTAGTCTACTTTTGGAGACTCTAGGAACCACAAGTAACCCTGCATTCTGGGAGCGCAATGCTCTGGTGGGGTAGTAAGGTACTATGAGCTCTTTAAGATAAGATGGTGCCTGACCATTAAGAGCTTTGTAGGTAAGAAGAATGATTTTAAATTCTATTCTGGATTTTACTGGAAGCCAATGCAAAGAAGCTAAAACAGGAGAAATGTGATCTCTTTTCCTGGTTCCTGTCAGAACACATGCTGCAGCATTCTGGATCAGCTGAAGAGTCTTAATGGACTTTTTCGAGCAGCCTGATAATAAGGAATTGCAGTAATCCAGCCTAGAAGTAACAAATGCATGGACTAGTTTTTCTGCATCATTTTTAGACAGGATGTTCCTGATTTTCGCAATATTACGTAGGTAATCCTTGGTAGGCGGTCCTTGAAATTTGCTTAATGTGAGACTTAAACGACATGTCCTGATCAAAGATAACTCCAAGATTCCTCACAGTGGTGCTGGAGGCCAGGGCGATGCCATCCAGGGAAACTATATCTTTAGATAATGCGTCACGGAGGTGCATAGGCCCCAGAGCAATAACTTCAGTTTTATCTGAGTAACATGAGAAAATTACAGGTCATCCAGGTTTTAACATCCTGAAGGCACATTTGAAGTTTAGCTAACTGATGAGTTTCATCTGGCTTGATCGATAGATATAACTGAGTATCATCTGCATAACAATGAAAGCTTATGGAATGTTTCCTGATAATATTGCCTAAAGGAAGCATATATAAAGTGAAGAGGATTGGTCCGAGGACAGATCCTTGAGGAACTCCATGACTAACTTTGGCATGCATGGAGGACTCATCGTTAACATGTACAAACTGAAATCGATCTGAAATAGGACTTAAGCCAGCTTAGAGCGGTTCCTTTAATGCCAATGAAATATTCCAGTCTCTGCAATAGGATCTGATGGTCAATGGTATCAAATGCAGCACTAAGATCTAATAAAACCAGTACAGAGACAAGTCCTTTGTCTGATGCAATAAGGAGGTCGTTAGTAATTTTCACCAGTGCCGTCTCTGTGCTATGATGAGCTCTAAATCCTGATTGAAAATCCTCAAACTATTGCTCTGTAGAAAGTCACAGCTGTTTAGCAACTACTTTCTCCAGAACCTTAGAGAAATGGAAGGTTAGATATAGGTCTATAGTTGGCTAAAACATCCGGATCAAGTAGCAGAGATCTAGTTTGTATTTTTAACTCAAACAGCTCAGATCACACTGATCTCACTACAAAACGTCAAACAGTAATACAGAAGGTCATGCTTTCAAAACACCATTTATTTCAGGTTTTTGTTCTTAGTTTTGACAAACATGTAATTTTTATTTTATTTTTTTAAACGAACCAAGTGGGAATAAAGTCTTGACACCCTGTGTATAAATCTGTATCAATCACGACCTCTGACTTTAGCCATCATTGGTCAGACAATAAAGCTTGAAAGATCGAGACAACACTGAAACTCCTGTTTAACATCACATTTATTTAACCAAAAATGTGTCTTTTAGGATGAGCTGGAGGCGGCCACTGCAGCACGTCTGGGTTTAGGGGTGGTACCTTCCCGGAAACCATTCCTGGAAAAAAATAAAACATTATTGATTCAGATAAATTCCCTGTAATTAAAAGTAATGCATCTGAAACTTGGAATTATGTTAGACGTGGACACGGTAGATATTTTACAAGCATGGACGAGGTAAAGCTACAGTGAACACACCGAGTGCAGATGTTGTCTTTTGGGGGGGGGACGGTGTGTTTGCAATGAAAGACCACAGGTGTAGGCGAGTTAGGGGAAAAGAAGTCCGACGCACGCGCAAAGTGCTCAACCCTACCGCCAGCAGTTACAGACTGGTCAGCTAACTAGGCTAAAACTACTGAAGATGTTGAGACCTGATGATTAATTCTACTAACTCTAAATGTTGGTTTCTCCTTGACTTGTTTAGACCGAAGGATAAACAGCAAGTCTGTGGAACAAATGACGACATGACGTTTAGCACACTAGTGTTTTTGGTAAAGAAACAAAAAACGGAAAATTGCCATTTCAGTAAAAATGTCATCTGAAAAGAAATGAGTCATCCAAAAACCAAACAAAAAGCAGAAATTTGACTTGTCAGGGGAAGCACAGGTGTAGCCTAACTTACGATGGCCCAGTTACACTGAAGTGTCCCAGTTAGCCAGAAAGCCAATACCAGGATAACTGAACTGATTTAGCATTTAATGTTAATATTTTGCCATCTACATTCATTTCGTATGATGGGGTAATAGTTAAGATGGCCCGAGCTTACTAAAATATGCTAATGAGTGTAAGTAATATTACAATTAAAATGGGTGTTTTTTCTCTTAATGCTTTTGAAAAAATTTAAGAGACACCGTCTGGGCAGGCACTCCAGAGCTGCCGTTTTATCACTGATCTCATCTTATGATGCTGCTTACCTCAGAGAAAACAATGATATCATATTGAGTTCATTTGTTCAGACATTTTATTTTCCACCATCATTGGTAAGCAGCATTGAAAAGTCTTATAACAGGACCATGGACAGGTTGCTAACAAAATCCCAATACTTTATTTGGCAAAGCACAAACTGGTTGCAAACATTTTATAGTACGCCTGATTAACGTAACATAACTGTCCAATCAAGTACAGCAGAGTCCCTGCCATTGATGGGACAAAAGACAGACGCAGATGTCTTTACTCTTTCTGACTGAGTGGAAGTGAATAAATTGTGTGGTTGAGGAACACTTGCATTGTGAACAGGTCATGTTACCACAGAAATTTAGTTTACAGCTTCATGTTTATCATCTGTGGTGCATTCAGTTAAACTATCAACACAGGTCAGTAATGACAAGTTTTTGTAAATATTTGTTTAAATTGTTTATGGGTACACTTTTTTACCCCCAAACCAAGATTTTTACGATGTAACCTCAACAAAGCTGATGATCATATGGTAATCCTACATTTTTTAAATAAACATTTGTCTTTAAACCATTACATATCACTATCGCAAATTCAACACAACCATCTGAAAGAGAAAAAAATGCTAATATTAGCTTCCTCTTGGCAGCTAAAAGCAGGATGCAGTGATCTTGCTTATATTCCGTTGGGAATAAGTCAACACAACTCAATAGCAAATCCAATGTTTGTAGTTGATAAAATAATTTACTACAACCACATTTCGTAAGATGTTTATCACATCTAACAGTTTTATTTACTGTGCTCTTTGAGTTAATTACATGTTTAACAAATTCTTAATATGGAGATGACTATACTACTAATGCCAAGGCACTGAAAAACACACAACATTGAAATGAAGCACAGACAGCAAACAGGTTTTCACTGCGGAAATGACACATTACTAGCAGTGCATTTACAAACACTGTTGTTATCTTAGCGAGTAAATTTCATCTCAAAAAGATCTTACCTGAACCTGCGGTAGACAACCTTCAGGTGTCTCAGACGGCCAGTCCCAGTGGTGTTCCTCCTCTTGGCCTTAGCGCTCCAGTTGTCTATAAAAAATAAACATTGTATCCATCAAGGCAGCCTGGCCACTCACATCAGTGTAGAGCTTGATAATTTACTGTCAGTGTTATTTTTGGCATTTATCCTGATTTAAAAATGCTGACTTTTCCTAAGACTGTATTATTCATAGAAATATACAGTTGTATCACTCAACTATCTGGACATACCAGAATAAAACATCACATTATGGTGGGGCACCATTTCATAAATATAGTCACTGAGGGCTGTGTCACCACACTAAGCCAATCAAAACATGATGCAAGATCTGTTTTACATCTTTCAAACATTTGTACCTATACTAAATAAATGCCTCAACAATGTTTCCCCGCGAATGTTAGAGTCAACAGCACACTCAGACAATGTTTTGAATAAGGAGGACAGTGTTATCAAAACATGCCCTTAAGTGACTTACACTTTCTCTTGCGCTTCTCAGGGTAGCCACACTTGCCACAGGAGGACTTCTGCAGGTGGTAGGCCTTGGACCCACAACGACGGCACAGGGTGTGCGTCTTGTTCCGGCGCTTACCGAAAGATGATGTCCCCTTCGTCTGAGAGGTAAATTAAGAGATTAGAAGTCAGAAACAATGCCTAAAAACTTCACTACAGTTCAAAGCCCTGGTAGTAAGTCTTGTCTCAGCACAGAAGTAAGAATCACAGGAAGTCATTTGTTCAGACATTTGTGTTTAAAGACATCACTGACAAGACCGGCAAGACCTGGCAGCAATCACCACTTAGCTGATGCTGGATGTGAGGATGCAAGAATATTGAACATTACCTCAATGTTAGCACAACTGATTTACAAGTTATTATGCCCCTAAAAAGGTAACATGTCGTCCAAATTCGCGTTTTCAGACATACATGCGTTTAAGTCTGTTTGCAACTGGGGCATGCTGGCTGTGTACACTTAGAGGAAGCACATTCAGTGCTACATGAAAAGACTAGCCAGTTATGCTAACAACTATGGAAGAGCCTAAGAAGCTATCATTACTTTTATAAGATGAAAAACATGACTAATTCATTCGTGGTCACCTGCCGGGCATTACCGAAGATATTCAGATTTATGTTTGACGCTATCTGGTCGTTTCTCGGCTAATTCAGGCCCATTCTGTACACTGAACCTCAACGATATGAGCAGCAAATAAACGCTGGACGGATGAAACAACCGCAACATCAACTATATTAAAATTGAGTTTCATATCAAAAATACTTCCCCCAAACCGTTACAATGTTTCTCCGACATCGAAACACCAACACTCGGTGTTACATAAACAGTAGTTTGCACAGATGTTAAGAGATTTCTCTCTGCCAGCATTGCAGCTTACCATTTTCGTCCGGTGGCTAAGGGAAAAGAGACCGGAAGGGGAGCGTGCGCTGCATCAAATTACATCCGTGGTGCTTCCTGTGTAACACAGAAATGCATCCCCATATAGAATTTTCTCATGAATTGATTCGAAATGGCGATGGACATATTCAGCGAAAGCAGAACATAATTTCATTTACATGTCTGTACCTATAGGCCTATTTGCTTATGTTATTTTATTTAAAGTGTCTTTTCAACTTCATATATTTTAATTCAGAAGACGCAGACGTCCTCTGTTCAATGGTACAATTCCTCCTTCACTGAAAGTTGCCATAGCTTAATCATTATTCCATAACACTATTCCCCTCCAAAATTCCTCAGAGGGTGGTTCTACATAGTTCTCAATTACAGATCCACCTTGAGAACAATAATGTCTTATGTCAGTAATGTCTGAACAATACCAATCTGGCTTCGCCCCAAACATAGCACAGAAGCAGCCATGGTTAAGTTCATCAACGACCTACTCTGTGCAGTATATTCTGGTCTGATCTCTATTAGTCAATCCTTCAGTATGTCTTGATTCAAATTGATTTTGATTCTTGGGGTCGCAATTCTATTCAATATCAATTCTTGCTTCTAAACAATTTTTGATTTCAAACCTTGCACATTGAATGATCATGGCATCTCCTTCTTCCCCGGGAGATTGTAGAATCCAAAGTGCACTCAAACGCTTCCCACAGGGAAGACGGGACTGGCTGAATTTCTTGCTGCTTCATGTAAGATAAATCTTTGTATTCTTTTTGACCAACATTTGAACCTTGAGCCCCATATAGCTCATACAATCTTCTTTCTTCATTTGAAAAGTATTGTTTAAATAACATTTGGCCTATGTACCAAAAACGTGGAACCTCTAGAACATACCCTGAAGTGTGTTTAGACTGTAACTGTGGCTGGCGATGGGGCAGTGGATAAGACACATGCCTCTGGTGAGCAGGACACTTTACCACTAGTTGCTCCAGAGGTGTGCGACCTCTGACATATATAGTAATTGTAAGTCACTTTGGATAAAAGCGTCAGCTAAATTACTAAATGTAATTAACATTAAATACTAATGTAATGTAACTCCCTCTTTACTTGCATTACTCTGTCCTCTCTAGCCTCTTCAGTTAGAGCAAAATGCAGAAGCAAGACTGTTAACAAATAGTCATCTGACCCACATCACCAGTTCTTGCCTCTCTTCACCAGCTTCCACTAAAGTACAGAATCAACTTCTAAATCTGAAGATCACCTACAAGCCTTGCATGGCCTGTTCCCACATATATGAGCATGTGGGCTGAGCCCGTATTTAAGTTCTCTGGATCCTATTTTAAATCCAGAGGTGACCGCGCTAAACTCTGGAATAACTTTCCCCTTTCCATCAGATCTGCTCAATCTATGGTTTGTTTTAAGCGGCTATACTGAAAACTCATTTCTACTCATGAGCCATTTTAGAAACACTCTCTATTTGCCTTTAGTTTAGTTTTTATTTTTATTTTGGCCATTCGCTTTAATATTTGCCTATGAATCATGTATGTATGTGTATACTTGTATTTCTACATGTGAAGCACTTTATAACTGTATGTTTTATAAAAATTGCTATATAAATAAAAGGTACACACTAAAAACTCCTGGGTTATTTCTTCAACCCATTTTCTGTGTTAGTTGTGTTGGATTAAAATTATGGGTTATTTTTTCAGAGAGTATCCATTTTCTGGGTTATAGGTCCCAATTCCTGGGTTGTTTGGGTTTCTGAGTTATTTTTCAAAGACTAACCCATGTTCTGGGTTATAGGGTTGGCTTTCTCTCTCTCAAATTTAACAACCACCCCGCAGTTGTTCTGGAATTTTGGAAAATCGTTTGAAATAACCGTCACTTCGCGCTCGGTCTGTTATGGCCTGTGCTTCTTTGGTGCAACTTCGTCGTGTATTCAAGGTAAGTGAGTATTTTCAGTGTTGATGCAACGTAAACTTTTCTGTGTCCATGTCCCCGTTGCTAGTTTAGCACCATTTTCTGAAAAAATTACCATGGCTTAGTTGCTACGTTGAGACTAGCGTTAGCCGTGGTAATTCTGTGGTGGCCATGTACATTTAACTAGTTTAATGTCCGTGTAAAGTCACACATGACATGACACAATCAGTGTTAAAAGACTTTAAGCCTTAAGTTCAATCCAGTTATTGAACGTTGTCAAATATTTGAGAGAGAATGTTCAAGAGTTGTTTATTTTTCTATTTTTTATATAGAATTTAATTTAATGCAAAAAAAGTGCTTGAAGTGTGTAATATTGTCACAGTCACCCCTAGTCACATGTCTTCCTTTGTTCTGTTTTCCAGCCACTCATCTGTTTCCATGGTTTCTGTCATTTAGTTCATCTGCATCACCTGTGTTTAGTCAGTGTTCATCTGTGTTAGTATTTAGTTCCTTCAGTTCAGTCATTCTTTGGCTGTTCTACTATGTAGTCTTGTTTAGTGTGTGTACCATTTGGAGTTACTTTATTAGTAAAACATTTGAATTTGAACTTTGGACTCCTCCTCTTCTTCTTCTGCCTGCACCACACCCTGACAGATGTAATGTAAAGCAGTTTTATTTTCTGAAATAAGGCATACTGGCATAGTAACCTAAGTTAGGTTATTTTTGACCCAACTCCTGTGTTAAAAAGGGACCAACTAATTTCTGGGTTATTTCAACCCAGAAGTTGGGTTATATTAAGTACAATGTTGTTGTTTTTTAACCCAACATTTGGGTCAGGTATTTAACCCAGAAGTTGGGTCAAAAAGAATAACCCAATTTCTGGGTAACCCAAAAATTAGTTGGTCCCCTATTAACTCAGGAGTTACCCAGTTTACCCAGTAAGGCTAATACTGCCATGGATATGTTCCAAGCCCATAATGACAAGGTCCAGATAGTGACACGAAATTAGCTTCCTTTGCAGGTTGTCTGGGTCACTCTGTTGAGAGGAGTGGGTGAAGTCTCAGTCACCCTTATTTGTGGAGATATTATGTGCACGTCCAACTGGCAGGAGCCCAAGGGCAGACCCAGAACATGCTGATGAACTACAAATCCAATCTGGCCTGGGAGTGCCTCAGGTGCTGAAAGCCACGACTTGAGAGAAGGATGTCTGCTGGCTTCTTTGCTCAGCATGCTGCCTCTTTGAGCGGGATCCAGATAGGCTAAGAGGCAAAAAATAAAACAACAGATGGCTAAAAGTAAAGAAATAGATGAGCTAGAATTGAAATTTCGGTGTTTCTGAGATCTAGATGCTAAAATGATGTGTGTCCTTTGTACAATATAAAAATAAAGTAGTTTAACAGATATGCAAACATGCTCACGAACTGAGTGAGGTGCAGAAACCCGATCGCATCTCGTGCATCACATATACACGCTTTGTAAAAGCGAAACTGCGATTTTGCATGCATATATTTACTGACTTAGGTTTAGGCACTAACTAATGCCATGGTTGAGGTTAAGGAAGTTGCCTTGAGGGGGCTGTCAACTCCTTAAACAAAAACATCGCTAGCTAGCTAGCTAGCTAATTAGTGACCACCCCGGGGCGTCACATACACACGCGGCCTGGATGCGTCTCATACACACATGACGTATACTATACACGCAAAATCGCTACTTTGCGTACAATAGACACGGCTTTTACAAAGCGTGTACATGTGACGCCTGAGCATGAGAACAGGCTGGGTGCAGAGTAACAATTCCCTCTTTTCGAATTAAGACTCTATACTATTATTGGTAGGCTATTTCTTCTTTCACACCCGCCTACGACTCCGCTGTTTGTAAAGGTGTTAATGCATACTGCTGAAGTGACCCAGACTGATCAAACAGCTGTCAAATTGGACACTGGCAGAAATCAATGGCACTAATACAGTTATCAGCACCAGCATTAGACAGATCTGCTGATTTTGTCAGGAGTTTGGCTCTGAGAAGATGCTGCTGTTGTGGGATCAGGGTTTAGTTTGCCACATGCTGTCTGACATTGTCGTTGGGCCCTAGAACAGTGGTGGGAGACATTGTTAGCCATTATACAGAAAATAGGTATTGTTAATACTGTGCAGAAAACAGCTTGACCATCCCTTTGTCATGAACTGCAATGAATAAAAAGCACAAAGAATAGGCTATTGAGACATAAAACCAGCTCAACTTGCAAAGTGCACTGTGTTGCAACAGCATCTAATCTGAAGAAATTACTGTGAAAGCTAATTTTAGGCCTATATTATGTAATCTACAGTTTAGTGGCTCTGGTAAATTGCAGCCTATGGAGGTCAGGTGACATATTTTCAGCCAGCAGGTGCATCCTTGTAAAGGCTACCATGACCTTGGATTTTTGGCTGAGTAAGGAGCATCTGAATAAAACGCGGCGCGCCCCCGGCTGCCAGGCTGAAAAAAGTCGCACCCTCCTCCTTTTACATTTCAGTCACGCAGCCATGCTCAGATTTGAGATGAATCATGAAGGATGTGTTATTTTTTTCTGTCGCAGCTCATATCAGCAATTTTGAAGATAAAAAAATAGCGCTTGGGATTGGTGTCTTTGCTTTATGTGATTTAACATTTCGGGATTATTTGTAGACAAAAAGCCCTCTGAGCTTGTTATTTTGGATAATCTGCATTGCTTGCATCCCCGATCGAGCGACTGCACCTCGTCGAGACGAGTAGCCTATAGTGCGCGACATCTGGCCTAGAACTTATCATTTCATGTTTTTACGCCCATTCGTTTGCAAATTAGCCGATATAAAATAGAGATTTTAGCACAACTGGACACGGGTCCATTAATGTTTTGCTACTGAGGTCACAGCTGGCGATACATTGCGATGCTTATCATCCAACACCAATGATGCTGCGGCATGAGAGCAGCCTAGAAGGGTGATGGACAATGTCCCCGCCAGCAGATACAAGACACCGGCGCTCCTGGTCTTGAATGCAGCGGAGAGAGACACCTAACTGGGTGTCACCGTCAGCGCTGGATGCTGCGCCGAAGAATGGGATACTCCGACCCATCGTCGGGTAAAGATATACTTGGCAATAGATCTCTGTGTTTTATTTTTATTTGCGCATTTGGACTCGTCACACTATTGCAACAGATTCTCTATGGAAAAAACTACATTAAAAGGTAAGTGTCGGTTATTTCTGTCTGGCCTTCATTAACAAAAGGCAATTAGAGCGCAGGCCTTGCTGTTTATGGCAGAGTTGTAGGCTACACACTGTAAGGATAACCTTCAGCCTTAAAAAGCATGCCTTCATTGCCGTTTTGTGTAAGGCTTATTGCTCAGGTTTAATTCCAATTATTGACTGAATGGTGGAATATAGATTGTGAATGGTATATTGATAAACTGTTCAGTATAAATGGAAATAGTTTGGATGAGCTACATGTCGGGACGCATGGGGAAAACAAGCTTTAATGGCTGGAAAGAACAATAGCAATTAACCATCCATCTTTCTTTAACCAGTGGCATAGAAACAATTTCCATTGGATTTATTTTTGTGATATTTTCTGAAAATGAAGCATCACATTCATACCATACACAGTGCTCCAGCTGTGTATGGTAATGTTTTCCCTTTCTTTTTTCCCCAAAGATCTTTATTTGATTTTCCGTTTCAGCCTTCCTGACTGGTCCTAGCCTACATCTTACAGAGGCATCAGATTATCATAATGCAACTGAAAGCTATTGGAGCTGATGATGATTACAGATATCAACATGATAAAGATGATGTGTATTTCTTGTTGGTCCCTGTTAAATAAATCATTACCAGGCTGCACTTGGTGCACTCACAGCCACTGCAGAGCCATGTTTTATAATACCTCTGCAACAGTATTTATGTCTTCTTGAGCTCAACCCTGGTTGGAAGTCTACTGGTGCACTCATCTAAACCCATTTAAAGACCTGTTTGCTTTATATTCGGAGACAAATTTCAGTGTGAGACGAGCAGATGCTGAGAAGCCGGGATGTTTGATCTTTATAGGTGGTTTAAAGAATCTCACAAAGAACACCAAATCTCACCCCAAGCATAAGGAACAATCTGAAAACTTTATCCCCACCTCCAGATATTGCACAGACAGCACATATACAGTATGTTTACTTCAAAGCAAACGTATATGTGCTGCAATCTGAAAGCTCCCCACATATAACCCCTCCCCTGCCACCCTGTTGGGCTGGTCTGACAATACTCAACATGGATTCATGGCATCCCGACCTCTGTGGTGAGATGCATGAATCCAGACCAGACACACGCACCTTTCTTCGCCTGTGTCCTTACCATGCTCCTAGCGCTCAGCCTAGGAGAGAGGGGGGAACAAGCCGCACAACAGAAACCAGTGGGCTCAGCGGCCATTTTGCTACAGTCTGTCTGCACACACACACAGAACAAGTGGGGGAGAGAAAGGAAGGAAATGGGGAGAGTGAGAGACTGAGAGGGTGTGATGAAATGACTGTTTTCGTGTGTATGTTTGTGTGTGTATGTGTGCAGAGAGAGAGAGGGACGAGAGAGAAGACGTCATCTTATGATGTCTCTCCGAGGATAAATGACCAGAAGTCGTTGTCCACATGGGTTCTGCCGCACCCAGCCTCTTCTAAATCCAAGCATAAGAACATCCTGGAAGAGTGTTTATCATGCACTCTGGTTTTTCAGGGCATCACAGAAAAAAAACAACCAAAAATTTAAGCTAGAACATCAGCAGAAGAGTCTTTTAGGTGCTTAGATTGTGTAGGGAGTAACAATTTAGATGTATCATCAATCTTAGACCAGCTCGCTTTGTGCATACATCCATCCCAGATGACCAAAGGGCAAAGGGCTCTGATCTAAATGTATGGGAACCCACATTAAAGTCAAACAAAGTCACAAACATTGTTGTACTTGATTAATCTGGCCATTGAATTTCAATAGATTCACATTAGGGTGTCACATGAATCAGCTCTCTGCCTGCCTTCACTCACATGAGAATGAAGCTGTTGTGGAAGATGTAGGACTGTAAAATGGCAGTGCAGGATTGAAGTGGGAAGCTTATTAAATGAGTGAGTGACACACTTCCGTAAAAGGAAGACAAGTTAACTTTCAACTCTATTTGACTTGAAGAAGGTGATATCTAAAAATATTCTCAGCAAGAAAGAGTAGAAGCAAAGGCCCCGAGCTGGAGTGGATTGGTAACCATCCAAAAATGAGCGGCTTTGGAACTGTGTATTTGGCTACAACTAATGATAATCTTCATCGTCAGTTAATCTGTCAATATTGTTTATCTATAAAACATCAGAAAAAGAAATGCAGAATAAATGAACAAAGAAAAGCTGATTTTTTGGCATTCTTGGTAAATGACATAAACAATTATGTCAAAATTGTTGGCTACTGGTTGATAACAACAAACAAACCACTTCAGCACTTTTGTACACGTGAATGTGTTTATGAGCCGTTCTCGGTGCATCATGTATTTCGGTTGTATCGCCCTGATTCTTTTTTAGTTTCAACATGCGGTTGACCAGGCTGCACGTGGATTCTAGCACAGAGCAGGACATGAGACCGCAGTTCATAATGTACTTTCAACATTTACAGGAAACAAGAAAGAGATCGAGAGGAGATTAAATCTTTTTTTTTTTCATTAATGACAGCATTCATTTTCCTGTTTTGATAAAGACAGTGAAGTACCTATCATTCGTGGAGCCTTTAGTCGATATAGGAAATACCCCTGGAATTACTAAATGGACATCTGAGTCAATGTGCCTGGTCCTCACTAAAAACCAAAGCCACATTAAACCAATTATATAAAAGTCCCTCCTGCTTCTAAATCCCATTAACAGTGCTCAAGGGCAGAATTAGAGCACATTAGCGCTGCAGAGCAACTTCTTGCTTGTTGTTTGCTTAGATTACTGTCTGAGTTGTGCTCATAATTGAGCCATTTGGAGATAATTGATATTGAAGACACTGGATTGATCTGTTTGTCAGAAGTAGTCACATGAGATCGAATAGGGTAGCCACAATGTTGGAAAATATCAGTAATGTATAATCTTTTATATATATATCTATTATATAACCCACAGCATTTTAGATTGTGTTTTGGTGATGATTAATGTTATAAGAGACTAAATGATGCTTTTTTGATTAGCTTTTCTGTATAACAGACAGCTGTCCTCTTTCAGGCACACATTCTAAACTGGGACGACAAACATCTCTCTGATTTTAGTGTGTTCTGTTCTGCAACTGATTGCGAAGTGCTATTGAGATGCTGAAGTGGGACTCAGAGAAGTCAAATGTGCCTGCAGATATGTATTGACACAAGTCCCCGATGATGAATGCACATAATGCACCCAGAAAGGCTCTTTGTGTTCAGTTTCCCTGCTGAATTTAGCACAACACCCACAGAGCACTCACAGAAATGAGTCACACATGAATACTTGCATAATAATAAGTCAGTAATAGAAGAAGTTGTACACCCACTGATATTTGGATGTATGGGATGTAAGTAGTCTGTTCACAAATCAAGATGTAACACACTACCCTTAACATGTTTAGCAGATACATCTGGTGATATTCTATGTATTTCTTATATATCACATGAAAAGACCAAAACCAAAAATGAAATGATCCCAGGTGTGTCCAAAGCCTGATATAGCTTACTCCTATGTTCCATAGACTTCCATTGTTGTTCAGAGAATAAGTAAAAATACATAAATGACCCACACCGTTTTACCGGGTAACATTTTCCTTCATTGCAATGATGTTTATGAGAGCCCCACTTACACCATCCTGACACTATAAATACCAGCCAACGCACAAAATCTGTGGCTGAAAATAGTCCCAACATATACACAAATTTCTCCTGTTTGAGTAAAGTTTACTGTAAACTGCTGCGGTGTCCAGCTGTTAATTGCTGGGCCTTTTTAGTATTTAAGTATTTGCTCAGTGGACTAATAGACTTGGGGCCACAGACTAGAGGTTTGCTTTATATGGGATTTGTAGACAATAACAAAAGTGTAGAATATCACCAGTAAGTGTAACACCCCCCCCACCCCCACCCCTCTATCCCCAAAATGACTCTTTGTAGATTACTGTAAGCCGGCTTTGAGCATTCTGATGCCCCTCATCTCTCTAAAATGAGTTGGTTCATTCAGAATGCACAACATGATGTGAGGGCTATTAACCACCTGTACCTATTTTCTCATACTGGACAAAGGTCACCGAGAGCCACAGAAAAACTGTTTCCACAGGCTGAGTAGTACTGAACATGACTAGTAAAATCCCCTTTAACAGTAATATCTGGCTGAAAACATGGTCTGCTATTTTATCCTATCTACACTCAGCAAATCTGTTGGCATCTCTTCCTAATTTGACATTCGCAGCAACACTGGCAACGATTACTGTTCCTCCCTTAAGTCGCTGTGACTTTAATATATTGAACTACAAGTCTAACACTCCTGCAGGCCAATATTGCAGAGTGTGAATGTTTGAATCACACCGAGGATAGTGGCAACGGCCCAGCAGAGCATAAATTAACCATTCAAACCATGATGTCATCAACCAAAAATTCATTCTAACCATGTTTGGTGTCATACGTTGGCTGTTTTTCTTGAGCCAAAAAGCTGGTCCCCTTTAATGCATATTTGTATGTGTGCGTGAATGTGCAAATTCGAGTTTTGTGAGTGAACACATGGGCTTGGTTGTATGTGTGTTTGACATTTGCACAATGAGGACAACAAATCCCAAATAAACTGACTCATTTTCTTACTAGTGCGCAACAGTTTAGCCGACTCAAAGGGGACGAGACAGGAAATTGGACCGGTCCCGTTAATTTCTCGGATGATGGATCTCTGAAGCCTGCCAGAAATGGAAGGAAAAGGTACCTTTCCAGCGTGACTGAATGCACAACACCTCTGAGAAGAGAGAGTGTGAGGGAGAGAAAGATAGAGTGAGAGACAACATTCAGTTTCAAAGCCATCATAATGACGACCCAGCACTGCATGTGTGGACTGGGCCACTGATAACGCCCACCAGTCTTCTCAGATGCTATAGTGAGAACACGAGCTGCACATATTTACACTTTCTTTGCTCTATTGTTTTTAAATCTGAAGATTTAGGAAGTCAGCAGGGGTGGTGGTGACAGGGCTACATCATACATTTAACTCTAACTTAAACTGTCTGCATGTTGACAGATGTTTCCGTCAGAATTTTCAGCCAGATTCACAGATCTCCGTAATAGTCACACCCTGCCTAGCCGATATTAAGAAGAAAAAAAAACGCTCTCAAAGGTAGGCCAGTTTGAAGGCATTTTTAAGTATTTTCACAGAAACGCAAGAATGCCTCTTTCTTTTTCATTAGTTTGAAAGGTATAAACTCTCATATTTTTTCAGTGGTGGTTGCACTTTGCATGTTGTCTGATCCCGTTCACCTCGACCCCAGATCCCCAAACCCCATTCCCCCTTCCGAAGCTGGTAGAACCACCGTCTCCTGTTGATGTACTGGCTTCTCCTCGTACCTCTATGTCCCATCAAGCACTCATTTCCAAATGCCTTGTCCTCCTCAATCTGTGTCTCATGTGTTCTGCACAGCTCTGTGTGTATGCCATGTACATAGTAGGGACACTTCTCTCTGCTCCCCCTATCTCCCCTTCTCACATCTGCATTGTCTCTCTCTGCGACCTGGATTTACCCCCTTTTCCACTTTCCTTTCCTTATTACAATAAGACAGAAACCTTTCCCAAAGCTCCAAATCTGCATTGCACTGTGCAGTAGATGTCTTTATCTGTGGTAAAATGCTTCTTCTAAAACATTTCTCATTCTCAATTGGTTTTGAACCAGAATTATATGGTTAACCTAAGATGCCATAGGAGATGAAGTTCATCACATCTCAAGTGAATTACTGTCTTGCTTTTAGAACTAAACAGAGAACACTTGCAAAGGTTTCATCATCTTAGCTAAAGCAAGCATGGATAGCCCTGTTCAATGTGTCAAATAGATGATGATAAAACAGATGCTCCTCTCAGTAAACCCTCAGAAATACACTGCATCATCAGGTGGATGTAGACAACCAGTTTCATTGTTCCTTATTTCTACGATTTCATCCAAGCATCTTGTTCCTTTTATACATACCTCAATTGTATTGCTCATTCTGTTCATTTATTATTATCATTATTATTTTTTAACTCGCCTCATTTACCTCCACAGCCTAAGGTAATATTTTGCAATATTATCCATCTTCCAAAACACCACACTACATCCGATCTATCTAATGTGGCAACAAACAACATTCATTCTAATAAATACACATTGGGTTTGCTGCCATCTTGGAATTAAATCCCCTCACATTCCCTCAAGCATTACATAATGGGCAATACATACATTTGAAAAACATTTTATGACATACATTCAGATGTAGCACACGCCAGAAGGGGTATATTTTGAAAAATTATTACTGTGTATGTTAGATATTGCTGAATTTAATAAAAGTAAAATAGAAAAGTAAGATTTGCTGTATGGATCAATCTATTTATTTATATAAACAGGTTTATTTAAATGCAACCAGAGAGAGATGTTCTGTGGTCCTCTGCCCAAAGCAAAAAGGAAAATTATAGATTAAGGCTAAAGAGAGAAAATGCCTGTGGGTGAGACTAATAGAATAATTTGAATCCGAAAGAATAATTTGGTATATGATCATTTCTCACATTTTTAGTGTGTATTTATTGCTACAGTCCTGTGTAGGCACAGCATACTGACAAAATGTTGGGTTTGCATGGAAATAGAAAATGTTTTAAAGTTTTTAAATTTTTAAGCACTTAATTTAGTCATTAGTCAAATGGAATTACAAAACCAAAATACCATCATATTGTTCTGAATATATGTAATAATGTGAAAAATTACTATTAGGCATGCAGAGAAAAAGAGGCTTCTTCCAATCTTTGCATTTGAGTCCCCTGCCTCAGATCTTAATTTCTCAAAATATTTTCTATTTTGTGTTGTGATAATGTATTGCTTTCACTAGCAAGTAGCACCTTTTTGTGGTAATTTTAATGTAGACACTTGAGTTCAATTTCCCTCCAAGTAAGCACTTGGGTTAAGGCAACTGGCAATACAAAACGGTAAAGAAATAAATGTAACAGTTTGATCTGTTTTCAGAATCTGGAAAATCAAGTAACCTTTTGGTCTGTAGCCTCCAATAAGAAAAATATATTGAATTTAAACTTAATTCCACAATACTAAAAAAGACTAACTTTTGCTGAACAGTGGCCACGGTGGCCACAAGTGGTAATTACAAGGCAATGGTACATCGAATTTGCCTTTATTTTTCCAACATTTTCTTGGGTCAGCTGCTTTTAAAGACACCATCATGTTTATCTGTGATATGCTAAAATATAGCGTAACAGATGCACAATAACAAAGAGAGTCAAAGTCAGCGGACATACTCATTAACATCAATTAGATAGCATATTTCTAAAGTTTGCTAACATTAGCTAAAAAAAGCTGGCAATACCAGACCAAGTAAAACTGTGGCAGCAAAACTCCTGATTGTAATGAAATGAGCCATTGTGTTTTGTTGCTCATGAATTCAACTTTCAATTACAAGAAGAATGTGTTATTTCTTCTTTCAAAAGTCACAAAGTCTCACTTTAACATACATTACTCTGAAAAGCAGAAAGCAACTCCAAATTTCAGAGCTTACATTTTAAAAATCTAACCTATCAAACTGCATCAGCATCATCATTTTATCCAGACTGCATGCTGATTGCATGTAAATACAATGTTGTGCTGCAAGAAATGAGGCATCAGTGCACAGATAAATTGTAACATATTAGCACCTTGATATAAATTGATGTCTGAATCCTTTCAACTTTCTTTGCAGAACCATTTTGTCACACCACCCTACTGAAGACATTATTCTTGTTTGCTTTTGGTTAATGTTGCCATTTTGATATAGTGATTGTTTGAGTTTCTCCGATTATTTAGCTCCAGTTTAAATAAATATTAAATATTAAATTTTAAAACGTTTATTGGTTATAGCCTCTATGATTACCTGTTTACATGAACATCTGTGCATGTGTTTATGCTCACAGTGTATGAAAACATCAAGAAATGAGCCGCTGATGAGTCAAAATTCTGAGTTATTGCTGCCTGCACAATGGACATACAGTATTACCTTTATGCAGATAATGACTTAAAAGGATAGATGTACACAGACACTCTCAACCAACAGACACTAAACTGCTAACGCTATCTAATCCACCCTTTTAACAAGCTATGCACTGGCTGGTATCAACCCCTTTCCCCTTTCAGACTGTTTTCGGTTTCTCTTCTAAATTAATATACAACATACATACACATTTTTATCCCAGACAAACAGTTTTAAACCATGCAAGTTCTCATCATAACCAATTTGATAAGTGAAAATATGAGAGGTATTATTTTTCTTTGGTTAGTGTAACACATTGGTTTAGACTAAGATGTAACAGAATCTGGTGCAAGTGTCCAGTAAACAGTATGATACTATCCTGTTTCTGACGCCGAAAATCAGTTTCATCACTTCTGTCATTTGTCATCCCACAATGCTATACTGATATTTTAGTATTTCATTAAGTCAAACCATAGACATTTTGTAGTAAATATAAGATGTTTTTGCACACTGTTATAATGCTGTTATATTGCATTTTATCTCTAGTGTTTGTTGTTAATTCTGCTGATTCTCTTGTGTGTGAAGAGGCTTAGGCAGAGGATGACTGTGTTTATCCCTGCAGGTATCTGGAAAACTATGATGGCTCCTTTGAGTACAACTCCACAGCATGCAGGGAACTCAGACAGGAGATTATGGACGTCAAAGTCCTGACAATGTGAGTGTTCATTATGAGGTAGACAACCTTATTTGAAATAATATCTTTTCCCCCCCTGAGGTGATCGACAAGCAGTGAGAAAATTCACCACCTACTATGTTTTGCATGGATATACTTTAGTTCACAGGTTTCAGGTTTGAGGAAACAAATATGAACTGTCACTTTAATTCTAAAAAAGCAACCATTAATATTGTGTGTGGAACATTAAAAAGAATGATCGTGCTTAAACTTATGTTTAAACTTATTAACTTAAACATATTTTTGTTCATTTCGAGGCTGGAGGATTTTGAAGCGTCCAAAAAGGACTTAAAGAAAGAATATAGCAAGACTTGTCTGCATGCATGCTTTCGACTTTTTGAAGCTGTACTTAGGCACAGCATTGAATTGTGCTGAATGCTAACATCAGAATGCTAACGTACTAACAATAACAATACTATTAGCAATTAGCACAAAATACAAAGTAGGTATTTAGTGAAACAAAGTATTGGACAAATAAGTTTTAGTTCACCTTGAATGGCACTAAATGAAAAGTCCCCAACATTATCACCATTCATCCTGAGGGGAACAGGAATGGTTGTACCAATTTTTATGGCTATCCATCCAATAGTTGCTGAGACATTTTAGTCAAAATCACAAATTTCAACATCACAACAACATGCAAAATTTCATGGCAGTCCATCTAATAGTCTGGCCAAAGTGGTGGGCCAGCTGATTGACAGTATAATCCCTAAAGCCGCGCCACTAGCATGATTAAATATACACACAACAAGAGATAACAGAAGTGTCAAAAGAATGGCAGTATATTATTTATACTGTTCTTTATATTATTTTGTATACCTTTGAAACCCAGTTATTCAGTTTAGAATTTTAATAGTAAGCATGTTAGTTTTGAAATGTGTATAATAATTGCCCAAAAAGTGATGTGTTGCAGTTTAATATTTATGCAGAGCAAATATTCTGCTCATCATAATTTATTGTATTAATTTCTAGAGTCTGTCAGGTCTTGGCTTCGATACAAACATTTCCCATGACTATGATGCAGTCGTAGGAATTCTTTAATAAACATAAGTGACAGTCACTGTATATTTATGTTTTTAGTAATGTGCTTTGTTATGTGCATTGAATGTACCTTTGAGAAAAACCCAGACAAATTTTCACTGAGAAGGACAAAAAAGTCAATCTAATCTAATCCAAAAAGAAAAAGATGAATCAGTTCAGATGAACAGAGATTCATAGAGAATGAAGTTGGTTACCATTAATTTATCTGACGGCTCTTGAGCACTGATTAGTTCACTCTGTTCTTTTTAAAAATCAATAAGGGATCAAGTGGCAGAGAGTCTGTGATTATCTAATTAACAGCAGGTTGTCTACTGCAAATATGCAAAAACTGAAGTAAAACTGAGAGAACAATACTTAAATCTTTCCACATTATTTCTCACACTATAGTTTACATAACGTTTAGCATAATGATTATTGGCCAAATTCAGGGCACTCCTCAACAATCAAGTTATGCAAACAGAAATCATTTCCTCTTGTATGAATGTGAACATTTTCCAATGACCTTTTCTGCGTGTCCCTAAGGCTGCCAATCTTTAATGTCGAACACATTCTTGGACCTTGATGAAGGGCCATGAGCCGCTCACTGGCTGAGGCAGAGAACAGCTACTGTCACTCTGCCAGACAGTCAGAGTAATTGTGCCACCCTGCCTCCCAGAGCAAATCACATCTCCCAATCATCTCAAAGGAAATGCCAGTTCAAGGAATGCTATTTACAGACATGCTCATTGAAGCCACTGTCTTTGTATTAACACGCCTAGATCCAGTGGCATCAGTAAAGCCATCCCTGCAATTGTCTGTCCCCTTGTTTGTCTTTTTGAGTTGTTTTTATGACGTTTCTTCAATTTACTACCCTTGTAGAAACTTGGGTAATCGGAAAATACATGGCCATGGGTATCCTTCCTCATTCCACAAGTCTCTCTGCCTGTCTGCCAGGGTGAAAACCTCAGACCTGTTTGAGAGATGGCGAAACCTGCAGGTGTGTAGATGGGAGCAGAACAAGGAGGAGACAAGCAACTTCAAGTAAGCATTGCTCAGTCTCAGCAGAAGAAATGTACATCTGAATGTTTGGATTTCTTAAATCTCATACAGTATGCACACTGCACATACCTCTTTTTTTTCATTCATTTAAAAATGTTCTTTTACAAGAACTGTTAAAAAAATGAGATTTTGAACTAATGATATATTTCAGAAGTCTGCCACAGAATATTACACAGACTCCGACTGTAAAACATGTAATTGGTGTTGACTTTTTGAATAGGACTGCCCCACCACAAGTCTATTTTGATTTTTGTTAATTGAGTTTTATAACAGTTTTTTCTAAGGGGTCAAACAGGGAGTTAGACTCTTGCAGGGGCTTATTGACCCCAAATAGAAGTAATGTCACTATGTAGGGTAACATACTCTACATTTCTTCATCTGTAAATTAGTTTTTGGCAAACAAAATAATATATATATTTCTTAATGCATAGCCCTATACCATATTAAACATAAAATTATTTAGTTATAATAATGCTTTATGGAAATTTCTGCATTTTGTCACCTTCAAATGTAAAAGCCCAGTTTGCAGCAAAGCCAATACTTTGCTACTTAACATACCGGGTTTTAATAAGATCAGAAGAAAAGAGAAAAATATATTAAAAGCAAAAACTGGTATATTTTTTAAAAATAAAGTCAGCACAAATAAAACTCTCACAAATGAACTAACTCCATCCTTTCCTTGGTGTCCTCCTAAAGGATGTCTCTGTCTCGCTGCTGTAATGCTCCTTCCTTTCTGTTCACCACCAAGAGGAACACTCCCGCAGGGACCAAACTGAGGTATGAAGTTGACACCAGTGGTATTCTTCCCATTGCAAATGAGGTCTTCAAGATGTTCCCAGATGTGAGTTCATCATCTGTTTATGAGTGTTTATGTTGCTAAATGAATCTGCCATTCATTTGATGCTACTAAACCTGGTGATAGAATTTATTTGCTTCAAGAGCCCTCTGTGCTGTCTGACATTAACAACACGTGTCTGTTTCATCTAGGATATGCCGTATTCCAAATCACAGTACAAGAAATGTGCTGTTATTGGAAATGGCGGCATCATCAAGAACAGCAAATGTGGAAAGGAAATTGACTCAGCAGATTTTGTGTTTAGGTATACAGGATATAATCTTTCAGTGTTTGTTGCATGACGGCTGCACAATTCTAGTTACAATCTTTTGTTCTATTGCACTTAACATAACATAATCCTCAGTTTCACATTGTAATTACGAATCTAAGTAACAATGAAAACAGAGCATGCAATCACAAAAAAAGACTTGGATAGAAAATTGTGTAGGATTACACTCTTGTCTGATTTGCACCAGATGAGCCAAGTATGAGCTTTCACACAGTACATATGTATCATATATAATTTTAAAACAATTTTTGATTAAAAAAGGAATCCTGTAAAAGAATGTCTAATGTGCACTACATGATATCGTGCTGAAAGTCTGAGGCTAAAACAACATTTCCCAAGCAAAAAGCGGATGAGAAAACATAGAAATAAAGAAACAACATTGTTCTTTTATTGCATTGTAGCGCTAGTTATAGTCCTTATACTATAGTATTACAAGTATGATAAGGACAAGTGCAAGATTAGACTTGTATTTCATTCTAACTAACTCTGTTTATCAGCTTAGCTTACATACAAGCAAGACATAAGTTAGATTTATCCTTTATTGTTCGTATTTGAAACTGATGTTTCACTTTTAATATAGCAAGAGAAAAGGCTTTTAAGATGAGGACTAATCGGTGTGTTTGGTGAACGTAACACTATCTTGGATAATGAGTTTGGCTGGAGTTGTTGGAGAGCAAACTTCCCTAAATAAAGCATGAAAGAGCTGCTAACAATACCCTACATTTGAATATAGTAGCATCCAGGACCAGCTTGGACACAGTACGGAAATACTAGGTGTGCTGTTGTTTTTTTAATGTAACCTGTAACTCCAAAAAATGAATAATGATGCTCCTTGGCCATAGAAGTAACACTGGGTTAGGTTTCTACAGTTAGCTCGTTAGCCAAACATGCTAACATCTGCAGCTTGCATTAGAGTGGACAAACTCACAGTCTTATCAATTCCTTCCACTAAAAGTTGTTGTATTTTTCGGTTTGGGAAAGGATAAATAAGACACGACCCTCCAAGCTCTTTATATGGACTATTGCACCACAACAGCTTCATGCAAACTGCTTCAGCATGTGGGGAAGACCAAAGCTTGACAAAGCCTAGTTAAGGTTTCTAAGCTATGATTTGAGGGGTTAAGCAAAAAGTTTGATTTATTGTAGAAGCCCCACTCCTGATCACAATTATTGTATGATTAATTGTGCAGCTCCACATTATGTGTCATCAGCATGACTAGTTTGAAATGTGTCAAGTCAAATCAAAGACATTTTAATTCCTTTATCAGTGGACTTTTCTTTCTTGCAGGTGCAACATACCACCTATTAATGAGAAGTACACAGCCGATGTTGGCAGTAAAACAGATCTGGTGACAATAAATCCGAGCATTATTACTGAGAGGTACTGTAAATAGGGGTCTGAGCAGGAGATCACTTCTGTCTCTCTATCTCCCATCTGTGTCTCCTTCTCCTTTGTCTTTCGTCATCTCATTTTTCATTTCCCCTGCAGATTTCAGAAGCTGGAGAAATGGCGGCGTCCGTTTTACGAAGTTCTCCAGAATTACGAGAACTCCTCAGTGGTGCTTCCTGCCTTCTACAACACCCGCAACACCGATGTATCGTTCAGAGTTAAGTACATGCTGGATGACTTCGACTCCCAGAGAGGCGTGTTCTTCTTCCACCCGCAGTACCTGCTCAACGTGCAGCGTTTCTGGGCGGTGCAGGGGGTCCGGGCCAAACGGCTCAGCAGTGGCCTGATGCTCGTAACTGCCGCCTTGGAAATGTGCGAGGAAGTCCACCTCTACGGTTTCTGGGCGTTTCCCATGAACCCCTCTGGCATCTTCATCACTCACCATTACTATGACAACGTAAAGCCACGGCCAGGCTTCCACGCGATGCCCCATGAAATTTTCAACTTCATTCACATGCACACTCGTGGGATCATCAACGTACACACAGGGCAGTGCACGTGATCCCTCACTCCAACATTTAACATTTTACTATTTAGTTTGTTTACTTTAAATCAGGTTTCTCTAATGTGTTTTATTTCGGTCAATGGGACATTTCACTATTTCCTTCCTGTTTAAAAAGGGGGTTCAGAGCGTATACTTCTTTGCTGTCACCAATTCAACAACATGTTGAAAGTTGCTTGCTTTCATCGGCAACATATTTCTCTTTTTGATGTGTATCTTAAGTTGTTTATTTAGCCAATCAAATCACTATGGTTGTCTCTGAGTCTCTCACCATAGGTGCTTGTTTATAATGTGAAAAGTGTTCTTCATAGTGATGTTGTTTCTGTGAAGTTTTCTAGTGGCTCTGCTGTAAAGAGGTGTTGTTTTCTACTCAACGTTGCACAGATATTTACGCTGAAATGGGCAGCAGTGGGTGTCTTTCTGCCCCCTCATTCCCCCCTCTCTACTCTCTGTATGTCGGACACTCTGCTGATGTGGCAGCTTTTAATGTTTGTGTAAAACAAAACCTGCACCTTGATTTCAAGCTAATATTTCAAAAAGAAGAAAAAAAAGAAAATTTTAAATGTCCAATTGTCTACTTTTGTAATCTGTTTCCTATTCACCTAGAGTCACTGGGTGGATATTTTAAAACACTATTTTTCAACAGTGTTCACGGTTTTCAGTGGCCTCCCTTCTCCCATTTAAAAATGTCCTCCGATATTTCTGGTGAAAAAAGGGTGTATAAGAAAAGATGTGAAGAGGTGTGTTTTGGCAAAAGCCAGATAAATATTTTGCAATGACACCGCCTCAGCAAATCTTTGACATTTTCAAAGCCGTCCAATTTGTAAAGCAACATAGCACTGAGCAACCCAGCCTCTAGCTGTCATTCATGTCTTAAGCCATGCTGCCTTATGAGATATCAAACCCCTCTATATGATATGCAATGCACCCATGTGTTTTGCTTATCTACAAATACATTACCATAAAACTAAATCTTAGTTTGTCTCCTTGAATCGAAGGACATTTAAGACCGTCTGAGGTATAGAAATTCATGTGCAGTTCTCATCTTATATTCTATTGGAATTAGCTAAGTCTTACTCCCTGTAAACTCCATTCATAATCATGTAATGCTCTGCATGACTTTACTCTGTACTTGGCTTTGTGTGTGCCTGCTTCAATGATCACTGAAATATGTTTACACTCTGCTGAAGCTCACCGTGCTTTTGGAGAAATACACAAACCTTTTCACAGAAAGTTGAACGAAGTCATTGAAGTGAACTGTATAACAGTGGATGCAGTTCTCGTTGATTAAAGATACAAGAATATGGTTGCAGCCCTTTTGCGAAGTGCTACAACACTTTATTTACTGTATTATTTTGCCTTCTTCTTTGAACTGTGAACATTCAGTCTACATTTAAGCACTAGAATGCTAGTTTTTTTTAACTGTTATTTTCTTGTACACTGCAAAAAGGTTTAAACAGACTGTAATTTAATCTTTTGGCACTTCTCTGTTCATGCTCGGCTGTCCATTACAATTGAAGGACATCGTTGGCAATAAGATTTAAACAGGTTTCTTTCAACATTTATTCAGACTCTTTGTGTGTTTATGCACAAGAGTAATGAGTTCAGCAAATTTGACCACCAATAACGTTTGGCTTGACCGCTAAATTGTTGTACAGACACAAGTGAATCAAGAATGGAAAAGGAAGGAACTGGTCCGTGTACTGAATGGAGGTAATATATGACACAGTGCTTCTTAACTTACTCTGGATCATTCTTTATACTGGTATTGTGTTTGTAAATAAACTTGTTTGGATTTTCTCACTTGTATTTAATGGATTAATTATTATTGTTTGTGTCCATTAGTGTGAGTGGGTATAGGAGCTTATTCATAAATGTATTAAAATAATACATTTGCCACAAATAAAAACAGACATTAATATGCAGCCTGATTTAGGTCCTGTCCTATAAATGTCCTGTGTTTGTGCTGACCACCACATACTGTGCTTGTTGAGGGTGAAACAATATGCTAATTAAAATGTCTCATTTCAGACCAGTTTACCTCTGGTTTGTGCTCCAATTAAGTCATCAGGCAAAGCTACTGTCAACTTCTCAATTATTAAGCAGTGGCCGGTGTCAATGTCCTCTCCCTGACTGACTCAGCCAAGAATGACTTGGGATATGGCAGATCATATCTGAGTTGTGCTAGGCTATCTGTTGAGGTGTTCGAGTTTCGGCAAGCACAAGGTGAATCAATCCAGTAAAAAATTAACAAATTAAGTTTAATGATGATAGCTGGTTTAAGATTTAAGAGGGACTTTAGATAGATTTAAGATAGTTATTCCCAATGTCACAGGCAAACTTATACCCCAGGAGACACTAAAAGATTGTTGATTGTTGTTACTTGCATAATCTGAAAAATTTGAAATTGATTGATTAAAAATATGTTGAAATGACAATTAGCAAGTGAGCAAGCAGAGAAGTTCAATAATGTTAGCTAAAAGATAAAAGATTGAATAGTTAAAATAATGGATAAATGGTTGAATTATTTAGTAAAAGTAATGATAAACAGTTGAAATGGTGAAAGTTAACTGTAGTGAAACATAAAGTAATGGATAAACAGATAATCTTAGCTAAAACTGTTAGAAAAGTTAGCTAAATGTTAACATTAGCTAAAAATAATGGATGAACAATAATTATTGTATTTAAAAGTAATGGATTAACTGTTGAAACAGATAGCTACAAGTAATAGTTAAACAGCAAAAAGTAATGGAGAAAGTGTAAATAGTAAGCTTAAAGTAACAGATAAACAGTTTGTAAAAGTAATGGATAAACAGTTAAAATTACTTTACCCACAGATGATTTATGAAGTATAATGTCTGATCCCATTATAAAATCTTATTACATGAATATCATGTGATTAGTTAGTTTTGTCAGGGGATTGATTCCTCAGTGTACTGGGTCAAATGAGGTTTGACTATTTGCTGTCATCCATGGGTTAGGTAATTTGATGTTGAAAGATCAATATGACCAAACTTTGCCCTTCCCCTTGATGCCTAAATTATCAGGTGTCAGATGGCAGCAATCCCATTAGCAAAGGCTAATGGGATTGCTGGGATGATTTGGCTCAGTCAGGTGCAGATGTGTACACCAGCGTGATGGAACTGCAACAAAAATGTCCATAGAGGAATTTGTGTTATCTTGTGAAACACAGGCCACACAATTATTCTAAAGTCTTTCTAAAACTGTGCTGGGTTAACAACTCAACATTGTTAGTTTTTTCCTTGTATTTCTCAACACTTTGTAAAGCAATACGGCAAATAAATTTCCCAAAAAAATGGGGGAGGACAATTTCTTAAATATTTTTAATTGGCACATTTATTGTTGTAAAATGTCTTGAAAATGTGTTAAAATGTCTTGAAAATCTAAATCATATATTAATCTTCTGATTCATACTGATTGCTTACTTCAGTAAACAATTTTAAGCAATGCATGTATTACTGAACTATGATTTCAGATTAATTTTGTCTCAGCATATCTAGTTAGTAGCAATCTCCTCATCTAACTCGGCAAGAAAGCAAACAAGCTTATGTTCCAAAATGTTGGACTAAGTGGACGTTGAAATTGGCTGAAAGCTGCCAAGAAATAAATCATTGCTACATTGATATTTGGTCATTCATAGTAAATGTTGCGATATAGTCCATTTGTTGTCTGCCAGAAGTTTCTTTCACTTAGGACTGCTAAGGGTGATTTATAGCCTGCACATTGTTACACATTATATCAGTATAAACAAAGAGGAGTGGTTGTAAGGGAGAGGTTGTGAGTGTGTGTGTGTGTGTCTGTCTGTCTGTCTGTCTGTGTCTGTGTGACTGCAGGTAAAAGCGAGACGCCCCCGGCCCGTAAAGCGATCCTAACACCATGAATAATGGAGCGTGCCGTTGCAGAGAGGATAAGTTATCTGTGCAAGGCTCCTTTTTCACAGGGCTTTCTCCCATGGGTCACGTGAGTGATAAGGTGACAGTAATTTTTCATGAGTAGTGTGTGTTGGTTGTATGGCCATATATTGTCCAGATAGGGGATGTCCAGACAGCCATCGCTACCTCTGCTCCTCCAGAGTCTGTAGATCTGCAGCTGCATACACACTCAGGCTGCTCTGAACCCCATGACCCCAGAACCTCCCTGCAGCCAAGGGTCAAATGAATTGTTTTACACCATTAGAAACTCAAGGCAGCACTTACGACACTAAAGGCCAGGGAAGTGGATGAATAAAAGATGTCGTCGAAACAGAAAAAATCCACAGCTTCAGAGGAAACTGAAGAGGTTGATGACGAAGTGGAGGAAACAGAGCCAAAGTTAAAAGAGAGGAGCAATGGTTTCACCCGTGCGGACACCACAAAAGGAGAGAAGAGTCGAAAGAAACACAACAGCGCAGAGAGCACTGAGACTCAGGAGGCCCCAGAGAAAAAGAAGAAGAAAAAAGAGGGCGAAAAAGTAACACAGAAAAAGAAGATAAATAATCCAGATGATGATGAACCTGGTGCTGTGATTGAAAATGAGGCTGAGGAGGGTGAGCAGAACAATAATGACCCCACGACGAATTCCAGAAAGGAGAAATCAGAGAAGCTCAAAGAGGAAGTGACTAAGGCAGCAAAGGAGGAAAAGAAGAAAAAGAAGAAGAAATCCTCCGCAGAGACTCCAGAGGGAGAGGAGGAGATGGGATCCAAGGATAAAAAGTCAAAAGATGTCAAGAAGAAGAAGAAGAAGTCTCACAATGACGATGATGAGGAGCCCTTGATTGAAGAACAGGAAGAGGAGGAGGACTCAAAGAAAAAGAAAAAGAAGAAGGCAAAGAAGGGTTCAGCGGACAGTGACGAAGATAAAAAGAAAAAGGGCAAGAAATCCAAAAGTAAACAGGTGGACTATGCTGCGATCTACCAGAATGAGCTGCTGGACTACCACACAGACTCATCTGATGGATATGAGGATGAGTACTACAAAAAGAAAGGTAAGGGTTTGACATTGTAGAGCAGACAGAGAAGTCTCACCTGTTGTATTTTAGGTAAGTCGCAGTTACATTACATATATATGTACCTGTCCCAACTGGTCAAATCTTGAATACAGGTTTCCTCCAGGTCCTTTCAGCTCTGATCAGGAGCACCCTGGGAACCCCTCTGTGATTGCTCTTGGGTGAAAGCTCAGTTATGTTCCACATGAATGGAGCCAAACAGAAGCTCTGGAGCAGACAGGTGCTGGGTGCCGTCCCAGTCTCAGGGGCTGGGAGAAGCGCCGGGGCCAGAGGCAGGGCTGGGAGCCAGATCAGAGGTTTTGAAACCACTGTCCTACAAATCCTACAGGAGCCTGTGAAATATTAGTATTTTTTGTTTGGTTAGGGGGAAGGGTTGGTTTGCTGACTATTTTTTCCTGAGCTTCCAAACACATTTTGCAGTTGAAAGCCCTTGCAAAAGCCAGAGGAGCCAGTGAATTAAGATTATTCTATTGCACTACTGTTCCGAAGTTCAAGAGTGAATATCCAAGCTCAAATCATGTCTATAAACAAGGCTCTGTCTCCAAGAAATTACATTTATACTACTAATTTGCAACAGCAAATGTGTTTTGAGAGAAACACAATGCCACATGAATTACCTTCTATCAACTTAATGAGGAAACGTTTTAATAAACCTATCCACAAAGCCGCAAAATGTTCATTACAATACATTTACATTTAGGGCATTTAACAGACGCTTTTGTCCAAAGTAAGAGTAAGGCTGTCAATAGAACAAGTTTCAGGTTTCAAGCACTCATAACTGCTGGGTCAGCCACTGCTGGTAGACAGCAAATATAGCTAGGCTGAGATGCTACACAGTGTGAAAAGGAACTTCATACTGAACATATCTGCATTTATATGCTGTCAATTATTTTATTTGTTTTTCTGACAGTATCTTGCTCCTGCAATACAGTTTGCACTCATACCAACTAATGCATGGTATTGATTTTTATGGTTATGTAAAGGCACTCATTACAGTTAGTGAAAGATTGTGGTCTAATACTGAACGTGACTTGAAACATGAGACAGGGCATGTTGTTGTCTGTATTAACATTAAACTGAAACCACAATCTTTTCTAAATCTTAACTAAAGTGCTTTTGTTGCCTGAACCCTACCATGCTCTGGACTCAGAAACAAATAAGCAGTATATATATTTCTAGGAGACAGTGGAAAATGAACCACTCAGCTGTATTCAAAGGTGTTTTGAATGAGGAAATTGCACATAAACATCTGAACTTAAAGGCTTTTTATCTCCTTTCCTCCATCATGTTGACAGAGAGAGAGTGCTGAAAATTTGACATATCCCATCATTTTCACTGCCAGATAATTGCTACCATAAGGTACCTGATTGCAGGAAATGTACTTTTAGCTCCTGATCTTTGTGCAGATTATGAAAGGAGCAGTAAGTATCATTATGTAGCATCAATGATACATGCCTGTGTCCTTCTTATCTCACTGGCTTACTAAGGTCTCTGACACTCCAGGAAGTTTATCATGGCTCAGTTTTACCAGGCCACTGTCTATCTGATTATATCAGGTGTCTCTCTTTCTCTTTAATCTGGTTTTAATAGCTCTGCTCACTGTTAATTAGATATCCATGTCCCTATCGACTTTGGTCAAATTGCTCTTTATCAGGTCTCTGCCTCTCCATTCCTCCTCTCCTGGATGTTTTTACGTAATCAGTATGTGTCTTCTAGATCCCTGCTTCTTTTGCACGTCTCCTTCATTGAACCTCTACTCCCAGTTCCTATATGTATTCCTTGGTGGATTTTTTCTAATATTTACTCTTTCAGACTACCCTAACCTTACACAACATTCACCCTGGATACCCTACAGAGAACCAAGTCAGCCCCAGAGAGTGTCCCATACCTTCCAGTCTATCTTACATAACGCAGAGAGAGGAGTTTACATTTACGTACAGTAATACAGCAGCAGGACTATAGAATTACCACTGTACAAGCCAAGCTATTGAGTCACAGGCAACAGCCAATCGCTGACTAATCTCCTTCTGAAGATTTAATGTTGTCACTGTAACTCAAACACAGGGTGTTTCATAGGTGTGACTTTAAAAATACGCATTCTTTGCTTGTTGTGAATTGCAAATAATTTGATAAGTCAGCTTATTGGATTCATAGTGACAAATGTTGAGTGAAAAGTGACTCATATAAACTGTGCATCTTATTACAGACCAGAATGGAGGTTTTTAAGTAAGCAATAGCCACACGCATCATTTCACAAGAGTCTAACATGTGTGCTAACATGCTTACAATGATAATGCTAGCGTGCTGATGTTAAGCAAGTGTAAAGTCTACCATTTTCCCCCATCTTTTATTTGTTAGCTTGCTAACATTTGCAAATTAACATTAAACGCAAAGTACAGCTGAGGCTGATGGGAATGGCATTAATTTTGCAGGTACTGCAGGTAACCAAAGTCATGAAATTATAAAATAAACAAACTGAAATTTTGTCCTGATGGTGGTGCTTGATGACAAATCTAAATACCACCAAAGTTATTCCACTTCATCTTGAGGGGAACGTGAATGTCTGCACCAAATTTCATCACAGTCCATCCAGTAGTTGTTTCACCAAAAAACACAAATGTCATGGTGGCACAAGAGGAAAAGTCAGGTGTTTGCCAAAGTCATTGGGTTTAATCGTCTGGGCACCATTAATGTCGCTATCAAATGTCATGGCAATCCAGCCGGTAGTTGCTGAGACCAAAGTAGTCAAACATAGCCATCCCTGGAGTCATGTTGCTAGTGGCTACAAATGTAAACAGACAGTGACCTGTGTCCACTCTTCTCTTCCCCTCCTCCATTCAAACACTTCAAATGACACAAACTGAAGCAGATTTTACAGACTGCTGTTTACCTTCTCAGAATCAGAAACAGCTTTAATGCTAAGTAGTTTTTACATATAAAAGGAATTTGCTTTTTGCGTAGCAATAAACACAAACCTAAAGAAATATAAAAAAATGAATTTGAAAGTTAAATGGGAAATAAATCTGCTGGTGCTCACAAGTGCTTCTCTGGTATCACAGCAGAAAATAAAACAAAGCGCACCAAACACTGAGATAGCCACCCGTGGTGCCATCATTTGGGCGATAATCAACCCATCAACTCAGTGGCTTGGTTGGATAAAGAGACACATTTGTGAAATGTGAGAGAGGCTTGGCTGGTGCATCACACCAGACATGGATTCGCTGCAGATTCGCCGCATTGAATTCCCTGGCAACCGTGCATGGAAGGAAACATAATGCTCCCTAATGTTTATAGATTATTGGACACTGTCTCAAGATGCGACTTTGTGTTTGTCCTTTAATTTGTCCAGTTTTTACTTTTAAATGATGATGTCCTTGTTTGACCTCATAGAATTTATACACTATACATGCTCTCATTATTTCAGAATTGTGATGTTAATTACAAGGACAGAAACGCATTTTATTTTCTCCTTCTAATCTCCACTCTCCTCTCTCTTTCAGTGTATGAGGTGGTCACTATCACTGGTGATGTAAAGGGCGCTGGGACAGATGCTAATGTGTTTGTAACCCTTTTTGGAGACTTTGGCGTCACGCCCAAGGTTCACCTGGCAAGCAAGTGAGTTTAAAAAGGGTTTATGTTGATGTTGTTGAATTATAGGATATTTTGATAATAAGTTGTCTCTAAGACTTTAAATCAAGTCTCAATGATTCACTCTGCTCTGATTTGTTTGCCCTTATTATCTCAGGTGTAATGCTGTAGCTGAGTCAAATTGATTTAATTCTGTTTCATTTAATTAATTTAATCAGTAGGCTTTTCAATGTCAGCTGTTAACATTTGATTTTTTTTATTCCTCTCTGATCCTTCAGCACAGAAAAGAGGTATTTTCTAATATGTTAAAGGATGGTTATGATTCTGTCCTTGTGTTTGATTGTATTGTGCACATAACACTGTATAAGAGAGCATTCCTGCTCAACATTAACCCGGTGCCTGTAGAGACAATGAATGAAGACAAAATCAAATTGCACACCAAGGATCTCTTGGGCCTGTTTTTCAAAACCAAACTAGTCTGAACCTTAAAAATCCTTTAATGTCAGAGAAGCAGCGCATATTCATAACAAAGGTTGTGGTGCAGGAATCTCTCCTCTATACAGTCATGTAAATTCTCGGACACAGAATATCTGGAGTAAGGAGGAACTATGTGACATGGCCGGTCTTCTTTTCCATTCAGAGGCAAATGAAAGAAGACCACGATGTCATTTTAATGGATGATCAAGTGACGCTCATGGGATCTTAACAGCAGCAGGCTCCATTTATCTCTGCACACACTGATTGATAGATAGGGTTACCTGTGTAACGTATAGGATATACCAACTTATTGTGAGCTGGACCATGTCACCCACACCTTGTG